>NW_005054344.1:5104232-5272065 GCF_000277835.1 Geospiza fortis | reverse complement strand
GATGTATTTTTATTGATTAGTTATGTCCTTTCTCATTCTTAGTTCTGCTCAGCTAAGGAGCTGAACTGCCCAGATGTCTTCTCACACAAGTAACACTCTCTCTTCCAGCCATGTCATCCCTTCTGGATGAAGAGGACTCACACAGTCTTTTCCAGAAGCTTTGTCAGTAGCGTTGACCTTTCCCTCCCTCTACTGGCACCTCCCAAGATCATATAAATCTCTTTCACATGTATCATGCTGAGGATTCACAGGCACCCTGTAGCAGACCAGTATCCCCTGATCTTCCTTCTGCTGTTTCATAGTAATGAAATAACATAAAATTATGGCTTTACTGCAAGAATGTAGTTATTTTAACCTCATGCTGCTATTGCAGAACTCCTCTAAGCTGATGATACTTCCCAGTTTGATATCATCAGCAAGTGCCCCTAATATACTTATTTCTCTGTGTGTTTAAGCAATTCATGAGAACCTTTTGTGAGATTAGTTCCAAAGTATCTTTCATGTACTCTGTCAATAATGTCTTTCCAGTCAATTTTATTACCACTGCCAATTACCATCTCTGTTTAAAGATTTTTTGCGGTTTCAGCACAAAAACTATGCACAACCTATTTGTACCAAAAAAAAAAATCTCCCTTCTAGTGGTTTGGTAGCAGACAGCAAGAATTTTGCAAAACTTTTCCTTGTTCCAAGTATGCATTATGTCACAGAAGAAGGTATCACCTTCAGCCTGGTTTGATCCACTTTGTTATATTCATTTCATACTTTATTCTATTTTGTGTTTCCTCCTGGTTGTTTTTGGTTTTTTTTTTTAATTCTTCTTTTCAACATTTTCTCTAAAGCCTTGCACAATGTTGAAACACACCTAAGAAACATGGCTTTTCCAGAATATCCTTTCCTTCCTTTTCAAACTTCTTCGTCTCCACCTTGGAGGTGGAACCTTGCTGCTGGACACTAGAAAGTTATCCCCTAAAACTGCAGCATGGGGGTGTTGCACAACTCAGTTTAAATCAGGAAACTCCTAACCTGAGCTTCCATCTAAGCTCAGAGCTCAGCGAGCATTTGTCCCTCCTTCCCCCGCTATGCTGGATTCACTGTCAATGTAACTCTTCAACCAACAAGCAGGAAAGAATGGCTGTTAACTTGCTGGTGTGGCATTTGGAAACATAGCATGCTGAATTTCTTTATTCTAGCTCCAGTTGTGATTCAACAATGATTTTATGATGACGCAAGAAAGAGTTAACAGAACAAAAACCCAAGTTCTGCTTCAAGTATTTTTACAACTTACTTTATGCCACAGAGCTGTGGAGAAAAACATCTCAAGGGTTGCTCTTTTTTTTCCATTAGGTTGTCTGCTTTTACAGGTGTTGAGTTACTGTAAGATCTGAAAATCTCCATACATGAAAATGTGATGGTGAGATGGTCTGGAACTGAAACATTCAACCTGCCTGACCCAATGCTTGCAGGTTTGTAACACAGTCACTTGCTAAACTGACAGTCTGGAGTATGAACACCTAATACTATGAAAGCCAGAGATAGTTTTCTCCCTGGTAGCTGATTCACCTTGTCCTGGAGCAGTGTATAGGAACACTCTTCCTCAGCCTTTAGGAGAAGAGTCAAGTGGTCACAGTATCTACCCACCAAAGTACTGGATTTCACTTGTAACCTCCATAATAGAAGGCAGATCCAGCCAATTCTTTCCTACTTTTTTTTTCCTGTAAGAATTTGCAAGATGTCTTTAAAATTCTGCCAGAAAGATGAATCAAGATGAATATTTGGAGTCAGAGAGAACAGAGCTGACATTTTTGGTGTTGAATCTTCTCATGGCCATCTGATTCCACCAGACTGCTACCATGTTTGTCGTTGGACAATTCACTTATGAAGGGACCTCACAGGGCCTTTAACTGAGCCTGTTGCTTCAAGAATGGTGAGCTATTGGGTCAGCCCAGAGATCTCAGGAATTTATTCAGTCAGCCCTTTAAAACCTCTGAGAACAGAAATTGTACCATCTCTTTGGGTAAATTGTTACCCTGCTTGATTGGCCACATGGGAAAACGTTTCTCCTTTTACTCCATTGAAAAATCTACTTTATTCAATTTCATTGTTATCTTGTCACTTCCAGCTTTTCTGAACTCTACCTTCAGAGCTCTTCCCCTGGGATCCCATCTATCATTTCCTGAATGAACCATAGCCTGGTTTTCTACAGCCCAGGATCTATACCCAGCTATTCCCCCTCCTTTCTCCTCTCAGGATCTTCAAGTCCACTGGCTCATGGGCACTAAAATAGCAGTAGATGATACTGTTTTTCACATTGCCAACTATTTCTTCCTTGTAAGTAGCAGATCTAGCTTTGCATCATTCCTGATATGTCCATTGGGTACCTCTGCTGAGAGGCGATCCCTGATTCTGTCCAGAAACCTCTCTCACTGTAGCATCTCAAATTGTTGCTCTTCCAGAAAATGTCAGGAGATTGAAATACCCCATAAAATCCAGTGTCTCTGATCCAAGAACTTTCTTGAGTTGATTAAAGAAGGTTTTGGCCACTTTCTTCCCTATTCAGGTGGTCTATAACACAATCCTACCAAAATGGCATCTTTACTCAGCTCCTTGACCCTGGCACACAAGCTCTCAGCCATCCCATCCCACACTCAGCCCATCATCCATCCCATATATTAAGACTGTTCCTTAACAAGGTACACTCCTCTTCTGCATCTCTCCTGAAGAGCATGTTGTCATGAGAGCCTACGCCATCACATCTGAGTTATTCCAGTGATGCTGTAGCTTTGTAAATAATACAGAGCTCTACCTCTTCCTGCTTCTTTCCCAGGCTCTGTGCTTTGGGGTACCTTTACACCAAAACCAGTTTTAGCCAGTAGTGATGATGAAATGACAGTTTTCAATTCTCAAAGAAGTAAGGAGAGAGATCAGTAGAACTGCCACCTCAGACTTTCAGAGGGCAAACTTTGGCCTGTTTAGGACACAGGTTGAGACAGCATATATTTTTTTCCTTATGCAAAGACACCTCTTTCTCTGGAGTTCACAGAACTCATTACATTACTGTCCTGAAGTGCCAGCCATGCAGAATAAGAGCATTTATCAACACAGAGAAAGCACAAGGGAAAGGAAGGTGGACAAAGGTAAATAAGATCCATACACATGATTATGCAAAATATCAATCAATTTAATTTCTTCTGATCTCAAAGAAGATGTTAGGCTATGAGGAGGAACCTGAGTGAACTAAGAAGAAGATAATATCTGTCCTTCAAAGAACTAATAAAAATATTGTGAGTCTGTTGTCTATTTTGCACATATTATTTCCTCCCAACATTTTATTTCTGTTATTAGAATGTAGACCCTCTGTATACCTCTAACATCTCTGAAGCTAACCACAACTTGAAGCAGATACTAGAGGATGTCCACAGAAGGCAAAGGGGATTTTAGTACCATGACTGATTTATACTGCCAGACAGCACAACATGAGCAGGCTGATGAAGTAAGACTTTCATCATTGTTGAAATGCTTGAGGCATAAGTTGAATTATACCGAATCTCAAATTAGAAATTTTGGGTCAATTGAACCTGATTTGTTCCAATGTGGGAGTTGTTCAGAGTGAGCTGTTTCTGTGTCATCCTGCCCTATACATTAGAAAAAAATATTACCTGGTAATTTTTTAAATATTTTTCCTTATTGATGCTGAATCTTTCTGACCAAGAAACACCAAGAAGTCAAAGGTCACTCAAGATTTGCTCCACTCTTTTGAGACAGAGTCCTCAGACAGACAGAACCGCTTTTCATGCAATTTATTTGCTGTGAAAAGGAATGGAAGAGAGCTAAAGAGATGGGTCATAAAAAAAGGTTCTAGATTATATCTGATCTGGAATTTCACATCTGGAGAGATGGAGAGTCAAAAGGCTCAGTTTTGCCCTTTAGGTGTGGAAAAGTGGGTATGTTTTATAAATAACATGTTCTTTCACTTGAACAAAAAATAATAGCATGCTGTACGTGACATTCCTTCTCTGAATAGGTGAGAGTGACATGAGGGCAGCAACATCTGAACTGAAGAGGGAGGTGAATCAAATTCTAACTCTTCTTACCTATCACAAAAACTGCAACTAGAGAGGTACAAATCAATTTGGACAGAATAACAGCCCAGACAATTCAGTGGTTTATTGACTATGACTACAAAATGCATTTTGTTTCCCGTTTTCTCAAAGATAATAGAAATCAGACAGATACACTTACCAGACAGAGATTTTTGACCTGCCCATTTTATGCTTCTTGAAGGTGGTTTGGTTTTCTGTAAATTGCTTTTCTATATCATGTTATAAAATTCTATAACATTCTGTTCTTCAAGGATTCCTGGTCCTACTATCTAGGTCAGAAAGGTCCTGTTGGTGGCCCATCAGACAGTGTGGCAATATCAGGCAGCTCTGCTCAGCCCACTGTCTTTTTTCTGACTCTGACTGGAGCTGGGAGTAGTAGAGAACAAAATCAGTCCAACATACAGATCCAAGCCAACAGGTCGAGATCCAACAGCTCCTCACCTGCTCTCTCCCACCTGGTATTTAAAACATGGACTACTCATGAGTGAAACCTGGCACCTAATATCACAGACTCTGAAAAGTTGGATGAGCTTGTGATAAATCCAAGATTCTGAAGGTGTCCCCTAGGGGTGTATTAAGTACACAAGGGATCTTTAATTACATAATTCAATGAACCAAAATCTCACGTTTTCTTGAGTCTTTGGCATTATTCTGTCCTTCTTCCTAGTCCTGAGAGGGCAAAAAATTCAGATTTCCCAATGGAGTTATTGATGTGAGAGTATGACTAGAATCAACTGATTGAATATGGGCTGACAATAATTAACAATATTACTTGCATGTTATTTTTAGCTTTACATATTGTGTAGATAGATGAAGTGCCCAATAAAAGAAGACTCTGCATCTTTTATAGCTCATCTGGGAGAAAGGAAGGTTCATCTTCTCCAGTCTGGTTCTGTGAGACAGACTGAGCTCTGAGCTTGTGGATGATCATGCCTGGGAGAATGTGAGAGTCAATTTCTCATCACACATGGCAGTTTGGCTGCCCACGTGGATGTTTCAGCATTCATGATGGTGCAGAACTAGAAAAATTACTCACCTGTGATTTCTGTGGTCTTCTTCCAGCAGAGATTTTCAGCATCTGATTGTGAGGCATATTTAAGCTATTCCTAATGGATATAAACAGCCCAAGCTCGAGTCATTATATGTTCTTTTGGATGCATCAGCCTCAGATACATCTTAGCTGTCTTGAAAATTTGAAGTTTCACTGCTATTTAAAGACTACAGTGTAAAAAACAATTTTACAGTGATTTATTTAAGACTCTTGCCTGGATTCACATGGGTAAGTCTCTGCATATTCTTGATGTCCATCAGAGTGTCTATTCAATAGGGCGAAAAAACCATGTGTGCATCTCAGAATTACTGCAAAGTGGAGAAATTTCTTATAGTTAGTGGTTCAAAATTATATTCTTTTAGGCCCAAGAGAAGAAGTTTTCCAAAAATCCCGCACCCGGTGTATTTTCTGCCTTTTATTTCTTACGTGCAATACACTGTCAGGGAGAAGAGAAATACTCCTCTTTTCCTCTTGATTTTCTTTGGCTCCCTCTCTCCCTTTCCAGAAGGGCAGAAGAGGTTGCTGAGGAGACCAGGACGTCTTCTGACACAGCCTACACAGCAAGGACACAAAGATGCTATGCATTGAAGGTGCATATGCAGCAATACTGTGCAGAGAAGGTATGACAGGCAAATTTCAGCTCAAAAATCTACAAGCTGGGTTATTTTGGTCTCCATATTCTACTGCTTGGAAAACTCCAGTTTGATGGAGATGTTTGACACAAAGCTGGAACTGCTCCTTTCCAATACTTCCTGCCATGCAGGTGTGGGGCAGACAGGGCACAAGGTGAGAAGGGATGATGGAGCAGAGCTGCCCAGGGGGTGCTGCCAAGCAGGGGTCCCTCCGACATGGAGCTCTTCCTCAGCTGCATGCTGTGGCAGCTGCTACCACGCAGGACACACGGCAGCTCAGGAACACCAGCGCATGTCATGGAGCTGGAGGGAGGCCACAATAGTGTGCTGCAAATGGGTCAGGCATGTGCTGACCACCAGGGAAGGAGGTGAGAGACAGAGGGGTGCGTCTGCCCCAAAATCAGTTTCAAAATGTGCCTGTCAGCAGAGAAAGCACACTCAGCAGCTCAAGCACTGTGTGGCAGATCATAGGCCTCATCCACCGTGCAACTCTTGCACCTTGAAATTGAGGTTAGGGCTCAAGGAAAGGCTAAGCAAATGCCAAAGGAGCTCTCTGTGAACTTCTGACCAGGGACAAGATTAACTTTCCTGCTACTTTATAATCACAGCTCTACACTGCACACACGACAGAACCTGGAGTGATCGTGGTTTTCCACATGTAGACAGTTTTGATGGCGCTGAATTCATCTGCACAAGATCCTCTGCCATGTGCCTCAGTCAACTGCTGGCACCATAGGGAAAATTGAAACCAGCTTGATATGTCTTCTTAGCAACTCATTGAAGGAATCTGACTTCTGGCAGAAGAAGGAATCATCCCAGGAATCCTGTTGGCCCTGGGGCCATTATCACCCACCTGCGAGGGTGAAGGGGCAGGCTCCACAGCCAAACCTGCAGCCTGCACACAGCACAGCATGGGCTCACATTCCTCCTGCACAGCTGTATCGGGTTGCTTGCATGGTGCTTTGCATGGTGTGAGGACAGTGCCACTGGCAGGCCTGTGAGAGAGAGCTCCTGTCTGCTTCGTCACAAAACAGCGTTTAGGGCCGGCTTCAGCTCCAAACTCATAGTTCCTCCATCTGCCCTAAGTTGCAAGGGGGAAGCAGGAGGGTGGGAACCCAGTTCCTGCAGCCAGCTCTGGAGCTGAAGGAACACTGTGAAATACAACATTGCCTGGTCTGCAGGGGGGGCAAACCTGGAATCTCTGAGCTTTAAATGGATTAGTTACACCCCATCAAACTCTTGTGGGCATTTTATTATTCAGAATTAAAGTGACCTGATTTCAGCATAGCTTAATTCCCCTCATAATGCAGTTAAGCTAAATTTGAAAATGAAGGCTTTATTACAGCTGGTAAATCCTCTCTGCATCTCTGGTTAATGTGGATTAACTTTCTGAAGAGACCTTCCATGCCTGAACACTGCAGGTGGTTGACTCAGTTATAGCATCTGTCACATCTCTCTGCTAAGAGTGCCAGGAGAAAAACATGTGCTGAGATGGAGTGCTCCTCACTGCAGGCTGAAGGAGCAGGAGAGGGTCAGCCACCAGAGACTACTCCCCATGCAAGTCAACACTTAAAACACTTATTTCCAGAGTTTAATGGCCAGCTGCCTCCTTAGGCAGGTCTCCATGCCAGAGCAGCAACACCGGAGGGGAGACAGCCTCCCTGGAACAGATCTTGTCACTGCCACTGCTGTGAGAAGCAACAAGGGGACCAAAGTTGCCCTGGCATCGTCTGGTTTTCTCAGCTGAGAGAGGTGCACCCTTGTGTCCTCCTCTTTAGCCTTTTCGAGGTGAATGGCTTTGAGATGCTCTCTTGGCTTCCCCATTTGCAGGGCTCCTTCTGCAGACTGCTACTTGCCAAGTCTTTGCACAGGAGAGCTGATATTTCCTAAAGATGGTGAGTCTGATGGTCAAGGTGACAACCTTGTGTATCCAAGTGTATGCAGGGCTCAGCAGCTGGGTTGTCATTCCTAGTTTAGGAATAACATGTTAGGCCTCATGTCTAACAGCCACTGGGCTTTTCTGCCTTTCTGGTGTGCACGCATGTCTGTGCTTCCCAAAGTGACCAGAAAGACTCTGGTTCTGCCTGAATCTGAACATTATTCACTTCAGGAATATTTGTCTAAGACGTCTGATTGTCAAGGCCAAATGAAGCCTTCACTTCCTTTACAAATATTTGTGCAATGACCTATAACTACCGGCCAACATGCCTGCCAGCAGTCCATTGCATGACATCCCATTTTACAATTACTATTATCATTTGATAACCTCTTGAGGTTAAGAATACAGATGTAAGATCTCCAAGATTCCTAATGGGAATACTTCATATCAAAAGTATGTTTCCCTTGAGGATGACATCACCACAGGGACACATATTTCAAATATTTTGGCCACCATATTTTGAAAGCTTATTTGGAAATACAAAAAATGCGTTTTGAGTCCTGAAAGAGCTATTCTATTAGTCTCAAGTAAACATACTACCATTTAACTCTTCAGAAAGCTTTGAGCAATAACAACACAATGTGTCATGGGAAACAAAATAAAGAATTGTAGTGTAGCTAAAAAAAGAATATGTTTGGTGTATATTTTTTATATTTCCTGAAAATAATTTTTTGCTGGATACTATGTCAAGTTTTTTTTGTGGTGAGGCAGTTCAAATGGAGCTTGAGCCACAATTTCAGAACAGGATCCTTACTACTTGGGGAGTTGAACACTAGTTTAAAATCTAACAAATGGTCAGTGTGCACGGTATGCCATTAACTAAACTGAAATCCTTAGCCTGAATCACTCCCACCTGTTGAGCTCTGGGGAAAATTGTAAGTAGCTGTAGTCTTACCTTTAGTTACAGACAGGACTTTCACTAGTGCCTGGGCACTGAAGCTAAATCACTTGGCTATTAAACTCAGTAGAAAAAGGTTACTCATATGTATGTATGCATATACATATGTTTTTCTGCACATATATGTATATAATTTGGATATACAGTTACATGAATCATTTATTATTCATTTTACTTTGGGGTTTATTTTTCATTCTTTTTTCTTTTAATATCTTCTCCACTTCTACTTATGACATGCTTTATGTGTCTCAGATTAGGCAACTTGGTAAAGCAGACTATGAAATGAGCAGCATTTACTATACTTTGAACTACTGAAGGCTCCTTTCACTCATAAATGTAACTAAAGTTCAGTGTATTTAAGGGTTTTATCCTACTGAGGAAAAGTGCAGTTCCTGGAGACAACGCAGATTAGTGTCACCTTTCTTATTTCAGGGAGTGAAATTACTTTATGTACTTGGGGACAGGGAAGCAAAAATTCAGATTTCTGCCCCTCCTTTTTGGCAGAAGAAGCAGGATCCAATTCAGTTTGGGCCCTCTTAGTGTGACTGTTGTAAGGGCCAGCTATATTCCACCATCAAGGCCATTATCTATGAGGTATGACACTTCTTATAATGTGGGATGACACTTATTAAATGCACTTTAATTATCTGAAGTTTTTCTTGTCACTGATGAACAGGCTCTCAGATGATGAACAGGCTCTCAATAACTGCTCTAAGATGTTTTCTTGCTTTTCATATTCATACTAGATTACTTACAAATAAGAGTTCATGAAGTATTTGACCATCATTCAAAAGGTAGAATGATTTAGTATCATCTTTATAAACCTTCGTTTACTTATTAATTTTACAATATGGTATTCAAAATCATCCAGATGACATTCCAATGACAATATTTAAATTCAAAATGAATATTCAAGTTTCATTTAATAAAATAAGTCTGTTTAGATGTCGAACCACATAAAGGTTTTGAAGGTAGCATCCTAGAATTGCTTCCATTTTCAAAGACTTCAGAGAACTCCTAATAATTTGATAGACAATCCCTAAAGATTTGTTAAATAGGGATGATAATAGGAAGTCATAATTAAAAAAATTTATTACAACTGAAATCTTAGTGTAGAGTTAGCACTAATTATCTTAGTGCTGTAGTTTGAAAGCCAGTGGTGTATTTGAAAACCTGGATAATTTATCTGAAGCTTTAAGAAAGAAAGCATACTCAGTTCTGCTTTTAACAAACAGTATTAATACCTATATATAGACATGTCTATACTGTGAGACCTATTAATTACATTAATTTTAATAGAGTTGTTAAGGTAAGCTGTAGCTCACTTCCAAGAGTTCAGACAGCCTACAGTTTGGATGCTTTGATAATGCACTCGGGGCACCTGCTTCTCCTTCCACACGGTTCCAGAATCAGACATAGCGCAATTGGAAGGCAGACTTTGAACAAGCAAATTGCATCATGTTCACCTGAAAAAAAAAACAAAAACCTGTTCTTTTAAAATATAACAGTCAAAAATCTGTCAGCTAAACTTCCACTGAAAAGTGACCATTCACTTTCCAGCTTATAGGGAAATCAGGACATAGGCTTCATCTTAGTATTTCTAGAATGGTTACAGAAAAACCAGATGTGCTTTCTGGACTGAAAAGCTGAGACAGAGGAAAATATACATCTATCATATGGGATTTGCATTTTATATTGCTGTAGAACTGTCCCCTTGGCTGTCTTTCTTGTCCTGCAAGATAACTATCTTCTCTGTAGGGGTGACCACCTGCAATTCTGATTTCAGTGAAACACCTCCCAAAATAAAACATATAGAAAACAGGACAAACACTCCCTACATTTGTTTGATTTTTGTTTGTAGGGGGTTTTTTTCTCACACTCCAGTCTCATTCTATTTAGGCTTTTATATCACACTTACCAGTTGAGTTTTCAGTACATCAGCCTGACTGCAGACTTGAACAAAGGGAAGTAGAAGATAATCTGATCCTGTTAGGCAACATGGCTCCTGCCTGCACCTTTTTATCATGTTAAATATGATCACAACACCATTGTTAAGATTGCATTGGATCTGTTACTCAGAAAAATACCATCACTACCCATAGTTAATAAACAAGTAATTTGATGCAGAAATATTGAATGATAAAATTTGCCTAAGATACAAAGACTGGATTAGCATGTCTACCTCAAATCAATCTTTTTATTATGAACATCAGTGTAAGAAAAGAAAAGGCCAAAAGAGATTGGCAGGAACTGAATTTCCAGTTGATAGACACATGAAAGTTCATGAAATACGCATTTACTGGCCTAATAGCCCATGAGAGAATGTTACCCCAAGAAGAAATGAAGAAATATTTGAAAAACACAGTGAAGCTCACAGAGTGATACCAAATTAAATAGATTTCATTTTTTAGTTTTTGACATTGCTAGACAATGGACTTCACAAATCACTAACACACACTGATTCTAACGTGACCTAAAAATTATAGGAACTTGGGAGAAGGAATAAAACCCCCTCAAATTCAGTTTGAAAGTACAGATGTCTTTGTTTTTTCACTGGCAACTTCAACACTATTGCCTTTGGACATTTCATTTTTAAGAAACATCTGTCCAATTTGGATCTGTCATACTGCAACTGTGATTAGTTAGAGATGTTACAAAAAGTGAAATTACTTATGCAAGTCAAGTCTACAGAGTTAGTATATCATGAACACAAAGTAATGAATGTCCTGAAAACAAAAATCTGAATTTCTGTTTTCTTTTACCCATGGACCCCAAACCACCTGAAAAGCATTATTTAATTACATATTGCTCAATCTAGAGACAGGATATATACCAAAAATTCAGTAAGTCTCCTCTGAGATGGAAAACAGCACATATTCAGAAGAAATGCAATGGCATAAATTAGGAGGAGGTGAAAAGTCGGTGAAAATTCAAGAGCACATAAGTAGGGAGCCTTAAATTATTTAGTTATATGACTGAGGTATCATCTTTTACAATAAAGTTTTTTGGGTTGTAATCCATGATTCTTAAAACCACTGGTGGTTAGTGGGGGGGGGGTTCCCCCTAAAATATGGCAGTGGTACTGCTCTGTTTTAAATCTCATTTATGAGAATTTTGAGATAAATTTTAGATCTGGACAAAAATTTTTAGACAAATAGTTTACTCACCAAAAATGAAGGACAACTGAAGCTGTTTGAAAGTTTGGATTGAATTCAGCAAATTGTTTCAGCTTAACAATGTGGGGGAGGAAAGTGGAATTCTGAAAATGTGAAACGTTCTGTTCTAACATTATCAAAATTACAAAATTCCTCCTTTAATTTCTTCTTTTTAGTTAAAGCATTAGAAAAAGTGAGCAATACAACCAAAAAGGAAGAAAAGAGAGTGACACAACACAAGAAAAACCTTCAGTGTGTCACGCTTGGAAGCTTTTCAGTCTGACTATTCCCAGTTTGTACAAGAAAGCCTCCAAACTAGAATGAGCTTTACCACAGAGAATAAGGATACGTGCACATTCCACATATTTCTCCTGTGAGTTAGAGCAAAGATGCACCAATTGAAAGCTGGAAAATGCTATTAGCAAAGTCTACCAATTTGATCTCTTTGCTCATCTTACATAACCTGCTTGATGAAAAGCAATATAGATGGCTTTTCATGAACTCTTTTAGACAGAACTATTTTTGCACAAGTCACCTTCTGCCTTTTAGTGGTTTAAAATATTGATCAGATAAAGCTATCTGTACTCCTGAATTTCCTACTCATTTTAGAAAAATGCTTCTCTTCAGCAAACTACTGTTGCCTGTAGCTGACAAGTGCAGGACAAAGTTAGAGTTGCCTTACCTGCTCACAGGAGGACTGTGTCACAGGAAAAGAGACACTATCTAGTGACTGACAAACACACTTTAAGCAATGCATTTCCCATTTGGCAAAGGATTGAGATATAAATTGCTTGAAATCTGGAATACTCTTTGAATATAGTACACGTTACTTAAAATGAGGGCAATATGGCACATACTGGACCAGTTTTTACTTGAATTTGTACAAAGAGCTGCCAGAAAACAGCTTGCTTGATATTAGACAAGGAGCAGAGCCTTTACTCAAAAGCATGAGCGATGCTCGAATGTCTCATGCATCATTCCTTCTACTGTAGGAAGTTGGCAGAGTCGCAAAAGGTTAGAAGACCTACAGAGATGCACATTTCATGGATCTGCCAGATCCTCTGACCCATTTCTTGATGGATATTTGAGCCTGTGCTCAGGGCCACGTTGAACAACACAACACAAACCACCAGGACCCAGCAGTTCACCTCAGGTTTCAAAATCTCTGGAGTCTAACCCCAACCTGTTGTTGTCATGAAGTCCGGACAGATTGGGCAGCCTTCATCTAACTACTGGCAGAAATCCCAGGCTCAGCTGTACTGGGGCTCTTTGGCTCCTCTCACCCACTAATAGCTCATTAAGCTCTCTTGCAAGGGAAGAACCTGGCATCCAGAGCTGCAGCTACTAAACTCCATCTACTGTCATCTGCATACAATTTGCTGTGTGGAGCTGAGGCACCACACTCTTGTGAAGGGAAAAAGTGATGTGGAGGAATGAAAAACACTCACTCGTACCCCATCCAAACCTTGTTTTTATATTTTCATAGGTTTGTTCACTTTTGCAGTGAGCAGAAAGTAGGAGCGGAGAAACCTTTGAATATGCATATGGCAAAATCACCTGTGATGCACCTGGCCACTGATGTGAACTTGGCTCAGCTTAGCAGTGGCTGTATGTAGACTCATGTCAGTGAGCAACTTTTCTCAGCTGTGCTTGTTTCGCTGTTGGTTTCTGATTAGAGGGTCTTCTCAGGGCCCAGAAGCTGTTTTCCAATATTAGTATGTGGGAAAATACAATCCACTTACATACTGAAGGCCTTTAGCTACCAAGGAAACGGAGAACAGCGTTTAAAATGACCAAGAATGCTATACTGCTAACCAGATAGAGTCATAAAACGTTATGAAATAGATTAACTTGCTCAGGTCTTGCCTTTGGCAGTTTTGGGTGTAAATGATGGATATAGTGCAAGTGTCTGTTTTCCTGCCTGCTTCTACAGAAGGCACCCAGCCACCACTTCTTTCAGTGTGCTTTTCTTTACCCAGTTTCCACTTGTTTAAAAAACAACAACAACAACAAGAACACAAAAAAAGCCCAAAAAAACCCTCAAAACAAAACAAAAACCCCTACTATAGAATATCTACTTTCCCTTGTCCCTCTCAAGTCTGCCTAATCATCTACTCACAAGAATGCTGTCTCATCTCATTCATCCAGATTAGCAAGCGTTATTACTTATTTTAGTATTTAGTATTTTAGGTCATCTGGCTGATTTGGACAGGCACATAGAAAACCCACAGAAGCAGCTCCACCAGCAAATCCAATGAAGCAGTGGTATCTGTCAAAAGAGGGTGATGAGCAGGCAGAGTTGGAAGGGAAAGCAAGCAGGAGGTGACAGTCCCTTTTGCCCACCAGGCTGAATTTCATTTGTGAGGTCCATCTTCTGGAGTGGTAAAACTTCTTAGATCAAAGAAGTTTCTTAGGAAAAGTCTTCCTTTCTTAGGAAAAGTTTAGAGCTGTGAGCCAGAAGGAATGCTCTCAAGTTTAAGAAAGCTTCTTTGGACAAATGCCACTAAGCAGCATCTCTTACATGAACACAATATTAACAGCTCAATCCTTATATAACTAAAAGGGATAAAATATGGGGAAAAGGAATAAAAAAGAATCTGAAGTTAAAAAGGAATACCTGAATTATGAATTTCACCATTATTTTTTATTCAAGTCAGAAAAGCAGGCCTGGTTTTTACAAAGAGAAAGTATTTTTCCTTAATCTTTGTGGGAGACAGTCAGTAAAGCAAGGGAAAAAAAGAGAGAATTCATAGTCTTTGCCATTTCCAGAGCCCTGTTCTAACTCAATCATTAAGCCAGAGCAGTAGTGTAATCACACCTAAACCTGATCAGTTATCTTTGCTCCTTCCCTCTTACCATGTGTTTGACTTTATAAAGTGCTGAGGAAGAGGAAATTGAGATTACACTATTTACAGATGTTCTGAGAGTGCTGCAAATGGTTGATGGAATAAACTACAATAAGAGATCACCTTTCCTTCATTTCAAAGCATGTGATCCCTAATTTGGCTGATTTCTTCATGGGGCCTTCTGTCTCTTCCAGTTTGGCAAGCAATGGAAGAAGTTGATAAAAGAGAAACTGATCCAAATTCAAACACATACAATCTGGACTTTAATTCATGTTTGGAAGGAGAAGTTTTTCAATTATATAAATAAATCAAAACGTTTACAAAATCTTTCCCATGGCTCCCTGAATGTAGTGGTCAATAAAAAAATAATATTTCTATCATGCATAACCTGTGAAAACTGTCCCTTTTACATGAAAAAGCTTTACAATTATGCTATTTTCATTCTTGGCCCCTTTCCTTAGCTAAAATTTAATGCCTGAATTTCCTTTTCTTTTCAATATGAAATTAGTGCTGGTGAAAAGTATCACCTTAGCAGCTTAGAAAACTGAACATGTTACTCATCCAGAGAGCGAGAAAACCACAGGTAAGTGTAGTGTAGGGTACCACCAAAATCAATCAAAACTGGTGTAGATGGGAAAGTTATTTCAAGAAATAACTTGTTCCCTCCACAAGATATATAGAATTCTTAGTCCCCCTGAGGACTTTGTCAATGGCAAAGACAAAGCAAATATGACTCAGAGTAAAGGAGCATAGTCATTAGATGAGTTAAATTAAAATACAGAAGGTACTTAGTCACTGTTGAATATGAACAGAGATATATTTTTGATAAGGTATGCTAAGGTTTTAGCTGTATGTGTGCTTTTTTATAGATCTCTTTTCTTCTGAAGTGGTAAATGGCTGTCTTCAGGATATCAAAGCATATATGTTGATAATTAAATTTGTGATAAATTTATCAATACCATCAGTAATGAGAAAAGTGTCCTTAATTACATTGTTGATAATGACATACATGTTGACATACATACATCAGAATGACACATGCAAATGCTTAGTCTTTGATTAAGTTGTGGGCTTATCTGTAGCTCATGCCCATCTTGACTGGAAGGAAATCACGCCCTGAACTGTTCTCTTTACGTCAGTATCACCTGGGGTTAGCACAGGACCATGGTCCCAAAAATGCATCAGAAAGGCCAGTTAATAATTATTTACCACTTACCAGTGGTCAGGAGCAAATGAGTACAGAGGCAAAAAAAAAGGAGAAACCTAATTTGAATGTATGCTCCTCTGTTAGCTGCTCTTTTTGCACTACTCATCTCTCTCTCAACGCTTTGGTGGTGAGTTACTAACTAACATAAGTCTTCCTTAAATTCCTTAAATACAGCCTTGGATGGCTAGGTTCAGGATTCATGCAAAAAGCAGGGGGATTTAAACTGTGGCTGGTGGATGTGAGCCTGAGTGCATCTCAGTGAACATAAATGAAAACTAAATCTGAGGGAAGCTAGGCCAGCATAATACACTCGTGGGATCAGGGGAGGCGGAAGAAGGTGTAAAATACACCAGCTCAGACTCCCTCCAGAGTTGGAGAACTCAGATTCACATCTGAATTTGGCTCCCATTGCCTGACTCAGAAAGGCAAGCTCTTTCCAAGTCTGGAGACACCAGTACATTCTGTGCAAAACCCTTACAGAGATACTGTTCAGCTTGTCTAGCCCACAAATTAACTTAGCCTGACATGTCTTCTGTTTTCCTCTGGAGGCACAGGCAGTGTTCAAAGAAGCAGTGCTCACCAGAAATGAGAACAACACCATGTCCTGCTCTATGACCTGCTGCTGTGTGTCAGCATGTGCGTGGGCAGGACCCCTGTGTGATGCCATGGGCTTTAATGCCAGGGCTGCTCTCTTTGATGAAAGACAATGAGAGTGAAATAGTCTGCTATTGGGCAAATACATTGCAGAGAAGGCTCCAGGATCCTTAAAGCAGGATGAACTGTGAAAAGTACACGGTGAAGTAGGGGCTTCTTGGCTTTTAGATGCATTCTAGCCATGTGAGCTGCAAGGAGGAAACATCTATGGGTAAGGACCTGTCAAGCAAAAAGGCAAAGTGAGTGCCAATGCTGGCAGCCACTGTGGAATTTTAAACTCAGATCTCTTCCAGGAAAAGATGCTATGTATCAAAGTCTATCTACCCCATAGAAACTTTAGGAGGTCAGGTGGCCTCCATGAAGACCACCCCTGCTCAGACTTAGACTGGGGACAGACAATGTGACACTCAAGGCTTGGCTGAAGGAAACCTCTTACCTTTCTCTAGACCTGCACTCTAGAAAGGAGCAGAGACCTTCGGGGACTGCCACCTCCTTATCTTCTACAATCTCTGCTAAAAGCAATAGAGTAAATTATGTTTTCTTTATTCACATGGGAACATAGAGAGATGATTAGAACCCACTGCTTGGGCCGAATCAGAAGCCACAGTTCAGTCAAAATGGTGTTATCATGGGTGCTCAGAAATAAATTCCAGGAATAACACACCTGAGAAAATCAGGGGAAAACACTTTAATCTCTCTTCTACCATGAAAAATGTGGCTTAGTTATGGAAAAGTTACAAAAGTAAAAGAAGATAAAATTGGGGACTTGAAAAATTTTAAAATTTTTTCTTATTTCTAGTCATAACATTGGAACTTTCTTTTATCTGGATCACCAGATGAAAAAAAATTCTATTAAAAAAGAAGTGTCTCATAAACTGGGCACATGAAACTAGAATGCTGTTCTCCCTCATATATTAGTACTGTTAATGGAAGACGTGAGATCCTAGGGGTGTAATCAGGCACTCAGAGCTACTTTGAGCTCCATCCTCTGCTTTATAAGGAGCAGTTTCCAGTGTCTCCCCAAATCCAAGCCACACATTGACACAACAGAATGCATGGCCACCAGAAGCCACCTGCCCGTGGGGCACAGGGGTGGCCGGGCACAGGAGCCCAAGAGTCTGTGCTGCTGGTGCCAAGGAAGGGCAGGGGGGAAAGCAGAGCAATAACTGTGGTGGTTTGGCCCAACGAGGGAAGGCAAGGTGGAAACACTACCAGGAGGTGAGCAGTGTCAGCAGCCTGGGGCTCCATGAAGTGTCTGTGAGAGAGAGCAGCAGCCCCAGCGCAGCTGTGTCCCAGAGACCGAATTTGTAATGACTCGGCAAAGCACATGCCAGAAAGCCTGCCTACTCCTGCAACCATAGAAGTTGTGAGTGGATGCTTTGGGCCAAATTAATCCCTGTTGGAAGCTCAGGAAAATCCAGGGGAGGTAGAGGCACAAAAAAATGTGGCCCTTTATTAGCATCATAACTTGAAAGACAATTTTTGTACATCAAGAAGTCATAAGCAACCAAAACAATGTCAAAGCAAAGGAGGACTTTTCTTTCTAAGACCTTCTAACTCCAGTGTTTCTCACTGTTTCCTGCAGTCCCATCCATTCTCTCAAATTGCTGGTGGGAAATCTACTAATTATCAATCACTAGCAAAACAGAATAAATACCTCTTTAAAAAAGGGCTCTGTGATTTGCTCAGCTTCGTGGATATGGGCCAAGAGATTAGCACTAGATTCTGCGAGCAAGATCAGCCTGCTGCAAGCCCACACTGTGTGCAAGGAAAGGTTTTCCAGACACAGGAATTACACCTGAAAACTCTGCACTGTAACATGATAGAGCAGGTAACATCTGCCAGGTTATGAGAAATGTTAAATACACAAACATATGTTTGGGCAACCTCATGCAGACTTTTGTAGCTCGTAAAGAAGACACCTAAGGGGGTATGCTTTCAAGAGCTGAGGTTGATATTTTTCATTGGGGTAATTAATATTGGCTGGAAAGTGAGCAGTAATAGTGGTGAAAACTGGGAAAAATAAACTTCAATAAAAGACTCTGCAAAAAGGAGACATTCTCAGAAAATGTTTAGACCAAAGCCAATTTTCCTTCGAGAAAAAGCACTAGAAGAAAGCCACCAACCCAGAAACTGACTAGTTCGGTGTTTTGATTGCTGTCAGGCACTTTGAGGTACAAATACACAGGTTTCCAGCTAGAACCAGGCTGCAGGTGCAGGTCTGATGGCGATTCAGCAAGAGTAATAAGAAAAGCAAGTATCAGTGTGCAAACTCCAGCCACATAAAGACAACTATTCATGTGTTTTTCAAATGTCATACACAGTTCAATTTAATCTATGTCATGACTGACCACATAGAGTTAAATCAAAACAGGCTGTTAGAGAAAACAAAGAGGAAATGAAACAATGGCAAAGATATGTTCAAGATGAAAATACCAAGTGGTCTTTGAGGAAACAATAGGGATGCCATTAATTGTAAAATACCCTGTAGGCTCCAAGCAGGTTGGCAGCATTCACTTTTCCAAGCCTGAGGCCAGAACCAAAGAGGACACTAAGTTCTGAAAGCGCAGGAAAGCAGAAGAGCTGAGTGAGCTGCTGAGGATTATGGAGAGGGTGTCAGGGAATGCTGTTGGCTACACAAGGCGCCCAGACGAAGACACAAAGATGAAGCTGCAGCTTAGCGGTCTGTCGCCAGCCCAGTGATGGAGTTAACGGGACTGAAGAGGAACTCACACATGCAGGGGAAGACTGAACTCCTGCTTCACATTGCCCTAGGCGAGGGAGAGCTCAAGGTACTGAGATAATTGCTCAGTATTAGACTTATTAGTTGTGATTTACTAGGTAAAACCCAATATGGATTTCAATGTGAAATCTTTAAGCGGGCTCAGGAAACATGACATAAGGTAAGGAGTAAGGAACATGATGCCACCATCCTGTGCTGGAGTGTGGCTCAGGTGTGCAAGCCCTGGCTGTGGCACACAAGGCAATATATTCCAGCCCTGTTATAACCAGGCTGCTCAAAGGTGCTGCTCCCAGTCCTCCCAGTCCCAGGGTGGCATGGCGTATGCCACCTTAAACACCACAAGTGTCCTGGGCAACCATGTGTCATCCCACAGAAACCTGCTCTTGGAACACGACTCAGCTTCTGCAAAGCACGTGGGCAGCCTTAGGTGGGACCATGGTCCAGGGATAATCCTCTGCTCAGCACAAGCTAATTCCCACCCCCAGCACTGGTGCAGTGCTCTTAGGAAGAACCTCCTGCTCCTGCTCCTGCTCCTCGCCACTCAGAGAGTGCTGATATCTGACACCACAACATTCTCAGACTTGGCCAACCTAAGCTGGGCAGCAAGAGGGACTTCAAGGTCTTAGGTAAGGATTCACGTACTTGGATGCCAGAAGTTTGTTGCATGCTCCTTCATGTACTACAGTTCTTCCAGCCACTTGGATTTAAGTGCAGATTATCCTATCTGGGACTATATCAAATAATTGCATAGCTAGATATAAGAACTACTATTAACTCTTAAATTATTACTGCTGAAAAGAGCTGGTTTAAAATAACTATAACTTAGTCATTGTAGTTCTGTGTTATTTGGTGATTGCCAACAATGCATACAAATATCTGTATAGAGGGGTTTAAACAAGAAGAGGTACATAAGAAAAACAGTATTAAACAAGTTAATGTTTAAATCAATGCTTATTCATGTTCTAGTCAATCTTGCATAACACATTCAAGGTTACTTTAAAAATAAACTGTAAAAATTGGTTTGGATTAAACCTGCTTGAAGACAAGTGCAGTTTTAACATGAATAGTTTTGATTGCGCATTAGTTTTAAATATGTTTTGAAATAAAATAAACCAAAACAAAACAGCAAAATGTTGCACCCAGAGTGATTAACAGAAACCTTGACTTTTTCAACTAAAACAATTTATCAAATCTAAATGCAATGTGTTATGCTTTGCTGAAACTTTAATTGGCATAAAAATATGCCAAATTCTTAGTGTCACCAAGAGAAAAGGTGACAAAATACTTAGGAAACCAAGGAACACTTCTAGAACATACGGTCATAAAAAAAGCATGAAAAAGCACCGTAAGACAACTCTGAGAAGGTTCCCACAGCTGTAAATAAAGGATGAATGTGTAGCTGGATAGGCTCATTGCCCAGATCATTCATATCCTATATTGTCTCAGTGTTGTCACTATGTAGAATTGATGGCACCTTCTGCCCAACTCTTCGATGACACCCTGGATTTCATCAGGAAAGCCCACCAGGAGCAGCAAGCAGAGCCAGGAGCACCCACCTCTCTCTGAGGTCACCACACACCATCAAGTCCCAGGCAGTGCTGTGGTCAGTGGTGGTCGCCCCACATGGCATCCCTGGTCATGACACAAGGCACTACCATGGCAGGCACCCACAGAAACACATCCCTGACCTTCACCCTGCGCTTTCTGCAGCACTGCCAATCGCATCCAGGGGGTCAAACTCTGCCCAGCATCCATCAACCAAGGAATGAGGCTGGGTGGCAGCAGATGTTCTGCAAATGCTGCCGCCTTCAGCAGCTAATGTGTAAGATCCTTGCAAGAACTGTTTGGTTGTCTTCACTTCCTCCTCCTCCTCAAAGCTCTGAGGACCCAGGCCAGCCTGTGCTGTGTTATTGAACAGGCAATGGTGCAGACCCAGCCAGCCCACAGCCATATGGTGCAGGCAGGAATGGACAGATGTGACTTTTTTTTTTGCATGGAAAGCATGCATTTTCTCTGTGACACCAGCTTCTGCTCCAGTATGCCTGTTGCCTCCACAGGTCCCTGTGCTCTGCTCTGGGAAGCTGCAGACCAACATG
The DNA here is from genome assembly GCF_000277835.1 of Geospiza fortis. Taxonomy (NCBI): domain Eukaryota; kingdom Metazoa; phylum Chordata; class Aves; order Passeriformes; family Thraupidae; genus Geospiza; species Geospiza fortis. Next base: position 5,250,744 of record NW_005054344.1, on the reverse strand, counting down.
GTGAAGAGCAGAGATGAGTGTTCACCCAGCAGGGCTGGCCATCCTTTCATGAGCATGCAGCAGAAGCATGCTCAGGGTGAGGTGGGCTGCCCCAGATTGCCTCCACCCGCAGGGAGGAGAGGATGACACTGACCTGAACATATTTTGGATTCTTCTCTTTCTCTTCCTGTCGTCACCTAACCACTTCTTGTTCCTGCCACCTCCCTCTTGCTGTAAGTCACCTAGATAGTCTCCAATCTGACTTCTGATTTAGTTCTTTCAAGTTATGTTTCGATAAATAGATTAAATCTTTTCAAGGCCCACCCCTACTAAGTTGTCACTATTTTGAGGGACAGCAAATTTACCAGGATGGACTTGTTGGCCTCAGTACTTGAGAACATGCCATGCCATGTCTTTACTTTTCCATACAGATGTGACCATAGGGACCAGGAAATATCATGCAGAATTAAATAAATACATAAAAGAGAATATTTTCCAATATCTACAAGGAAATTTTGGAGGAGATGACTGATGCCAAATATTTTTTTTACACTTGATGTGTCAGCAGGGTTCTGGCAGGTGCCCCTAGTAAAAAACAAGAACATATTTGTGCACATTCAACACCCTCTTTGGGAGATGCTGTTTCCTTAAACTGCCATATGGGTTGTATTCCGTATCCAAGGTGTTTTACAGGAAAATAAAACAATTTTTTTATCATATACAGAGTGCTTAAGCCTAAACAGATGAGGGTAAAAAAGTAAAACATCATGATAAAAGGCTCCAAGCAGCTTTGGAAATAGCTAGATCTGCTACAAAGAAGTTAAACAAACAGTAAGTGTAATCTAAATGCTATATAATGAAAGTAACACACTTGGAAAAGAAATTTCAACAGCCCAACCCAACATACAGAGAGTTTTCAGTATATGCAGGCTGTCACTGACATGCTTGCCCTGACAGGCAGAAGACAGACAGGTTTCTCATGACAGTGAATTCTGGGAAGAAATGTATGACTGAAAAACCTTGTCAAGCAGCCAGGAAAACAGATATTTTTAAAGGCATGCAGTTCTGAGTCAGTCCCACACCAAACATTTAGCATACTAGTGCCTCTAGACATACTACCAGCACAGAGCCCTCACAACAGGTGGGTGTGTACTGGCAAGTGACCAGTGGTCAGCTCTGTGCAGTGACCACCACTGAAAACTGCAACTGTCCTTCTCCCCAGGCTTCAGGGTGTCTGACAGCTGCTTCAGGAAATGCAGCACTAAGATTTAGAGTCAAGCAAGAGCAGTGTATTGCTGTCACAAACCATACCCTGTCACATCCTTCACCAAGAAAACAAAGATTGGGATCCTTCAGCTTTCAAGCCTTATTTTGCAGTTGAACACAGAAATAGTCAGGAGCATGGCCCAAAACCATGAAGGTCTTCAATCTAAACCAGCTTTTTTATAATCCAGCTGGCTGAGTCCATGCCTTGGTTTCAGAGAGACCACGATGATCAGAACTGCTTCAGAAGTTAGCTCTGGTACACAGGGCTGGAAGGGCAGATCCTGAGCCCTGCTAAAGGTGTCAGCATGACCTTCCTCCCCTGTCAGACAGCCCTGATCACAAATAGCAATCACACCCTTGGATATCTGCTATTCAGAAGCAGGGTAAAAGCTATTCTGAGAAAGAAGTACTGCAATTGAGGTACAGGGAAGAGGGTTGGCAGTCTCATCTGAGGAAGTCTTGTATGTGTAACAGTAAAACTGAATCCACACAGCCGCGTCCTGTGGCACAGCACAGTGCTCTCCACCCAACAGCACAGTCACCAGGGATTAGCTACACTGTGCCACTTGGTAGGCTGCCTGACATTCTGCATTATCTACATTTTGCTCATTGTTATTTTTATGGTATCTGCAGAAAGAGAATGACTGTCTACCTTTACTGAAGTCTTGCAGAAATCAATTGGAACCAATTTTCATCTTGGGCAGGACCTCATTTCACACAGCACTATCAGTGAGCACCAAGGCTTTGCATGAAGGGGGTGACCCACCGGACTCCCAGCCTAGACACTCTGTCTGGCCATGGACAGCTGCAGCCAGGCATGCCTCAGACACCAACTAGCCCATGGCTCCTCTCAGCATGCCAAAAGACACAAGGGTCCATTCTAGAGCACAGTGGTATAACATATAGAGACATTCTTAAAGGGAAAAAAACCTGAGGTTCATCTTGGTAGAGAAAAGGCAGAAGCAAAAGGATCTGACTGGTTAAAACATGAGATAATCAGAACACAATGACCTGCTGTTTAAATCAAGACTGATAATGCAGAGGGAGAAGAAGTTAATCAAATACTGACACAACTATTCCATTTTAAAAAGTCAGACATTTCCTTTTATAAATAACTGGTATAAAACAATAGATAGTGGAGTGAAGGGACTGAAGAAGATATTGTTTTCACCAAACAATGTTGTATTTGGGAGTAGAGGAACCAGTAATTATGATATTTTAGCAAAGCCTGGTTTTGGCAGCTTTTTCAGCATTCACATGCAGAGTAAAATGTCAGTTCCAAATATCAAATTAACAGTAAATCTAGTTCTCCCACTTCTTCTGAGCTTCATTCCATTGCCTTTCAAATCACTGAGTGATTTAGAAAATCAGAGTGTTTCAGAAATAAAATATACTTGGTGGCATTTCAAGTCTAACATTATGATCAGATGAGTATTGTACAATTCAGCAGATTGTTTAAGAGAAAGTAGCTACAAGAGTCAACAGACCTGACTCATCTATGAAGTTACTGGAAAAATCCAAGTTGGTAGATTTTTAAAAATCTGAAATGAACCACATGCCTGGGTTTCAAGATTTAAATGAATTTAACAAAATTATCTGGTTATAATTAAAAAAAAAAAAAGAGCAAAGAGCGAAACACTAAAACCAGTATCAAAAGGAAAGGAAGCAGAGAAATCAAAATCCCTTTCTAGTAACTTCAGTGCTTACTCGATTGTGGGGATAAATCAGCATGTCAATAATGCTGGTGAAATTCCTCCAATTTTATGTGAAAAGCACATTGCATTAAATAGACTTTAATCTGCAGATCCCTTGATTATTAAAACTCTCCACAATCAAAACAGGGTCAAAAGGCAAACAAATGAAATTAAATCCAGTGATTACAAAAATAAACAACTGAGCAGTAGATGGTAATTTTATGAAGCATATGCAGTAGTTCATATCACAAGGGTGGAAGGACTGGGAAAAATACTGTGCTTGGAAAAAAAATATATTTGAAAATTATCTCTTAATTTTTTGGCCACTCTTTCATCCACCACAATTGTGTGGTCTGTTTTTCAGAGAAAGAAGAAGCCAACTCAACTTCCTTTGGCCAGAGTTTTTTGTCTCAGGAGTGGAGTCAGGTTTCTCTTAAATAACTGAAGGCAAGATGGTCATCTTATATTATATGTGTTGTTACCAAAGCTATTGTGGATGAAGACCATACCCAAACCATTGCAGACTGCACCGCGTCCAGAAAAATATGTTTCTTCCTTCACAAGAAGAAAAAAGTGTTTTCCATTGTATGACTAAGAAAACATCTGTTGCTAATCCATGCAGTTTTAAAAGACTGACTGGTAGCTGGAGATGGATTGACTTAGCAAGCAATAGATCAGTTCTAAGAAAAAAAATCTCATTGGTACCTCAGTGTCCTCTCTGCACTATGAACGTACCAACACAAGGGAAGAGGGTGTACCAGACTCCACAAAAAGATGACACAAAGTTGAACTAGAGGCTTCACTAATTTTCCAAGAACACAACCTTGAGTTTACCTGAAAGACTCTGGGTTTGTTTTTTTTTTCTTATCTTCTCATGCTATTTTTAAACATTTCACATGCAGAACACACATACAAAGTGGTGATAAGAAAAGGAAATTAAAAATGTCTGAGATGTATCCACGGACCATGAGCACAGAGGAACACACTAAGCATGTGTCCTTAAGATGTCAAACCTAAGATAATTGTCAGCTGTCCTCACATTATCTAAAAGCTGACATCTCTGGTATTTGAGTATCACTTCAGAGATCCTGTTTTAGTCTCTGTGACTGCCTCAAGGAGAGTGCAGGGTGAATTCTACAAGGCAAGCAGGGTCAGGAGCAGTGTGTGTCAAGGCACTCCTGAGCGGAGAGTCAATACACAAACAATATTTTGTAAAGAGTGTCAGATGATGCTTTTTGATTTTAACTCATGAGTAGCAGGGAATAGATCTCTATATATAATTTGTCTTGAATCTTAGACCAATATCAGAATACTTTAGTTCCTGGAATTGTATTGCTTTTCAAACTTTTCCCCTTTCTCTGTTTTTCCCCTTTTCTCTCCCAGCATTTTACTCCAGCAGTCCCATAGTGTGGCATGGGATGAGGCTCTCCTGCTCACATTGCACCACAGCCCTGATACCCCATTTGATGCATACTCTCAGTCCTCTGCTCTGTGTAAAACACAGCAATGATCTTTGTTTCAGATTTTCAAGAGGATACATCAATAAGCTCTGTTGGTGCTTACACAGATCTTAAACTGTCTTTCCCTTCCCCTCTCATAACATGGACACTCCCATACTAACTTTCACAAGAAAATGTCTTGTTGGGAAGAAAACACAATGGTGTCTTAGCATTTATTGCCCTCCAGAACATTATTTCATACTCAGCTATCTGTAAAGGATGTATCAGATCAAGTAAAGGTCTCTTGGGATCTCACAAACTGTGGTAGATAAACTGAAGGCAAATCAGTTACTCCTGGATGTTTACTGTCATTCTTATGAGCTTAAATGAAATGAAGTATCCTGTATGTCTTTGAACATAAGCAGCTCAGAAACTATAACCAACCCAATGAAACATCACAAGTGCAATTTTTAGTTGTGCCTTAGGAAGTTCAGTGCTCAAATCAAACTGTCCTGGAATGGACATGAAAAGAGGTCACTCTCTGTCTAAAGAGGTTGTGTGAGTTTTTTTAGTCCTGCAGAAAGCTGGTACTCAAGACATGTAAATGTCAGTCTTGAAAATGGAGAGGCTTGATTTTTTCCACTTGACTGATTTTTATATCTATGAAAAGTAACATCTATGATGGCAGTTCTACCTTGTAGAGCTTAGTTGTGATGGATGGATGTTGATTCAAGACCTTGAAAAATCACTGTAAGTTGTAAAATATTTGTTTCAGGCTCAGGTTTGCCCTGTCTCAGCATGTATGTTATAGGGGTGTTTGAAACTGGTGTTTCTGAACAGGGGCAGATTTAGGATAGAAGTTGCTGACAAGACTGTGACAGTGCAATAAACTGTGAGGTTTAAGAGAAAGGTTGAGAAAAATTTAATTAATGGCTTCTGTTATCTCAAGAGCAGTGGGGGACAGAAGGTAGCATAGAAAGAGAATTTCAAAAGCTTCACTGTTGACTCTGAAGTCTCACAAGTTATCATACTAACAGGAAAGTATATGACTTTACCCCTTTACATGCTTACTGGCACTTATACCTTCATTACCCTTTTAAAAATAATTTTCTGAAGTACTGCAAACCACAACAAACCTCCATTTAACCGTGTACATGCAGAAGAAAGGAAGGACAGTTCTTTTCTAAGGCACTATGTTAACAACCTCTGAGTCTGTTGGTAGTGTCTACTGCTCTAGCAATTTTAGGAGTGCTGGCAAATGCTATCTAAATCACTCCTCAATGCATTTTTCAAAGATTTTCTGTACCTCTGTCCACAAAAAGAAAAGAAAAGGTCTTGACATTGTTGAGTGGACAATGGTACTGGCGATATCACTACAGAAAGATATTCCTGTTTTCTACACCCAGCTAAAGAAGGCATTTCAGCACTTGCTTCCTCAAGTGGTTGCATTGCATGTTGAAGATGGTAAGTTGAAAAATGTGGATCACAGTATCTCACTTTTTTTTTTTAAGTTTTAATTTGAAAAGGGTTGGGGTTTCTTTACAAAAGAATGACTTAAGAGTTGGACTCAATGGTCCTTGTAGGTCCCTTCCAACTCAGACTATTTTGTGATTCTGTGATATTTAAAATCAAAGTGTGTGATTTCAATTCTAATACCTATGGCTTAAAGAAATTAATTTTGGATAGAATCCACTGCATGATTTCTGCAAGAACCAGAAAGAGGTTTGTACACAATTCCAATTTCAATTGGCTCTAGTCAGCCCTTCACACCTCCAGAAGACTTCTAACTGGGGCTGGAAAAACCTTTGTATGAAAATTGAATTGCCCAAACTTCTCATGCCAAGGCAGGGGATTAATGCTTACACTTTCTTCATAAAAATGGTAGCACATAGAAAGCTTAGTGCACTCTGTAAACACAATAAAAATAAGAAAATTCAGTGGGACAAAGGTGTGCTGCAATTTAGTTAAAACGCCAAGAGGTAGGATTATTACAGCTTCAAAACAGATTTAAAATGTTACTTGAAATTTCTTTCAGATTACATGATTAAATAATAAAAATCTGATTTTCAGTAAAAATTCATGGCTTATATTTCTTTTTATTTGGTAATTTGATTTATATTTGTTTAGTTTTACTTTTTAATTATAATATTTCTTTATTATCAAATTTCAATTATTATTATACTTATATTAAGAATCAATATTATTAATATTGCTGTTATTATTATTCTCATTATTATTTTAAAAGGCTTAATTAATTTCATGTAATGAAGTGTGAAGTAATTACTTCCAATGTAATTTCATTGTCTGGGAAAGGAAAGCTCAGGTAAGTGCATACATTTATGTATGATGTCATTTAAGCATGCAGACAGTTTCAGAGAAATCTATTATTTAGGATATCACTTAAATCCTACCTTTTCCATTGTTAAATGGTAAGTTTAGGCTGAAAGTTCAGAAAAAGGAAAATGCTATTCTACTATCTTCCACAGAATACCATCTTCTACAATATTTTTATTTAGGCTTCATGGGAGTCTGAGAAAGTAAATACAGAAGAATATTAAAAATTACTTAGCCTGAATTATTGTAAAAAAAATCACCAATCTATAATGAATACTTCAGAGAAGACAAACCTCTTCCTTTCATTTGGTCTTGCACATTAACTAGAGAATGCACTTTGAGGAATAGTCATCAGCATCCTAAATGACATTACTATTTCTTCCTTTAGCAATGGACATCTTTGCTTGTGCTGGTGTGGTTCTGGTTTTTCATGGTTAGAACAGAGGTGTTTGCTGACTCTTACAGGAGTAACTTACACTGCATTCAAGAGGTGAACTTCTACTAGCAAAATCAGGGTAAGTTTCGCTATCAACCTCCATGGAAACAGTATTCAGATATAATGACTTTCCTGGGATGTGCTGTGGTTTGGTGGATTACATATGAGCCTACTATATTTTCTGCTCTGTAATCTAAAGCAACTTGTTTTTAAGGAGGTCTGGTTATTTTGATTCTGTCTAAATGAGCTTTCAAATGATTTTTACATTGTGAAACACTTCAGGTCTCAATCACTGAGGTTAAAAAAAATAGTCATTTTATACTGCTTCAGCATTTTCAATGCATTCTGGTCTATTGAAGTTACTAAATGGACTTTTTTCCAAGTCATCCCAGATTTTTTTCTGGTTTCCCAGCAGCAACACTTTCCATTATGTAAGTTTTAAACTCAGATGGCCCATGCTCTCTACCCTCCACATTACAGATCTACCTTGGCCAGACTACATTCCCTGGCATGGGAAAGTTCCCCCTCCATCCAGGGCTTGGGGTGACCCATGGGAGCCAATAAACCCCAGAGCCAAGCACAAGGAACCACAAAGAACTTGGTCAGGCACCTGCAGCCACAGTGGTGAACATTGGCCTGCAACACCCAAGCTACAGCACCCTCCTAATCATCTGGAGATGTGCATGGATGTTAACTGGGATGGTTTGGGCTGCTAAACAGAGCAGAATGTTTTCACTTGGGAACATGAAAAGTGAAATATGCCAACTGAAAACATCAGAACAAAGCATTTTCTTATCTTAAACCATACATCTGTATGTGCCATGAACTTTCAGCTTCATGAAAGACTCTCCACACAAATAAAGGACGCAGTTTTCAGCCCCTGACCCTTGTCCCAGTCTTGGATGGTATTTGTAGGGTGAATTGCTCTTCTGCCTGATGTTCTAGTCCCTCAGAAGGCACCTCATCCATCCTTGGGACCAAGGCTCCAATTTTCCTGGCCTTAGACTAGTTCCTGGATTGCCTGAATTGCCAGCATCATTTCACAAGCTCCTTTTAGACTGAACAGTCACTTCTCTGGAAGATTTTATGGGACAGCCTTCTTAACAGCATTTCACAGATTAGTCCTTTAGAACAAAAGGTTAAAATTTTTGAAAGCATTTGGTTTGCACTTAATGTTACCTAGTAGTTTGTCACCTTTCAACAGAGGACTTCAATGATATTTATTTGTTAGTTTTCCCTGAAAGTCAATTTCTTTAAAACCCCTTCCTTACTCCTTCAGAAGTTGTTTAGTTCAGTATCCTGGAGTTTTGGTTCTCCTCTACATCCTGCTTGGGACACGTTGTTCCCAGGTGGGCAGAGTTTTTTAAACCCCACAGCTGCACAGATGTAGGACATCAAAGCAGATGGCATTTGCAGCAAATCCTAAATACAATTATATTCTTCCTTGCCCATGGACAGTCAACACCTCCTAGAAGCAAACATATTTCCATACTGTAAATCCCTCATGGCATTTAAAGACACTTATAAACATATGGAATTCATAAATTATTCGAGAGCAGTCCAACATCCTTCAATTTTTTTTTCCTGAAGCGAAATATTCTACAGAAATGCAAGTTATTATTATTATCATGTCATGCAGCCAATAACAGCTGGGAGTAGTGAAGAGATTAGTGCCGCTTTCTCTTTGCACTGGACTGGCCTAATATGTGTTTAAAGTTTGCTGGACAATTACAGTTTAAAATAACCCATTGTGTAACAACATTTTTCTTTGAGCAAAGAGATGGAATTCAGAACATATTGAGCAGAAGTAAAAAATGCCCGTGCTAATAATCTTAAAATTACTGAGCTAATTAAGTTAGGGCAAGCAAATCACATTCTCTAGATTTCCATTAGATTTAAAATAAAGGAGTTTGAAGAAAATGGATTCAGCTGTTACTGACTTATATATGTACACAATTTTCCATTGGAATGTCTGGGGCAAATTGTACTGCTACAAGCCCAGGAACAGCTGGATGTATTTTGATGAAGCAATAAAAAAGGTGGGGGGAAAGGTAGTTTCAGAGGGCAGTTTTATATAAAAAGGATTTTGTCTGAGATAGTTTTGGTACATTAGATTAATGCCTGACTGAAAGACAGCTGAAGCCAAAGACTCCCTCCAAGCTTTGATGGGCTTTGGATGAAACCATGCAGGAGGTCACAATACAAGTTGTACTCCATGTTTAGATGTTGCAGGTGTTGCTATTCCAGCTACAAATCACTGTCAAATAACAAATACTGAGGCACCTCAAGTATCTTGACCAGATGATGCTCATCTGATCTTCAAACAAAGGCTCCATGCTCCTGACTGATGACTATTTGGTGAGTTTTCAGTACATTGTGATTACCCTGACCTGCAGCTTTCTGCAACCACTGAGTGTTTGTTCTACTGCTGTACTTGGGCCATAGGGCCAAAGGTCTCTTTTGTGGTGAAAAGTGTAATGTCAGAGGGGGTTTCTGTCTGGGCTTGGTGAAAAAGCCTGTAAACCAAACAGCTCTATGTTGCATAGGTTTAGGGCTGTGAGAACAGTATGCTGAAAACATGTTAGGAGAGAGGTGAGACAGGGCCAGAGGACACCAGTGGAGCAGAGTTCACATTTCTGCAAGATACAGAGCTCTTCCAGTTCTCTCTGTTCCAGAAGGTGGAGTAGTCCCAAGATAGCCTAACACTGGCTTTTCTTCTCTCCCTGCCTTAGCAGCTACTTCCTCCACAGAGTTTCTCCAGCCAGAGTAGAGAATAAGAACATTGTTTTGATCAAGGATAATCTTATCTTCTTTCTGGAATGCTGTTTCAGCTAGAAACTGACTCAGAAATAAGAGTAGTTGAGGGAGTTCAGGGATTCCTATTTAGGTGAAAGACGAGATGTTGATCTATTCCAGCCAACTAGAAACACTGTGGAACAGAAGCTTTTTTTATTATTATTATTTTTTAAATTTCCTATAAACTATCTACTCTGAATAACAATTAAAATAACTCACCCTGTTGTAACACAGTGATACACTGTCTGGCAGCCCCACCTTTAGTTTGCAATGCACTGATTAAATGTAATTAGGCACAGACAACTGGACAACAACCTTGGATTTTCCTCATTAGCATTGTTAACAGTACTGGCCACTCCTAAGTGGGCAAGAAGATCATGGCCCCTGTCCCAGAGAAGGCAGAAGAGCTGTTTTGCTTCGTGTGACGCTGTAGAGGGTATCACTCAGTTTCTGTCCAGGCACTGTGCTTCCAGCAGCTCTCTCGTTCTGCAAAAAGCTGATACATATCCCAGATGACAAGATATAAGCTGTATGGATGAAGAACTTGTTTGAACTATGTGTGGTTCTGAGCATACCATCAAGACCAATTATTATCAATACCATAATCTAACTGCTATTGTAACATAGTGGCGCTTTCCTCTTTGCTTTGTGGAATTGCTGTCAGAACGCACTAGCATAAGATTGATCATACAGTTTGTAGGCACCATAACCTCCTGGGCCACCCCCAAAGTGTTCCAGTAACATCTAGACCATCACCATTACTCCTGTGTGATTGCTTAACCTCCAAAAGGTCCCTTTGTACATTCAGCCTCCCCCACTCATATGCATCATGCAGAGCACCACCCCAGGGCCTGCCACAAGGAAGTTGACCTGAGGCATGCCATCAGCTTCTCTCAGAAGAAGGCAGGCAGGGATTAGAGATGCTGATGCAGAGCCTGAGCAGGGATCTCTGACTTTCCACCTTTCTTATTGGTCCAAGTCTAGCCCCAAAACTCACCAAGCCTCTGGAGTCCTTACAAAGTTCAATGCAGAGGGAAGAGAAGGTTCATTTCTTGCCTTGTATGTATACTTGGAGTGAGTTTGGGAGGAAAAAGCATTCCCTGGGGCAGCAAGTTCACAATGCTTTACATAAGATACCACATGCTTCATCCTTGACTGTTGTCCAATACAAAAGTCCTTATGTCTCTCCCATGTGACATGGGCTTGCAGAGAGAGCAGGATCTTGTGGGTCAACAAGTGGTTGCACAGCAGGTGTTGACAGTAGGGATTTGCTTTTTATAACCATGTGACAGTCGAGGAACGCTACAATCACACATGGGATCCACCTGACAAAGCTTAATCAACGAAACAGGGCTGAAGGGAGGCCGTCTCAAACATATGATCATAAATAAGGAAGTGTCTTCTGGATAGCATTATTTGGAAAGCTGTCATGTCTCTTCTGGGGAGTCAGCCTGACTGGGTGCCTCTCTGGAGGGCACTAATTCATTGCACTGATGCAAGCAGCGTGGGGAGCAAACAGGAGGGATGAGAGATCTGTGTGCAGTTGCGGGGCTGTAAATACACTGGGATCTCAGATCTGGGTGGAACAGCTCCCACCACAGCTGCACTGCTGTGGATGGTTTCTGGCTCTCTAGGAATGAAAGGCTTGCCCAGGCAGGGCAAGGAGGGGCAGTTGCCCTTTGTATGAGAGCAGTAGGACCATGTGGACCTTGGCCTGGGGCTGGGCATTGAGCTGTCTGGGAGGCTGTGGGTCAGGATTACAAGGCAGACCAACACTGGCTGCACTGTGATGGGTGCCTGCTACCGATGTCCTGATCAGGAAGAAATAAATAAAGCCTTTTTTAACCACCCCAATATTTTCTTCAGGGACAATAGGTCAAGGCACAAGAAATCCAGGCTTCTGGAGCACACAGAAGGCAACTTTGTGAGATATTTCATCAAGATGATCACACATGAGAGAGATGTTTTTGATGTCATATTTACAAGCAAGGCAGAGCTGATCGGGGATGTGAAAGTAGGCACAGCATTTGAGCTCCGTGAAATGATGGAGTTCCCAAGAGGAGAGCAAACCGAACAGTCAAAGCCCTGCAGTTAGGGAGAGCCAACTTAGACACTTCATATATCTCCATGTAAGGATCCCCAGGAGGACAGGCTGGGATAGAAGAGGAGACCAGGAGAACTGGTCCTCTAACTCCAGAATGGTCATCCTGAGGCTCAGGAAATTAAACAAAGGCAGCAGGAGACCTTCATGGATGAGCAAGATGCTCCTGACAAAACAGAAATAGAACAGGTGAGCAAAGGTAGAAGCAAAGACAGGTTACCCAAAGAGAAGATAGGAACATTGTTCATGTGTGCAGAGAAGGAGCTAGGAAGCTCACTGAGTCCTTTGGGCGTCTACAGGATGTGAAATAAAACAGGAAGGGTTTCTATAGGTACATCAGCAACAAAAAGAAAAATAGGGAAAATGTGGCCCCACCTCTGAATAGGACAGGGAACCTATAAACAGGTCAGGAGAACCTGGAAGGACATGGAAAAGACTGGGGTATTTAATGTCTTTTCTGCCTCAGTCTTTACTGGTAAGACCAGCCTTCAGGAATCCAAGGCCCCTGAGACTCATGGTAAAGCCTGGAGTAGAGAAGACTTATCCTTTGTAAAGAAGGATCATGTCAGGGAACATTAAAACAGTTTGAACATACTGATAGAGGTTAATGGGACTAGTGGTGGTTCACCTATGGATACTGAGGGAGCTGGCTGGTGTTATGACAAGGCCACTCTCAATTATGTCTCAAAGATCATGGCGATCAGGGTGCTTTCCTGAGGACTAGAGCAGAACAAGTGCCACTCCTTTCTTCAGGAGGGCATGGTTTTCAGTCTTACCTTATAACTACAGGCCAGTCCATCTCATGGTAGGCACATGGTAGAGCCCTGTACTAAAAAAAAAGTAGTACTAAACCCCATTTCTATACACAAAAGACAAGTTAATTGTGGACAGTCAGCATGGATTTACAAAGAAGAAATCATGCCTGGCCAACCTGACACAACCTTTTGTGATGACTTGATTGGTCCAGGGATGAGAGGAGAGCAATGGTTGTTGTTAGTCTGGATTTCAGCAAGGCTTTCACTGTCTCCCATAACATCCTCATAGATGAACTGCTCAAGTAGAGGCTAGATAAACAGCCAGTGAGGTGACTGGAAACTGGCTGAGCTGCCACCCCAAAGGGCTGTTGTCTGTGACATGAAAACCGGATGGAGGCAAGTCACTAGAGGTGCACCCCAGGGGATGATCCTGGATCCAGACCCACTTAGCATCTTCATGAATGGCCTAGGTGGTGGGGCAGAGTGAACTCTGAGCAAACTTGCAGAATATACAAAACTGGGTAATGGTTGCTATACCAGCTGGTTGTGTTGCTGTTCAAGGGGACCTTGAAAGGCAGAAGAAATGGGACAACAAGTTCAAGAAAGGGAAGTGCAAAGTCCTGCACCTGGGAAGGAAGAAGCCCTATGCACCAGGACATGCTTGAGGCTAATCCCCTGAAAGCAGCTTTGCAGAAAAGGCTTTTGTGTCTCTTGGGGGACAAGCTGAGTGTGAACCAGCAATGTGCCCCTGTGACAAGGAAGACCAACAGCCTGGTGGGCTGCATTCAGAAGCATGTTGCCCAAAGGTCAAAAGGGGTGATCCTTCCCCTCTTCTCAGCACTCATGAGACATGTCTGGGTGCTGTGTCCTAGTTTGGGCTCCCCAATAGAAGAGAGACACAAACATATAGGAGAAATTCAGCAAAGGGACACAAAGATGATTGAGAGACTGGAGAATTTAACATACAAGGAGAAGATAAGAGAGCTGGGACTGCTCAGGCTGCAGAAGAAAAGACTATGAGGGATCTTAAGCATGTGTAAAAACACCTGATGGATCATGTAAACAAGGTGGAATCTGACTTTGGTCAGTAGTTCCCACTGATAGACAAAAGACAACAGACACAAAATGAGATACAGAAAAGTCTGCCTAAACTTAAGAAAACCTGCTTTACCATGAGCATAGCTGAACCCAGGCTCAGGTTTCCCAGAGAGGTCATGGAGTCTCCAGTCATGAAGATACTCAAACCTGACTGGGCATTACCTGGAGCCACCTGCTGCAGCTGACTCTGCTTGAAGGAGAGGGCTGGTGCCTTCCAGCCTCAGCTATTTCATCATACTGTGGTTCCTCATACAGCTGAACCAAAAGGTATCAGGAAGGCTTTGGCTACCTGCACAGAGAACTGCAGTCCTGGCTACAGCCCCATCTTTCAGGATCTTGCCCCTCATGGCTGGGACACAGTCAGGAAAGGGATTCAAAAGCAGAGGAATCTTTCTGCTCTCTTCAGATCGCTCATGGTTTCATGTCAACACCACGGATGGCTATGATCTGCTTTCACATTAAAGCCCACGGTTTCATTTGCAACAGAAATGGCAGACAGCAGTAAAAGGAAGGCACTGTACAAGGTTCAATTTTTCTATGAAATTTACCTGCAAACCAGATCTGAGAATCTGGGTAAGGTGGAGGCAGGAGGAATCCACAGCTGGAAGGAAGAAGGGAGAAGGAGATGATGAGTATTATTTTAAACATATGTACTAATCATGGCACAAAAGAGAAATAAGGGTGGGAAACTGCAGCTGGGAGGGGGAGGGCAGGCAGAGGCACTGATGATTATTGTAGATATATTTATTAAATCATTGCTCCAAGCAGGGAACCAGGGTGGGAATATGCAGCTGGAAGGTGGAGGGCAAAGGGAAAACAGCAATTTTATATTCAATGTTTGCAATGAGTATGGCTCAGAATGGGGACTAGGGGCACAGCCTTGCAGCTGGAGGTGGGAGTGCCACAGGAGAACGCTGGTTCTTAAACCTGTCACATTAAAATATGCACATCTCGCCTCCAAGAAACCCTGGTGCAAAGGCTTTGCAAAGCTTGTGGAATGGGAGAACTTTTATTTTAAAAGAGTGAGGGGGGAAGCTTGTTCACCTGCTGGGTTTTTGCTAAGCTCTTGCAGCTCTATTACAAAATTACTCCATAAACTTTTACAGCTGGCCCCATGCCAGTAAAATGTCATTATTAATACTGCTATGGAAAGTGCCAACAGAAGTGAAATACTCATGGGGAGACACTGCAAAAGACATACAAAACTGCAGACTTTCAGAGAATCAGAAGAAGGGAAGGGGGAAGGGGGAGAGAAAACTGCCATATGGACCCTGTGTGAACTAACTGAGCTTGTACCAGAACAGAAGTCAGTCAGCAAGACTGGTCAGTGCCAGCAGGTTTCCAGCTTGTAAATGCATCAACTCTGGTCAACAGAGGTAGCATGGGGATGTGATTAAGGTGGGGAAAGGAACTATTGTGTGGTTTAGATGGTTCACAGTGATAAGAATGAAAATGAAAAAAGCAAGCTATGGAGAGGACGTGGTCCTGTCTAGAGCTGAATGTTTTCTTCTTTCAAAGCAGTTGTGGTAGGAGCAGCTACTCAGAAATCCATGGGATCACAATCTCAGCTGTGTCATCTCCTCCTCTGGCCATGCCATAGACCTGTGTCACACAGTCTCTCGTCCTGTGGCCAATCTGCTGAAGAGCTACTTTGACCTGGTTAGAATCATAAAATGGATTGAGTTGGAAGGGTCCTGAAAGATCATCTTGTTCCAACCCCCCCGCCATGTGCACAGACCCCTTCCACTAAACCAGGTTGCTCAAAGCTTCATCCAGCTTGTCCTTAAACACTTCCAGGGATGGAGTATCTGCAGCTTTTCTAAGCAACCTGTGTTTAGCAATGTCTTATCACCTAAACAATAAAGAATTTCATCCTAATATCTAATTTAAACCCACTCTCTTTCAGTGTAAAGCCATTCCCCCTTGTCCTGTCACTACATGCTCTTGTAAATAGCCTCTCTTCGTCTTTCTTGTAGGCCCCCTTCAGGAACTGGAAGGCTGCAGTTAGGTCACACTGAAATCTTCTCTCCTCTCGGCTGAACAATCCCAATTCTTCTAGCTTTTACCCTTAGGAGAGATGCTCCATCCCTCTAATCTTGGCCCCATCTTGGTGGTCCTCCTCTCCAACAGGTCAATGTTCTTCCTATGCTGGGGACCCCAGAGGTCAATGCAGTATTCAAGGTGGGGTTTCAAGACAGGAGAGCAGAGGGGCAGAATCCCCTCGCTCACTCTACTGACCCATTCTGCTTTGGGTGCAGCCCAGGACACAACTGCCATTCCGAGGTGCAAGTTCACATTGCTGGCTCATGTCCAGCCTCTCACCAACACCCCCAGTCCTTCTCAGCAGGGCTGCTCTGGATCTCTGCATCCCCAGCCCGTGTTGATACCACAGCCCCAACCCAGGTGCAGCACTTTGCACTTGGTCTTGTTAAACCTCATGAGATTCCCATGGACCCACTTCTTGAGCTTGTCCAGGCCCCTCTGGATGGCATCCCCTCCTTCAGCACCACTCAGCTTGGTGTCATCTGCAAATTTGCTGAGGCTGCACTCAGTCCCTTCATCTACATCATTAATGAAGATACTGAATAACACTGGTACCAGTATGGACTCCTGAGGGTCACCACTTGTCACTGACATCCTTTGGGACTGGGAGCCATAGGCCACTGCCCTCTGGATGCAGCCATCTAACCATTTCCTTATCCACCTAGCAGTCCATCCATCAAATCCAATTTAGAGAGAAGGACATTGTGGGAGGCCACGTCAAAGACCTTACACAAGCCCAGACAGATGTCATCCATAGCCATTCCCTTGTCCACTGATGCAGCCATCCCATCATAGAAGGCCAGTACTTTGGTCAGGCAGGACTTGCCCTTGGTGCAGCCATGCTGGATGTCTCAAGTCCCCTCCCTGTCCTCCATACACCTTAGCACAGCTTCTAGGAGATCTGTCCCATTATCTTCATAGGCACAGAGGTGAGGCAGACAGGTTAGTGGTTCCCAGGATCCCCTTTTTACTCTTTTAAACATGAGTGGAATGTTTCCCTTTTTCCAGTCACCTGGGACTTCACTTGACTGGAATGGGAAGGGGAAATTGTCCCTTACCTGTGGTAACTCTGCCAAAAGTTTCAGAGCTGCAAAGAAAAAATTGATAAGCTTTTTGTAAAAGTTATATAGACATAAATACTGGTTCTGGAGTCACAATCACAGTGCTCAGAAGTGTGTGTTGTCTTCCAGCTCTTGAGTTTGGACACATAGGGCTGACACAAAATAAGAAACTGGCACCATGTGTCACTTGGACATTGACTTGCTGTCTCAGGAAAGGACACAAGCTGGAGATTTAGAACTGGATGAGAAAAAATAATTGCCAAACTTGGAATAATCTGACCTGAAGTTAGTCTGATACTCAGAACAGTTTATAAGTAATGGAAAAATCAGATCTATAAAAGCTCATACATTCACTTAGGCCCCCAGTTAACCTGGTTTCAATTCCTCCCTGGATAATCTGAGGGAAGCTGACTGTCAGTCAAAGATGTCACGTTAAAGCATATATTTTTAGTTCTTTTCAATTCTGAAAAATTGTCATGTTCTCATCTGCAGGTTGTTGGGATAGTCTCTGTTTTAACTGCTTTCCTGAGCAGGATTGCTTTATTGAATCACAGCCACAGAAAACATCTGTCTCTGTAGCACAGGGGATGATCTTCACAAAGCTCATCATCAGGAAGTCCTTCATGAAAAAAGCACTAAACCAACTTTTTTTTTTTTTTTTTTGCTAACAATTAGAGAATGAAATGAAATAAATTAAATAAAACAATGAAATAAAACAGGGCTTGTATCATTGTCTTGTAGCTATTAATGATTGCTGTATTTTGTGCTCTTTGGGTAGCAAAATTACTTAAAATAATAGAATTAGTCATTAGAAAATAAAAGTCAACTTGCCCTTTACTTGTCAGTGAAAGATTGTTTCTTGTACTTTCTAATTTCTCACCTAGATTAACTTTAAAATACTAAAGGATTCATCACTTCTCTTTTTTTTCCCAGAGGGAAAAAACTCCAAAGAGCTCAAAATTAGGAATATTTCTGAAGCTTAGTTTAAATATCCTCCTTCCTAGCTCTGTTTACATTTAGACTCCTTCCTGGAGAGTGGCTTTGAAGTTATGTTCTTATGACTGATAATATATCAGTTTACCCTTTTAATATCAGAAACTAAGAATTCAAAATAAAAAAATAAATATTATAGGATTTTATGAACAAATGTGAACTGCTGTAATTGATTGTCTACGGATGTTGACATTAAGAACACCACAGTATTGGATTGATTCTGGTTTACTCTTTTCTTTATAGCAAACATAACATTGAAATTAGTGCATTTATATGAAAAAAAATCTGAATTTAGAAGTTAACAGATTAATATGCACCATTTTAAAGAAAAACAAAGTCCATTATTCTCGATTTTAATGAATTTTCTTTGTACTATCAACAATTGCTTATGCTGTGCTGTGTTATAAGCATTTACTGGAATTTTATATCCCTTGTGATTTGATTTCAAGATAACAAATAATTCAAAAAATTTATAAAAAACTTTTCATCTATGATTCCAGCCATGAAACCATTCTATAGATAGGAAAACTGAAGAAAGTTTCAACTACTTCCCTCAGGTCAGGTAGTCATGGCTGTGTGGTGTACTCTCAGGACAGTTGTGTCTCTCGTGCTGGTGCCCTGTGTGAAGAAGACAGCCCTGAGACACAGGGCTGGATGTGGCCACGGTGTCCATGCACGGAGCCTTCCCACGTGTTTGGCAAATCCTTGCCTGGAGGAGAGGGGACCACGCAGCCTGTGCAGTGACATGACCCTCAACCAGCCAAAAATAATGAAAAAGTCTCCATGAACCTCAGGTCTCAACACAGGTCTCAAATTTTACATTTTCATTGTACACCCAGAGTCTTCCATTGCAACATTTTTGTCTGCATATTTAGATGGAGATAGACCTCAGGACTGAATATGACTGAGAAAAGGGACTGATTCAGATGTCCTACATGAAGATCAAACATTCTGACTTATTTGATGCTTACCACGGTGGTGTGATCAGAATTTAAACCCTCAGTGAGTTCATCAGTGGGTCTAACCTAATGCATGTAGTACCAACCTGCTATTTCAAAGCTTTAGTGTGAAGATTTTGTTCAAACTGTAGTTATACTAAAATTCAAAGTCTCATTTTTCCGTGATACAACAACATAGCTAGCAATTCTTAATCCTATAGCATTTCTAAAATGATATTTTCAAAAATGTGACGCACCACATTAAATTTTTTATGTGTAGGGTTTTGGAGTGTTTTGAGGTTTTGGGGTGTTTGGGGGGTTGGGGGGGGTGGGGGATGGAGATTAAGTGCATCAGGAAAAGACTACTCTTCCCTTGACAGGACAACAGACAGGATATTTCTCCGTTTTCTCCAATCAGTGAACTCTCCATTGATTTGTCAGGTGGAAGTAAAAGGAGTCAGATAATTTTTTATTTCTCTTTTGCAGTTTTGCTGTCTAGCCATACAGGTGTGCTGGCCACATTATGTTACCATATGTCTGGAGAAATTGTTTTTAGGATAGCTAATACTATATTTGAGAAAATTTCATGTATGCCATTTAATATATACAAATTTTGTCCATACAATTATACAATTGGGTAAAATATACAAAATCAAGTTGTATTTAAGAAGATTTTTGGTTATAAGCCAATGCAAATATTATTCTCCCATTATTCCAGGAAGGGATTAGGTGTAGAGTGGTATCTTGTGCAGCGTCTGCCAATTGCTGACTAATTGCATGCCCATCATTATTGCATCCACATATACAATGTGAGTGAAAATTCAGAACAGAACCACACTGCAAAGCATACTTCAAATAGCAGTGGTCATTTTGAGGCAAATAGAATATATTTTTTCAGTGTTAATTTCACTCAGTTATTTCAGTGTCCTCAGGGACTTAGAGCATCACAGTGCTGGAAACAAAGTACTAGACATGTGTCTAATATAATTAAAAAGGCAGAGAATAATACATGAACACAGACTGCACAACTTTTTCAAATTTATTTCTCAACAAATTATAAAATAAAGAGAAAACTACTCTCTATGTATCCTGTCTAACAGTGAATGGTTTACAAGACAGGATCCTGGGAATGTTGTACATTATAATGGGGAAAAATAATTAGAGCAACCACAATGTATATAAATCCAGAGAGACATCTTGTAAAAACATTTCCTATAATTGCACTGTGACAAAATATGCAGTTAAATATTGTACACATGGTGAAAATTACACCACAATTAATGGCATGCCTCTAACTTAATTAATTATTAATGTTTTTTAGTAGCTCAGAAAAAAAACCCTATCACTGTGTGCTCTTTCAAGTGATAATATTGTTAGACAGCAACTCTCAGCAGTTTTCATAAGCCATGCAGTGCTGGTGATGGCAAAAAATTTCTGCCTACAGAAATTGCCTTTTCCTGATCTCATTTTAAGTTGCATGTTAACTGAGATCTTAAGACAACAGATTGAGAACACTCTCCAATTTAATTGATTCATTTTGCTGAAAAATGTGTCTGTATTTAGATAAATGGAAATTGATTTCTCCCCTTTGCTATATTTGGTATGCTGTTGCATGAAAACTGTGGTGTTGCATGTCCCTTTAATCTTTGCAAGTGGACTCTTTTTATAGTAGTGTGCATTCAAAGCTATCCCCCCAAAACAGGGCATTTCCAGTTGCTAATTGAAAGACAAGCTGGGTTATTTTGTTTCTTCCACATCTGGGATGGCCAGGGACAGTCAGACACAGCAGTTGTCACCTTAGTGAAAGCTGAACCAGTATCCCAACACTGCGTTAATAGTTGCTGTGCAAAAGGACATATCCCTTGAACTTAAGTGAGTATTACTATATGAATATCCCAGTACCTTATAATCTCCTCCACCACTTAAATACCTACTGATATTTGTAGCCATTAAATGCCTCTTCCATGTCCTGACCACACACAGCAAGGCTAATTACTCTTGGGGAACTTAAATTCCCACTTCAATTTCAACAGGACTGCACTTAATTTCTGTTCAAATCTCTTATACAGCGACAGTGTTTGCTGCAGAGGATATCAGAACACAGGGCTCCGAGGAACTTTCTGGGCCATTAAGTCAATTCCCCTGTCACAGTAAGCAAACACATTGTATAATTTCTTTCATACACTCCAACATAAAAGTTGTTGGGTTTCAGCCTCTGTTACTGTAGTGGAGAATATTCCAAAATGCACTTGCTCTAAGAATGAGGAGTTGCCTTCTAGTTTCAAACTTAAACTTGTTTTTCTCAGCTGACACCCACCGTATATGTGAAGTCATTTTAATTTAGTTTAAATTACTTTTCTCCCTGCTGCTTTCCCTTGTGCCCTCCCCCTTACCCTCATTTCACCAGTCTGACCAAGACCATGTCTTCCATCCTCTCAGAGGGACAAAAACTCTTTTGAACCTGTGTGGGGCATTTTCTGCATCTGCTGGGCTTTCAAATGGCTTTTCTAAAGACAGAGTTGAGAAGACATCTAGCCAGAGCCCTGTAGGTTGATGCTAGTATTTTTTGCCCACACTGCCAGGAATTTGACAGACAAATTCTGGAACTGCATTTGTCTTTTTGTGGTTCCATCACATTGATGCCTCTTAATCAAGCCTTGATCAACAAGTAAAATTCTTCTATGAACAGATGAGCCCTGAGCTTCTAGCAGATTTTTTTTTACATTATTTTTATTATTATACTTTATCCTATTCCAATCTGGGCTCTTAGACTTTGCCCTCTCCAAAAGACTTGTGTTGGCAATGCCTCTAAACCCTGCATATCAGTACATTTTGTCATGACCCTTTTCATATTTGCATCAAGTCACGGAGAAAGTATTAAACAAAATCAGCATTGGTTACCAGTCTGGTTTCATCCCTTTCCACAGACTGCTGCTGTCGACATTCATGACTCCTGCTACCTGTTTTTCAGTGCTACCCCTGATTCCTCTCATTAAGATAAGTAAAAGTTGCCCATGTGTTTCCAAAGCATGTTTTCTTAAAATCTTGATAGTTTATATTTTACGCATTATTTTTGTGGAAAATTTAACAGCTCGGTGTCATCTACCTCTGTTAAATTATTTGTCACTTTCTGTGTTTTATTTATCTCATAGTGCTCCAGCAGGATCTCTTCCAAAGCCTGATGTAGAGCCTTACACACAGTTCAGATCGACTTTTATGTCCATGGCTGTGTACATACCTTTTCCTGCACTTAGGTACAGCTGTTTCCCTTGCCACTCTCCTGTCTGCAGTGACAATGCTCACTCCACCCTAAGGTGTTATGGAGCTTACAGTTCTCAACAGCACAGCTTCCAGCCTCTTAGGATGGAGATAGCAGATACATCCCACTCAAGATGAACTTTGAAGCTGAAATTTGCACTTGGATACTACATTCCCAATGATCCCTTCCCATCTGTCCTCATGGCCAATATTGTCATCCCTCCTGAACACTGGGGCAAAATATTTATGACACATTAGAGAATTCTCACACAATTCTTACTGGTTTTGACTTTTGCAACAGGGATTTCCTCTAGGGCAGTCCTTTTTTCAGCTCCTATAGGTTCCCCACTTATTCCCACTACTCTTCCTGAGGCAGTAGTTCCCTCTGCCAGGTCTGAAACACATCCCTATGTAATTTTCCCCGTGGCACTTTTATGTATTCTCAGCATCTTTGACCTGAAGCATTTCCAAACTGGAAATGCTTTGAAGACCCTGAGAAACCCAGCCCCAGCTGTCTCTCCTAACCAGTCCCTTCAATTTTTCAAAATTTGTTCCAGTTAAGTATGAAATCTTAATTAGAGAATTATATTTTTGTTTATCTTTCCATTTAAACTGAGTCAGCTCAAGACCACTCATGTTAAACAACTGCCAAGTCCCATCTGAAAAGTGACTGAACTTTATTAGTGGATGAAGTGATTGCTGCCTGCAGTACATAGACCCAAATCCTGACACCTTTCCTCTGCCCTCTTTACTCTGGCATAAGTTTGCTGAAATCAATGGGAATTTTGTTTATGTAACTAAAGGATTGGGCCTACAGTTCATAGTTCTCTTTGAAATCCCTTAATATGAAAGGCGCTACGCAAATACATTATTATTTTACTTTTTTTTTATAAAGCACAAAATATTATTGGCCATTGAAATTTTATGGAAACTTGAAGCAATGGCAGCTGGCATTGACCTTTTCCCCAGCATAGGAGTCCCTAGGATAACACAGATGTCATGTGCAATGAAATTAATGTTGTGAGCACAGCTGTTTAGTAAAATAAAGTAAGATAAAATAGAAACAATTACCTAATTTGATATGGGATCTTTTAAATCTTTTTTCTTTATCTTATACTACAGTGTGCAACTTATTGACTCATCCAGTGCCAGATAGGCTTTTTCCCTTCTGTAAAACCAGTTTGCACTTACATTTACTGCTGGGAAGCATTATTCCAAATGATGAAGTGTAGGAAGTAGAGCCAACAAGAACATTTTACATAGTTAGCAAGTACACCCAAAGTTCTCTTCTGCAATTTACTTATAGATTTAACTTGATTGTTCTCAGGCTAATATGCACAATTTGGAGAGTTGAAATAGCTTTCTATAATGTTCAAACACAATCCCATAAACTGAATCAATTGTGAAAGTAAGTTTTACCTCAAGACCCCACAATGAGGTATCTATTACCAGGAGCTCTAAGCAAATGTTCTTTTAATTAGCTACATTTATCTTTAATGCCTGTTTTGACAGCAACTCTAACATAAACATACATTACAAATACAGAAAATCCAGCTCAAAGTATGGTTAATTTTTATGCTTGACAGAGCCATTTGGAAAAAATAACTGTGACCTTTTTGGAGCCTGGAAAAAAAAATCTTAATGTGATGTCATTATAACATAGTTTGAGAAACCAAGAAGAAACAGTGGCATCTGTAGCTAAAGTACAATAACAATTCTTAAACCATTCCTTAAATGTGGCAATAAAACCCTAAAAAGACCTTTGGGCCTTATGCTGAAGCAGCTGAAAAATCATGTTAAATAATTTCTGTAAGGACAACAGTAATTATAAACCTGATTAAAGTTTTATTTACCTACATTTTATTCCTAGAGTGTCTTAAACGAGGGCTGTGAAACCAGATGGTTACAGAGCACACATGATGGATATAGTCCATCAAGCATGTCCATTGCCATGGAAACAACAGGAATAACATTATCTTTAGTGTCTATTTCTTCACAAAATTTTCATTTAAGTGTTGCTGCCAATCTAAGCAAAGTCCATATGAATACCTAAGTACCAGCTCAGAAAAACAGGTTTGCTTTCCCCACCCCACAGTAAGTGTGACAGACATTGCTGAGTGTTGCAGGAATGATAGTAGCCTGTCTCCTCACCTTGGTCCAAGCTGTACTCTGCTGCTTCTCAACAGACTTTCTTTGGGTTTGTTGGGAGGGGGGGTTCTGTTTGCCTTTTTTTTTTTTAAGGTAATTTGGTTAGGGTTATGATTTTGAGCTGTCCTATTCAAACAATGCAATTGTTATTTGAATGAATAAACAAACCAGGTGATAAAAATGTCTTTTTTTCTCATTTTCTGCATCAGTGAAAGGAACCAGAGATGGAGCAGAAGACAGAGAGTTTGACAAAGACATGAGACAATACAGATGTGTTTTATGGGTCATCATAATCTTGCAAGTGAGCACATGGATTACAAAACCATAAATCTGAAGCAGAATGAGGGAATGTATGCACATAGAGACAACAGACAGCATTGACATCATACTAACCTGAAATGGTCTATCTTCATCCTCTCTGTTATGGATGTTTAATTTTCAAGAAAATAAATGTTCCATCCTGCCCTTAGCTTTTCCCTGTCATCCTATATCATAATAATAAACAGGACATGATGCTGTATGTAAAAATCCAGACCCAGCCCTCCAAAAGCCACGAAATTGCACATTTTCTGGTTTATATTCAACTCAGAAATGTGTGGGACACATCAATGGTCTGAAATACGTTTATGAATCCAGTGATTGTAGAAGATAGTGGCCACTCAAAAGCATCTCCAGTATTTGATCTGCTTGTTCAAGTCTGTCCAAAAAGGATTCATGGGGCAAAGGCTCTACTTGCCCCTAGGAAAGTACACAGCAAAAATCCTATTGGTACCATTGGGGAGTGGTTAATCTAATTCCCTCACAGAAAGTACACCTAGCAGTTCCATCCCATGGCACATATATGCAGGTTAAAGCATTTTAGCCACAAAATTGTCTCACCATGTGTTCCCACAGCCAACAGGCTCAATGATGTGTTATGCCACACAGTCACTAGATCAAGAGTTGTTGCCAAAACTTGTGAAAATATTCCTGGAATCATGTGAATACGATCTGTGCCTTTGTTCTGTGCAATATACACACCTATGAAAAAATTACCTCTAACAAAAAATTGAGGGCTTGAAGATGTCATGCTGAGTAAGACCATCTGCTTAAGAATTTTACACATTGGGAAGCCAGTGTGGAATATGCATCATGGTCCCTGTGGCTTGCTGAGGGAGGGCTGTGATGCAGAGACCCATACCAACATGATCTGGAAGCAAAACAGCCCCAGCTGTGTGCTTCACAGCTTGGAGTGCCCTAAGAACATGCTCATAACACTTGTGCCCTGCTGCCATCAGCATGTCAGAAACACAGGCAGTACAGGCAGTAGCTGGGACTGCTCCCTCAAGTTCATTGGTGCACTCAGGGGCTCTGAGTCTGTGACAGGGGCACAATGGCCACAGACAGCTGAAATTTCTGCTGAGCTGCAGATATTCTCACCTGAGGGATATCACATTACTTCGGGGCTTTCCATTTCCACGTTCAAACTCTGCATACCTGTGCCCTGACCCCTGCTTAAGTCGAGTGTCCTATCATATTCCTTCTCCATCCTCCACTGAGGCCAGTGTTTTCAAACTAATGCCTTTACACTCTACACTTCATGGAGAGCATTTTATTTTTAGTGGTCAATATTTGGGTCCCCTGGCTTTATAAAGAGGATATTTTTCCTCATATGAGAATTGCCCAGTGTTATTAAAACAAAGCACATACTATGCAAAATGCAGCGTGTCAGTGTTGTCCTTCCTGCACAAATTAATGTATAGTGCATTTTCCCGGGCATGGTATGGTGACTAACCACCTTAGAGCTGGCCAGAGGCCCCCACAACACACATCTTTGATTTGCTTCTACAAAAGAAGTTGTCATAGTGCCCATTTGTCTCAGGTTTTGCAGCTGGCATAGAGGACAACCAAAAAATCGATACATTTTTCCCAGGACAGGATCTACTTATTTTACTTAGAAAAAATACCTATGAAGGTCTCACTAATTCTGTCACATTACTCTTATTTCTGTATTGCTGAATAAGCAGGGCTGTTCACCTGCTGCCTCATACACAAAAATTGTATTCATATGCCTGGGTGAGAGAGGCTCCAGAATGACTTTAATAGAGACCATACACTCCCTCAACGACTGGCTTTGTTTTCTGAAACATCTGTAACCTGGGGCCCAATCACCCCGTGCAGGAGAGGAACAACCACTGCTGAAGCCAAAGCCAGCTCAGCCACCACCTGACTTTCCCTTCCCCATCCTTTCATTGCCCTGCATTGTTTAGCTCTGCCTCTGACACAGATTTCTGGGGTTCTCACTCCTCAGCTTCCCAGGGGTCCCCACAAGCCTTGCAGAGGTGCACAGCCACTTCAGGCAGGCACACATCACACGCAGCTCTTCACCTTCTCCCCTCTTTGGCTCCCCAGAAAGCAGAAACACAGTCAAATTGCTTTGCAATGTGCTTATAAAGTTTTTAATTCAGTATTTGCTGTTTTCAGCTCTTATTGGAAAAATAGTTCAAAGTAATGAGCCTTTCCTTGGACCAGAAAGTTGTGCTGCAAACAACTAGGGAAAATTTAGGTCCCAATAAATATGTCCTGCAGCTCTTAAGGGGAGGTAAATAGACCAGACAGAAAAGGACTGGAAACAAGAGTGGAGCAGCTGCAGGCATTGCATTAAAACATTTATCATCTGGCCTAGTTGGAGTTGTACTTTACATTGTGAATTTATTATATTTTGGCTTAATAAATGTGAATTCTCACATTCTTCCAAAGTTTTAACTAAGTCCAGATATGCTTCCCACACATTTCCTCATGATCTCAAGTTGTGTTTTTTAACTACTACATCAATGATAAATTTCATGAAATATATTAATAAATAGGACCTTGTCAGGTGCATTTATCATATCAAAGTCCCTTTCCTCAGACAAGATGTATAGACAAACCTCTAAGTTTGAAAATAAGCTTCATCCCCCCTGATAAATATTGAATGCCACAAGAAAGAATCACAAATGAAATGAACTAAACAGAAGAGGAAGGAAGGAAGGAAGGAAGGAAGGAAGGAAGGAAGGAAGGAAGGAAGGAAGGAAGGAAGGAAGGAAGGAAGGAAGGAAGGAAGGAAGGAATACATGGTGCCCTCTTTCCTCTTTATCCATAGCATCCACTTGGACTATAAATAGTTCGAGAAGAAGATCAGACCAACGAGTGACTGTGAGTAGGGAGGCTGGGCATACCAGAACTCAACCTCGTCTGGCTCTTTTTTGCTGCTATGATAAAAACAGGTAACATTATTTTCTAAAGGCAAAATCCTGCTCAGCAGAGCAGAAGTATTTATGATATTCTTTGTATAATTGTTAAGAGAAATTATTTTAAAAGTTAGACATAAATTTTTCTACCAGCCTTACTAAGTTTGAAATTACCTTGAAGTTGTTTAATGTAATTAGCTTTCAGACATTATTTCTATGTGTTAAAAATGTACTATGAAGAGCTAGAAACCTGAGAACACACTGAAGTGCAGACTGGGCTTGAAGAATTAAATGAATGTAGTCAGAGAGGATTATGTATTACCAAAAGGAAAGGTCCCCAGATCTGGGAACCAGTTTACTGATTCTTGTCAACTGAAATGAGTGAAATGAGATCTATTTTCCTTCCCTCCCCCCCTCCCCTTTTTTTTTTTAAACTCCCCAGGAAAGGAATTGTGAACCTGAACTATTTATAGGAGAAGGTGATTCAGTGAAAGGAGATGATGTAGGTGTCCCAATATCTTATAAATAAACCCATTAAAATTCTCCAAAGAGAAAAAAAAATAACATTATAGAATTACTAAAATGTGGAATCACCCATGTTAAGAAATGATGAAGCTCTTTCCACAGCCTGATCTGAGCAGCCACGCTGTTTGCCAAGGGTCAATTTACAACTGCCACACAAAGTTCATTTTAATTACACTGTCCAGACAAGCCTCAAAAGTCCCATTTTCCCACTTGTTTATCTGAGAGAGTGTCACATAAATTGGCTGATCACTGTTTTCCTCAGCCGTTTCCAAAAAACCCACGGGGAAGAACAGGAGAATGGAAAAGGGAAAGCTGTCAATGCCTCACTCCTGAAAAGGAAAAAAGGCAGACGTGAAGGCATGAAGACAGCTGGATGTTCCTTGAAGGGAGGATGACAGAAAAGGGCTGCAATGCTAATGGAACTGAGGTGTTGCTCTGGGATGGCAGAAGTGGGTCAGGAGTGGTGGGATAGCCAGCTCTGGCAGCACTGCACAGGATGGACAGGGAGAGGGATGGGGACACAGCAGGACCCTGCCTTGGCACAGCAGCACAGCCCTGGCCATGACTCTGCTCCTTCCACCTGCCCACGGGCTGGGCTGAGCACACCCTGCCCTTCTGTGCAGTGCATGGTGGCCACCCAGCTCTGCTCAGGCAAATGAGAGGAAGCAGGTTTTCCAGGGGGGTGATCCAATTTACATGCATCTTATGCTGCATTATACAGGAATAAGTTAGACCCTTTGATTTCATGATTGTAAATTTTCCTCCCGCTGACAGAAAGAGTAATTGCTGTGACCAGAATCAAACTGATTGCTTAAAATGTTGAAGCTGACTTTTGTTCCACTTCTACATTGTATACATATCTGAAAAATGAGGTTTAGAGGCATAGATATGGTATTGGTGTTTACCAGAAGTATCTTTGAAATGCTTTGTAGTGCCAAAGTATATAGAGGGCTCCTTTACTGTGTTGGAAGACTAGATGCAATGGGGCTGTTTCTGCAGAAATAAAATATATGTGTGTTTTTATTTCCTGTTCTCTTACATAATCTTGTTATTAGTTTGAAACTCTCCAGGCATTCTGTAGGTGATAAAAAGAGAAGAAAAGTTATTTCTAGAAAGCTGAGAAGTTCTTATTTCTTCTGGTTTTAAACTAAACATGCCAGCTTAAGCAGAAAGGTGTAACCACACTCCGCTTCAGGGACAGGATAGCAGTCAGGCCAACAAATGAAAACAGAGGTCAAAGCAATTTCCATGAGGAGATGCAGCCGAAGGCCGCCAACCCTTCCAGAGACACCCGCTGTGCTGTACAGAGGAGAGAGCAAGGAAGGCTGACCTTGTGCAGGGAAAAGCAGGCCCCAGAAGAAATCAGATGAGAGGCTGTGCTCCAGTTTGCCTTGCAAGCCTCTCCTGTGGGTTTAATCACACCCTTCCAAATCTTCTCCCACACAAAGTCATGTGGGAGCAGGGAGGCAGCCCCAAGGTTTCAGCTGTTCCTTGTCCATGCAGGACAGACACACGGCTTGCTCCAGCCCTTCCCTGCTCCCTATCCACAGCCACTGTTATTAATGTATACTCTGGGGCAAATCAGCACTGCATACTCCACACATGCTATCCGAATTTGAGTAAACTCACTGAAAGATGGAGCCTTTGGGGGTTAGTCAACGGCTCAAGTGAAATAGGTTATTTTGATTAGGGTTTGGTAGGCTGAGTTCAGATGAACGTTGTTGTAGATGCAGAGAAATGGGGTAATAATCCCCTGTGCATTCAAATACTTCATTTTCCTAGCTCTGTCCCTTGTCTAGCTGGCCATCCTTCCCCATCCCTTCCCACACTGCACATGTTGCACAGATACATCACCACATTAGATGATAAGGGGGAAGACTGTCACGCAGCAGTTTCTTCTTCCAGCCTCTTTCCCAGAAACTATGTCAGCTGAATAAACATTCCTTTCTCTTCAAGAAATGAGGAATGAGCTCACAACGGGGTTGATAAGGGTGGAATCCTCCCCAACCCCAATGTACCCAGAGGTGGGGGCAGACCCATCCCCCTGAAGCCCTTCAGCCTTCCTCCATCCCTCCCCATGTTCATCTCCAGTTGTACAGCACAAAGAGCCATCAGCAAGTTAATTTAAAATACTCAGCCCTGTACCACCTGGCCCTGGCATTATTTAAAGTGCCTGAAGAGTAGTTCTGATTTATAATAACCTTATTCAACCACTTAGCTCACCTTACTGAAGCACTGTTATCTCACAGTTATCCTATACAATATTTATTATAATTACTATTAAATCACTGTAAATTTTACAGTGTGTTGGATTTGCATCCTGAAGAACATTGGGAAGGAGTAGAAAGAAATTTAGACCTGTACTAAGGATATCTGAAAATCTTCCTAGTCCATTTTTCAAAGCATCCCCCAAAAAAGTTAAGTCTAATAATATTTGGGGAGTTTCCTATGGAAAAATACGAAAGTATCTGAATAATTTAATATTTACAATGACCCTCTGAAAACCTTTAAAAATAGCTCACTCTGAGGACTAAATCTAAATGGCATTACACAGCCTTGTAAAAACAGATAAAGCATCACTTCACGGGAATGTATAAACTGAAAACTAATTTCTCCCTTTCTGTGGGGAACACTAGCAAAAGGGAAAGCTATTGCAAAATATCTGCGTGGCTAAGGAAACTGTGGTTTCACCGGAAGGACCGAGATTAATGGCACAAGCAAGGGGACAACATGGATAAGCAGTGAGCTGCAGAGGTGGGAGATCTTACCACAGCCACAGCTGCTCCAGGGGAGACAGAGGCTGCAAAAAACCTGGGTCTTGCTTAGAAAATGTCCTTTGCAGCATTCCCTTGATGAGGCTAGTCACCAGCCCACATGGATGTATTGTAGACATGCAATGCCATTACCTCCTGTTCACCAGCCCCTCAGAGCAGTCATCTGTGGCAGCTGCTTTCTGAGACCCAAAAATTACTTTCACAAATGCCATACCCTTGTACAGTCTTCTCATGATTAATGTCCTGCTGTGCTACTCAGTATGGCTGATGTTGTGAAAGCCCACGTGCAGACCTGCTCCACCTGCAGAGTTGGAAATGCAGGACAAAAGGCAGCCACCTTTATTCTGAAATGGACATCTATAGTGTTTCAGCCACCTCTACACCACTTTCCATTTGGTTTCCCAAGTACACCACTAAAGTCTAGTTCAAATGAAGTACTGTGCTGAACTGTTTTAACAAGCTTAAACTCTGAAGTCCCCAAGCCTATTTTATTAATTCTCCAGAGGCTTATAATGATGCCACTCAAGGGAACATAGCCTATAAGAGAAAGGTATGTTAATTTTTTTATTGTTACTCAGAGAAATTAAAATACATGGATTATTGCACTTGCCTCATAACTGTGCATGCTACATGCAAAAAATGACAATAAAAATGAAGTCATGCTTTTTATAATGTGACTACTAGAATAATTTTATGTGAGTAACTACTATTTGGGATACATTTAAAATATTACAAAATTCTTAGATGGCTGTTTCAGCATACTGTATTAATCAACTCAGGGGTAATTGTATGATGGCCCAAAAGTCAAACTTTTCCTTAAGTTTCCTGACCTTGACCTGAAAAAAATGTTATAACAAAATTTCAGATTGGGTTTCTTTAAGGCAACAGTTCCTCTTACCTAAACATACCTTTGAAATTGAGAGAAAGAGCTTGCTGATAAATGTTTCAACACCATACTTTATTAAAACAAGTTATTTCTGTTGTTTACTATGTGGTTAGGCCATGATGAAAAGCAGATCTTCACCAATACATTTTTGTGCAAATTCCTTACCTTTCTGTTTACAAAAGAAAGTGAAGTACCTTTCAGTGGTATTTGTCACAGAGCACTAGCAGCCAACAATGCACACTGTCAACTGCTTAAGGTTTCACTTCCTAATTAACTTTCCTAGAAGCAAAAGAACTGTCTGAAAACACAAAGGTCTCACATTTACCCTCCTGCCACTCCATCCTATTCATCCCCAGCTGCACTGCTGCGGCCACCAAGAGCAACAAAGTCCTGAAGGAGGGTCCCCACAGCCCAAAACATCAAGGGGGTAACCTGAGCAGCCTGACTACAGAGCAAATTAGTTATCTGCCTTAGTGGGGGCTTTTTTAAGAGATTATGACTCAATTGCAATTCCACCACAGACTCCTTGAGGTGAATACTTTTTTAAAACCACCCATTCCTCTTTTTCTTTTTGCTTTATATAAAATCCCATTCAAATTCCGTGTGTTTTTCTAGGCTTGTTGAGTGAATGTACTCTCCTCAGGTACAAATCATCTTTTGTTCAGCCAAACAGCAAAAATACTAAATATAGATGAATTTGTTAGGGAGAGTGTTAATATCTACTTGCATGTGATCAACAGAAAAAACAATATTCAGTGGACCAGCTCACAAGCATTGTCACACTTTCCACTTACAAAACTGCTTTAATTTGAACAGTTTAAAATGCAGTCCAATACAAAAGTAGACATGAATCCCGTCTGTTTTAAACACAGTCCCTTCTTTCTTCCCATGGTTACTTATGGATCAACTTCTGAGTATCATGTATGTCTTTTAGAGCGCGATTGGTTTACCTGCAGCAAAGTTCTGTAATAATTATCAAGGCACAAACCAGCTGAAAAATGCTGAACACGAATGTTAAACACAAATATTATTTCACCAAGTTTCTACAAATAAGCTTTGGCTAACTGTCCTCCTAACAATGTGCCCCATCTTCTGCTGTTCATTGACCCTTAGGCTGGACCAGGCTTTTATTACTCTGACTGTTCTTTAAAAGCAACGTTCACATGAGTCTCAAAGGTGCAGAAAACTGACATGTTTTGACTTTTCTACTGTAAGTTACTTTCATGTCAGGATGACAGTAAATTATTAATTGCATTATACCTTGAATGTCTCCAGATGACCGCAGATTGTGAAGCTCATATAAACACAGTTTTGCAAGCTGACTGACCCAACACACATTCTGGTAGCTAAATTGCAAAATGACAGATTCATCAACTGAACGAGCTGCTATCAGATAATATTAGCTGGCAGATGTCTCAAAAGAAATATTTGATGTCTGTAGAGCTCTGGTAATTAACTGTTTACAGGTCCAACACCTGCCTCAGCGATAGTATTTATTTCACAAATCATTTTAATGGCCATTTTCTCCAGCACAGAAAATACTTAGCCTTGAAGGTAAAAAGTTCAGCGCCAGCCACCTTTTCGCTGCAGCGTACAAAGCACGGAGGGAAGAAAGGGAGACAAAGCGCTACAGAGGCGGGTGTTGAGTGATGTCCCTGCCTCGGCCGCCACCCAGGTGAGCCGTGCACAGGGATGGGGGCAGCCCCAGCACCGCTCCCCAGGGGCTCCTCGGGGCTCCTGGCACTGAATGGGGCTCTGCCACTCCCCGGGAGCAGAGGCGGCAGTGGCACAAGGCTCTGCTGGCGGCACCAGGCTCTGCTGGCGGCACCAGGCTCTGCCGGCGGCACAAGGCCCTGCCGGCGGCACAAAGCTCTGCCAGTGGTACAAGGTCCTGCCAGGGCACCAGGCCCTGCCAGTGGAACCAGGCTCTGCCAGTGGCACAAAGCTCTGCCAGTGGCACAAAGCTCTGCCGGGGCACAAGGTCCTGCCGGTGGCACAAGGCCCTGCCAGCGGCACAAGGCCCTGCCAGCGGCACAAAGCTCTGCCACTGGCACAAGGTCCTGCCGGTGGCACAAGGCTCTGCCAGGGCAAAAGGCCCTGCAGGTGGCACAAGGCTCTGCTGGTGGCACAAGGCTCTGCTGGGGCAGATCCCAGCTCCCCTCTCCCCACGGCGCTATGAGGCTGAGCTGTGCCTGGCGGTGCTGCCCGGCTGCTCCTAACAGAGCCACTTTTACAGTGCAGGAGGCAATGACACTAATAACTACTAATCCTCTCAAAGGCTTTTTGGGCTCTTGCCAGGTCAGCTTTAATCAACTGTGACTATAAAAAAAGTAAAAAACTTTGGAGGACTGGGTTACATAACACAGCAAACCTTACAAATGCACCAAATCCAGTTCCCTAAAACCAGGGAGGATAGCTGCTTAAAAAGCTGCTTGCTCACGGGTAGCATGGACCATCTGCTTAGGAAAACATGACTAGCAAGTAATCACACAAGAAACAATCTGACCTAGGGTGTATTTGTCTCACTAAATGGCCACGTTTCAAGCCATCAAAGCCACAAGCACCATATTTCAGTGGTAAGCCAGAAGCATTCAGATCCCTGATGATGTCAGATACAAGGTGGATAGATGGACTGTGCTCTAAGCTCCATTTCTCCTGCAGACTCATGTGCATATTAATGGCCATAAGCCACTCAAATGCAATGCTTTCATGCCACTTAATAGCAACTGCTGGGCTTAGGTACCTCAAGAAATCAACAGTCTAGACACATAGCAAAGATTAATAAATGATTCCTTTCTATAATTAAACAATATTTGTATAAGAAAATACAATAAATGTATTAAGAGCAGGGAATCACATTTTTACTGGGGTAAGTCCAGATGTTGCTTCCTAACTGCAAACTATAAAATGTGAAGTGCAGTGGGTACCACTGAAATCAAGCTATCTAAATTAAATTAATGAAGTCATTTCCTGCTCTGAGAGTTTGAAAAAAAAAAAGAAGACAGCTGTTAGGATAAGCAGGAAAAATTACAGAAGTGAAGACCTTACCAGGTAGCCCACTGAGCTAACATTTTACACTTTCTTCTGAGGAAGTTTCAATCCATTTTTAGACAAGGAACTTAAAATTTTCTATACCTGCGGGATAATATTTTTGAGAGCACATGAGTTATCTGAGAGCACATGAAGTAAGGTATGGCTACAGTCATGGTAAATAGCCTGATAAATATCCATGGGCCCGTCAAAACTCAACTGCTCTGCTTAATCCTCTCAGCAAATTTGTGGGGTTTCTTTCTCCCCCTGCCAGGTTAATTCTCACGGAGGCACAGTGCACATTTGCTCACAGAGCAGTCACATGCAGGCAGTGTCCCCACCATGCAGCCCTTCTCCCTCTCAGCAGCAAGTGACACTGCTGCAGTGCCTGGACACAGACATGGAACACCACGCTCTGGTTTCACAAGGAAAAATCAGGTGTAAAGAAGCTGTACCTGGCAAGGCAGCATACACAGGTTATTGTAGATTTGTAACAGCTCTCTGGACACCATACTCCACACGGAGGAAGATTATCCGTGCTCATATGAGCTTGTACTTTAAACAGGCAACCTGGCAGACGAGGGCTGCTTTGTGTCCTGAAACACCTTGCTTTCCCTCCCTCACTCCAGCCTGCCACTGGTGTTTTGCAAACCTCTAACTAAACCTGGCAGCTACAGATATCTCTTTGAAAAATTCCAGGTGTTCAGCAAAAAGATGCAAAGGACTTTGTTTCATTGGCTAAATAAAAAAAAAAAGTTCAAATTAGGGAATACATCTCTATTTCTATGGAAGAGCTGCAGCACCAGAGTCTGACGTACATTTTCTAAACTGAAGATCAGGCTTGATCACACCTCTCTTCTGCATCTCCTCAAAGGACTCTTCTTCCAGGCTGCAGCTAGACAAGGAGAGAGATTTTCCATTTTGTAGGATATTGAGTTCCAACTGAAATATAAAATGCTTATTTAGAAATTTTGACTTTTTTTTCCAACTGTAATAAAACAGAGCAGCTGACTGCATCAATCCTGGACCATCTGGTCAGGATCAGGGTCAAACCAGGGGCTCAAGTAGGTCCCAGGTTGCCAACAGATGGGCACCCACTGGCAGGTGCCTTCATAACCCCTGGTACTGCTACCCCACCCCACCAAAGCCAGACAGGCAGGAGCATCACAGTTCTCTCACCAGCTGCTGGGCATTCACTGCTCTCTTGCTTTTTTCCCATTAGTTTTTGTAGCTTTTGAGTTATCTTAGGTTTTTATATTAATGTGGTTTTTATTTCCTAGAGGGTGTTAGGGAGGTAGAGGGAAGGTGAGAATATCCAGATGATTGTATGGACTTTTCAAGACACAGTCTTTAGTGCTTGGGTTTTGCACTGGTGGGAGGAAGGGAAACCAAACCCCAATATTCTGTTACTGTCATAAACTCCTCCAATTCTCCCACTTTCAATACTTCTAAAATTAGGGTCATGCACCATTGCCTCACTATATCCTTTTCACTCTACTCTTTATAGATATTCTATATGAGGCAAGTCTACAGTTTCTGTCATCATTAGAGGATTTCATGACAAATGGGCTATAAGCCTCAACCTTTAATCCTTCCTATTCATGCAAGCGTAGAGACCCCGGGGAGCGCTCGCATCGTATTCTCACGGATGGGATTCTCTCCAAGTGAATCTCTTTCCTCTGAGGAGATTCAGCATCTGCCTCATCAATGGTAGCTGTCTGAAGGGAGGTTTCTAAAGCACCTCCATGTGAATCTTCACACTAATGAAGTAGTTATGGATAAAAAATGCATCCAGACAAAATCCCTGCACGCAAGGAAGACAAATAGCGAAACTCCTCTTGCCATTAGGCCATGCTGAGCAGATCACATTGTACAAATGCTACCCATGGAAATACTGTCAGTGCATCCCTCTTTAAAAATATAATACCCATCTTGCTATTATTCCTATTATTTCCTGATCCATAACATTCTGATTCAAGAAATCCTGAATTTCGGCTTTCCTAGAAAGCAGTTTAATAAGCCTAATGCTCCTCTCATCATATCCCTTGAGAGCAGAGATATTAGACTGGATTCTCAGACAAAAGTCATTATCTGAAGAAAAATTAAAATATCAACAATAAATTTCATAGGTAGAAAACAATCCCAGATAAAAACTAAAATTCATTCAGTAACAAATGTGTGAGCAAGACCCTTAAGCACTCTACATAATAAGGTGTAATAATGTGACAAAATAATTATGCAGTTATGATGGAATGATTTTATTGGACTGGTTCCAGATAAAAGTTATTTTTAAAGACACTTTATGCATTTTTCACTTGCTGATGCTCCTAAAGATAATGTTCTGCTTAGCTGCAAAAGTTCTCATTTAAAACCTTTTTTGCTTACTTTCTCTCCCACAAACAGGTTTAGTACTGCATTAAAGGCACACAAGACTGCCAGACCTGGTCAAGTCATTGCTGTGCCTTTGATTCAGATTGGTCATGCTTGAAGAGCCCAAAGTGTCTGGAAGTTGCTGCTATTTCTGACCTTTACAGTTCTCTGTGGAGTGTGTGATAGAATGGAGAGCTCTGAATCAGCGTCTGAACTTCTGACTGTGCTCTTGCATCACCTCTCTGAACACTGTGGGATCATAGGGGCCAAGCAAGAGAACCATCAGGCTCTGTCCCTCACACAAGACACACACATGATCTAGGTGTGCAGATACACCTGGATGGAGGTGACAGGCTGTCAGTGGCAGAGTCACCTGTAAGACCATAAGGGTTGTGTAGCTCAATTTATCCTTATGCGCATGCTGCTCCAGTGGCAACAGAATCAATGAGTCTGGTTTTCTACATCCTCGTGTCCTTTGTGCTTTTTACTGTTCCTTCCCACTGCAATAATCTCAGTCTGTCTCTGAGGGGCAGCCCAGAGAGCAAGAAACAGCAGGGGCTGGTGATCTGGGCAGGTTGCATGTGCCTTTGGGCAGCCCAGGTCCTCTAGACTTTCCTGCAACAGCTGCATTGATCCAAGTCATCCAACTCAATGAAATGCTTCCAAGGTGCTATTTCTCCGAAGTCTGGTTAATTTTGCTAAAAATAAACTAAAATAGTGAAGCATTCAACAGCTGGGAAACACTGACATTCATTTTGCCTGCATAACTAACATTTAATCAGCATTTTACTGGGTTTATTAGATAGTGGTATTTTACTGCAGGTTCCCTATGCCTTTCAATTCAGCAGGCAAATGTTTTAGAAATTGATACAAATTATGAAAGAAAGACTCTTCCCTTCTTTGAAAGACTCTTTCCTTCCTTGAAGATATTAAATTTTATGTATGAAGATAACAAAGAATACAGTCTTGAAAGAAAGTCGTGATACCAAAGCCTGGTGGAACTCTGAATGAAGGCTGGTTTCTTTTTTTCCAAAATTTCAAAAATATGAAGAAGTAAATATTTCATAAATTGATTTCTTAAAGTTGAAAAAGTTGGATAAGAACTTTCCCAAAGCAACATTTCTCCTGCAGGATGCAAGTAATCTTCACTTGGGTGAAAAAAAAACATGAAAAAGTAGCCAAAGTTTAGCAAAATTTTCTGAGAACAAGATTGAAAATATGTAGCATCAGCAAAAGTGCTTGTAATAGGAGTTTAAAACAACACATAAAAATTTAATCACAAATTATTTCTTCAAATGTATCCTGTGCAAAATATCATTTTGCACAATGCATTACAGCTGAACTTTTTCAAGCTAGAGTCTAAAACAGACATAAATGTTAAACTTGTCCAAGGATCACATCTTTATAACTACAGATCCAATTTACATCCAATTTTAGTTTAGAAACCAGTTGGAAGATTTGCTTGTGAAATGCCAGAAAACTTATCCAAGGTGGAACATGGTAAATTTCTAAGGACTGGCAGCGCTTTTCATAAAAACCTAGAGATTTAATCCCTTCAGAGCAAATCTTAGCCTTAAAAATGTCATCACACTCAGGCCTTCCAGCATCCTTTATAATATACTACTATATGCAAACTCTGCTAGCAGAAGAGAATCCTCAGTACCATAAACTAGATAAGGATAGAAGGAGGTAGAATGACTAATTCTCAATGTTACCAGCTATTGTTAATTAGTTCTTCCCTGATCAAATTCACTGGCTTTAAAGCTTCTTAATTATTAAATGGTGCTTGCTAGTTCAAACTAATCTCAAATAAGAAAAAAAAATGTTTAGTTGTACAGCAGAGATTAAAGGGCTTCAACATGCTCACTGTTAACAGGAAGTAAAGAAAATACATTTCTTCATCAAATCATTTTCAGAAAGCCTCATATATTTCGTCAAAAATGGCCATTAGTGTTATTTCAAAGACGTGCCTGTGGTTTCTGCTAACTACTTATTACACAGCCATCATTTTGTAATATAAACCAATGACTTGGTGATAAAGCGTACCAGTTGGAAACATAAACAGATGCATTATGGATAACTGAAGTACTGCTTTCTCTTCTACAAATTCATTCTATGTCACTTAAAAGGAAAAATCAAAGGAACCTTATGTTTAATAATATTTAGATATTCGGGATATGTCTAAACGTAGCAAATTAAAGCAGTTTCAATATTCTGTGTTGCAGAACACTGAATTCCTGGTTCAAAAATCAAATGAGATGGAAAATGCTTATGATCCCTTGATAAGCATAGCTAGGAATGAATTGGCATATGGAGGAAATAGAAAGGCCAAAAACAGCAAGAGTTGTGCTGTGCAGGGCTTTTGTAATGACTTTGCGGCCCTATTTCCCAGATTATGTTTCCAGTTTTTGAAAATCAGACAGGCAAGGAAGAACATTTTGAAAAATCAAATTCTTCTGCAGAACTATCAGCATGTTTTTATAACTATCCCATGGCAATGCAGTCTCAATCCTAAAACACATACAAAGCATGTAACCTCACCGGCAAGATAATGTCCTTGCCTCCTAGCAGTGCCTTCAAGGAAAATAACACTCCAGCTGTGCAGAAGAATTTGCCTGTTTGATGGTATGGATAATCTCCTATTCAGGTTACTTCAAAAAGTTTAGACCTTCACTCCTGAATGCTTTAAAAGAAACCTGCAAATTTTTATCGTCCTTGGCCTTGTAGCAATGGATGATTTGATTGAACTACTCTCAGAAAGGAATTTCTATGTATCATCTTATGTTTTAAAAGAAAAAGAACCAGAAACCAGCAGAGAAAATTCCATTTCTCTGGGCAGTCTCCATTAGCTCCCTTACAAATGTTCTCTTTAAATGTAGCCCGAAGAACAGCACCCTTCTCATGAGTCATTTCCCAGTGGAGGAAAGGCTTCCTTTAGCAACACCTTCAACGTGGCTTCCTGCAGCATCCGTATATCCAGTAAGTCTTCACAATCCTGATGGCTGCATTACAAAATGGAGAAAAATCTGTTTGAATTGTCCACTTCAAAGAGTAGCTGTTACTGAATAGTACCCTATATAGAGCCTGGTGAGGAGTTCCTCAAGAGTCTATCTTGGGACATGTCAGGAAGATTAGAGACACCAGACATAAATTGGAACAAGA
Source organism: Geospiza fortis (assembly GCF_000277835.1). Classification (NCBI taxonomy): domain Eukaryota; kingdom Metazoa; phylum Chordata; class Aves; order Passeriformes; family Thraupidae; genus Geospiza; species Geospiza fortis. Next base: position 5,210,449 of record NW_005054344.1, on the reverse strand, counting down.
GGGATTCAACTAAATATTAAAAAAAAAAAAAAAATGCACAACCAGATAATTTAGCTCTGTAATAGGTTGCCCAGTGACGAAATCACAAGTTGCCTAAAGCCCATCAGGGGATCCTGGGAAACCCTGTTTTGCAGAGACATCCAGACTTTTAGCAGTCCTTTCAAATGCTTGCAAAATGAGCAGCCACTTGTGTCCTAACTATGTCTTTGGCCAGGCACAAAAAAAGACAAAGCAAAACATATTGTGTCTGGCTAAGACCAATTAAACATGTCATCAAGAGCTACAAAGCACTCCAAGATATCAGCTCCAGCTTTATGCACAGGTTGGGGAAGTGAAATGCAAAGGAATTATCCCAGAAGTTATTCAGGCCTCCAACAAACAAGAAATTAAATTAACCAGCAAAAGTTCATAAGAGTCACTGCGGTGGAGACAGAGAAACTGCTAAAATACACCTCTAATTGAATCAATAGCAACTGAAGTAACACTTTATAGCTTCTGAGATGCCTCAAACTTGCACAATAGTTAAAAGGGCCACAAGTGAACAACAACTTTTCCACTAATCTGATGTTGACAGTTTTTGCAATTTCTGCTTTTTATTTATTTCCTTTAATCTATGAGGATTTTCATATTATAAACAGTTTATCTTGTCTCTGTGTGATGTTCTGTACAATGATCTAAAGCCATTTTGTATCAACAAAACTCTAAGACAAAAAAAGTCCCACATTTTTTTCACATGAAATTCTGATTATTTCACAGAAACAAACAATTACACAGAATTCAAAAAACCCAACTTTTTTTTTTTTAGCAAAACCTCTAAATTTTGCTATTGCTTTTTCTGTGTCAGGTATTTTGGAAGATTTTTTTCATTTGAGAAAACTGAAAATGCCATCATCTTTTGTTCAGAATATTTCAAGTAATGGATAAACAATAATTGCAAAACTGGCCAATTGATTTTCAACCTCACTGTTGCTCCATGTCCTTTACTCCATCCTGAAAGCACCAGAGGAGAAATATTAGGAGTTAACTCTTCACCTGTTGCCACTGCTACCCTGCCTTCCTTTCTCCAATACTTGAAAGTAAAAGTAAAGAGCAAGTAAAAATGTAGAGTGCTAATTAACCATTAAACAATCAAGGCAGTTTTCTGCACTACATCTGCTGGAAAGGATACTCTGCTCTGGTGCTGAAGCAGTAAGGAGAGGAGGGATGGACCAGGGCAGTATCTGGTACCAAACTCTGGAAGAACATGACAGCATGCATAAGTGTAATACACCTGGTTAACTTTTAAATTGAAGAAAGAAAAAAAGAGGGGGAAAAGGTTAAATTAAAGCTCTTAACATTCATTGCTTAATGAAGACTGGCAAGAGTCAATGTAGCAGGGTCATTTTATATTAAGAACAAGCAGTGCCCTCTGTGGTTTAACAGAAAATGTGGTGTTGGTTTCTTCTGTATTGTATTTTTAAACACAGAAGCCAAGAGCACCCAAAATTGCCCTATTTAGTATAATCACTTAGCTCGATGAAAATCCTCAGTCATTTTAGCATGCTTGCCTCAGGAATGCAGATTACAAGTAGCAAACAGAAAGTAATCCACAAATAGCTTTAGAATCCTGTTTGAAAAATTGGTCTGTGAGCTATGTAGGTCTAAAAGCCAAGTGAGTACATTATGATCCAAAAAAGTGAACGATTTTTTTAAATGATTTATGTAAACTAGAAAAGAAAAACTCACTTTAAAACAAACTTGAGTGTGTATTGTTGATACAATCACATTTTAGAATACACTAAGTGTTCCAAATGGCCCTCAGATCAATTTTGGGAAGTAAACAAAGCTCAGCTTTCAATGAGATTTAGGTTTTAAAACACAAGAAATTAGGTATAGGTTAATTCAAACATTCATTAAATCCAGACTGCCCTGAGTTATATTCCATGGTCTAAAGTGATGACTAACACAGATAACAGTCATGCTTATGCAATCTGTTACAGATAATATGTTAAGTAAAAGAGTTTGCACAAATTCTAAAATAAAGGAGCTTTCCAGTTAACAAAAAAGCCAAAATTAAAACATAATTTGAAACATGCATTTTGTTCTATATTAGAAATCAGAGACTGTGCCCATATTTTATACACACAAATACACACATGCAAACACACATAACACACACACAGAGATGCACATGCACACACACACATGCTCACACACATTATTTTAATAGATGCCAGATGGGAAAAGTGCCTGATATCCAGTTTGCTTTCAGCAGCAAATGCAGCAGCCTCGCCATCGTGCTCACAATGGAGCACAGCCCTCCGTGGGCCAGTGGCACCATGGCCCCAGGACCTGGTGTGACAAACTTGCTCATGGAGGAGCACTGCCACCCAGGACACATCCTGGGAGCACCTGCTGGGGTAGGAGGAAGCAGCCACAATCAGTTCCCATCTCTTGCAAGCAGACAGGTCTGCAGATGGAAGGACACAGCCCAGGGACCTCAGCAATCTCAGCCTCTCCTTTCTCGAAGGAGCCTTTGGAGGACTGGAGGGTTGTTGGGCATTTCTCACACAGTTTGCTTCTCCTCTGCTCCAGCTGTGGCTCCAGCTGTGACCTGTGACTCCCCCTCTATGGTTTGGATGATAGCAGCAGTGCACACCTCTGTAGACCAAGGGCGGAGATGATGGCAAACAGCTGAGCCCCAAAGTGGGGTCCAAACCCCTCTGGGTAAGGCACTGCAATTTTCCCCAGTATTATCACCTGGAAAAGTCATTCTTGATGACTTTTACAATTTATAGTAACTTCTACACTCCTACAAGCTCCAAACTGTGCACCAAGACCACTCTGGACTCTGCCAAGCTGAAAGATGCTCTCTGGCACCCAAAGAACTTGCAGCCCAAGCACAGGTGTCAGCAGAGGGAGGTGGATCCCCTTCAGTACGTGGCATCTGACTATGCTGTGTGCACGTCTGCTTTCCAAAATTCTGATATGTAGTGCCTAATCTGGCTTTGGGGGAGATACAGGGAAAACCATAACTTTCCACAGCCCAGTTTCAGTGGTTAGTCATGTGAAGCACCAGTGTTCTGCTCTCACAGGAGTCTGGATGGATCTGCTGAAGCAGATGGAGGAATGGCAAAGCAGGCTTGCAATACAATAAAGCTATTACCATACTTCATTCATGTAAAGGGTAATATAAGCATTGAGTGATATTGTTAGTGTTTCAAAAGTTACTTTGGCTTTTAGGTTTGATACATTTACAGCATGCAAAAAAGGCCAAATACTGTCCCATAGCTGGAAAGACATTAGTGGGCAGAGTGCAAAATGATCTCACAAGTATCTATCAAAACAATTCTATTAATTTATAATGGTTGTATTTGTAAAGTATTATAGCATAAAGTATTATTAAAGTTAGCTAGATGTGTGAGATGGATATGGGAACTCAAAGAAATTAAATATTTATTTTACTACCCTGGATGTCACTTTTGTTATGATATCTGGGTGTAGAGTGCTTTTCTGGCTGGACCTTTCTATAAACTCAGCAGCACAGGGCACAGCACAGACCTGTCTAAATAATCTCCAAAGGCAGTTTCACTTTGCTGATTGATGTTGATATAGGTGAATGTATATAGAACCTCCTGTTGTATTGTCCCAGCACCTCTTTATCCCCTGGCATGAAACTTCAGCACCTCAGTCTTGTGGGACCTGGGAGCATTTCCCAGCTCCCAAGTGATTGGTTTGCCTGAAAATTCCAGGGAAAACATTTTGAAATTACTGTTCTGGGCTTTCATAGCAAAGAGCAGGTTCTACAGTCCAGTGCTTTCAGTGTTAACTTCCCTTTCACCAAATAGGAAATTTCAGTGGAACATCCCAGACCTGTGACTCAACATTTACAGAAAAGAGATATTTTAAACATAAAAGAAGGAATTAGAAAAAGAGGCTGAGCAAGTGGACACTCAAGTCAAAACAAAAAAATTCATAAGCATAAAGATCCGAAATATATATATAAAAGACCACTTTGAGCTGCTGTAACAGAGTCTAATGGGAGCTGCGGGCAAATAATTTCCTGTCTCCACTTTCATCCATGGCTGCATTTCTTGGCAACACCTCATCTCCTGGGGTTCCAGAAAGACTCCTGGGATACACTGTCATGTCCTCACTGGGAATAGGATCCACTGATAATATCTACGAAAAATATAGGGAAGGAAAAAACAACTCTTAATCAGAGAAAACCAAAATATTCTAAATTTATTGTTCACAAAGCAGCTAGGAGATAGAAATACTTAATCAATGTATTTAGAATTGTTTGGTTAATAATTTAGACACTATATCACAGAAGAAGAAAAGAGACATAATAAATCTTTTATTTATAAGGTTAGATTTTCATTTTGTTGAAACCTCAGGCATCTTATTGAAAAGCCATCCTGTAGGCCAGCTGGGAATATGAAGGCACCTTGATTCTTCTAGAGACCCTAAGGCTTCTCTTCTTCTCATTAATAAATATCTAAATATATGTTCCTATCAGTTTATTTCAAATTTTCTCATGAGCTGTTGTCGTGGTTTAATCCCAGCCAGCAGCTCAACCCCACGCAGCTGCTCTCAGTTACCCGCAGTGGGATAGAGAAGAGAATCAGAAGAGTAAAAGTGAGAAAACTCATGGGCAGGGATAAAGACAGTTTAATGGGTAAAGCAAAAGCTGTGCTCATAAGCAAAGCAAAACAAGGAATTATTTCACTGCTTCCCACGGGCAGGCAGGTGTTCAGACATCCTCAGGACAGCATGTAACAGAGACTTGGGAAGACAAACGCCATCACTCCAAACATCCTCCCTTTCCTTCTTCTCCTCCCATCTTTATATACTGAGCATGACACCATATGGTCTGGAATATCCCTTAGGTGAGTTGGGGTTAGCTGTTCTGGCTGTGCCCCCTTCCCCCTGTACACTCCTTGTGTACCCCCATCCTACTCATTTGGGGAGTAGTATGAGAAGCAGAAAAGGCCTTGGATCTGTGCAAAAACTGCTCAGCAACAATGAAACCATCCCAGAATCATCAATGCTGTTTTCAGCATACATGCAAAACACAGCCCCATACTAGCTACTGTGAAGAAAATCAACTCTATCCCAGCTGGAACCACCACAACTGCATGTTCATGGTATTGCAGGCAGCACAGATGATTTCCAGTGGACAGCAAGTAAATTGAAAATGATCCTTGAAAGTGATCCTTAAAGAATAACAATATCACCAGGCACAGTCAACATAGGCTCATAAAGGGAAAGACCTGTTTAGCTATCTCAATTGTCCTTCTATAATATGGTCACTCACCCAATGATTGAAGGCAAGACAGACGAAACAGTTTTTCTGAATTTTAGCAAGGCTTTTGATACTGTCTCCCAAGTATCCTTCAGGACAAATTGTCTACTCTCAGGATGAGCAGGTTCATGGTGAGCTGGGCAATAAACTTTCTGAAAGGCAGAGCTCAAAGGGTTGTAGTGAACAGGGCTGCATCTGGAAACCTGTCCCAGCAGTGCTCCTCAGGGCTCAGTTCCAGGGGACTTTAGGGATGAGGTACCTTTCTGAGGAGTCTAGATAGCTTATAGCATTGGGCAGTGATTAATAGGATGAAATTCAACAAGTTTGAATGCTGGATTCTGGACCTGGGATGGAGAGGCTGGAGATCATCCCTGCAGGAAGGGATCTGTGTGTGCTGGTCAGCAGCAGGCTCAGCAGGAGCCAGCAATGCACCCTGGCAGCTCAGAGGACAAACCCCTTCCTGGGGTGCGTCAAACTCAGCATCCCCAGCCGGTCACAGAGGTGACTGTCCTGCTGTACAGCCTTGGTGCAGCCTCTCCTTGAGCTCTGTGTGCTGCTCTGGGCCCCACAGCTGAAGAATGAGGGTAAAGGATGAGAATGTGTCCAGAGGAGGGCAACAAAGGTGGTGAAAAGGCCTGGAGGCAATGTCCTGTTTGAAGGGACTGAGGACTTTGGGCTTGTTTCATTTGGAGAAAAGGAGGCTGAGGGGTGACCTCACAGCTCTCTACAGCTTCCTGAGGAGGAGATATGGAGGGGGAGATGCTGAGCTCTTCCCCCTGGTATTTGGGGATAGGACATGTGGGAATGCTTCAGAGCTGCACCACAGGAGGCTTAGACTGGACATTAGGATGCATCTTCTTACTGAGGGTGGTCCAACCCTGGAACAGGCTTCCTGGAGGAGGTGGATGCCCCAAGTCCATCAGTGCACAAAAGGCATTTGAAAAAGCGTGTAATATGGTTTAACTTCTGTTCAGCCCTGAAGGGGTCAGGCAGTTGGACTAGATGATCATTGCAGATCCCTTCCAACTGGAACTGGTTTTTTCTATTAAAACAATCCTTTTCACATATGAGCACATGCTCATCTGCATTCAAGGAGAGCCCCTTCATGTCACTAAACAGAAAACAAAGTTAAAAAATCAACACAGCACAGAGAAGGAGCTAGTAATTCACCTGCCCTGCCTTGTTGACGCACAGGATGTTCCTACAACAAAGCTTTTTCAGCACTAGCCATTTGGCTGCCACAGGAGTCTCCAGTGACACTCTTCAACCAAATGACAGCCTTCAACTGCATCCCTGCAGATACAATCCTGTACCTTCACCCATTTCATAGGCATTTGCCTGATGCTTAGCTGAAAATCACTATTCCCTCTTACTCTATGCCAATGTAGATTACAAACCTGACCAGTGTGTCTGCTGGAGTCACATGAGGATTGAAAAAATTAGGATGTCTCCTGCAGCAAAGGCAAAGGTAGAAAGCAACTTTTCAGAGCAGCTGCCCTAATCACAGGAATATTGTTTCTTCTCCTACAGTCTTCTATAGCATTTAGTCCAGTTTACTAATTTCTGCAGCCAGAGAAGCAAATGCCTTACAGACAAGAGCCTCCCTCCCTGGAAAAAACCCAATCCACTTCTTGGACATGACTATACTGTACCCTGAATGCTCCATGGGAAAGGATGACTGTAGGTTGCCTCGTCTCACACACATTCTAGGGAGACAAGTTATTCACAGTACTTCCAAGTTTTCAAGCAAGTTTTTCAGCTTTGGATTCACTTCTTTCACTAAAATTATGTGAGTGATTAGGGCTGCAGAAAGGCTGCTTGACTCTTTGCTAACTTGGATTCTTAAGAGAGAAAAATATAAGTAACATGCTATTAGTAGTCCCACTGGCTAGGGCTTGTGGAAATGAAGGCTTTGAAGTCAGTGCTCTGCTTTGTGACATGAGGGAAGAAGGCCCCAGAGCCAGAATAAGACATACCTGTTCCACCAAGACTAAACCACAACGGGATCAGACATCCAAAAGACTAGAACACTTTGCAGATTTCCTCTGGACAAGGAAAACTATCAATATGTGGGAAGACCGTGTCCATTCAAAGATTCACAGCATACTCTGGTGGTCACTGACACGCAGCATAACCTAAGTTGACCCAAAATTTTTCATCTTGTCTCCAGCTCAGAACAGATACATTCTCTTTGCCTCCAGATTCCTCAGCATTTCATTCCTTCCTCCACATTCTCCCCTACTAGTTCCAGCCTTCCAGGCAGCATTAAAAATTCAGCTATTTATCCAGTGCATTCATATATTTATTACATCAGTGTGGTCTGGTATGTTCTTCTGCTCTGATCTTTGCTATAAAGACAGCATATAAAATTTCTGTATAATAATTGTTTGAATGAGACCATGTCTTCTTTTAGAAATTCTGATTTTAGTGTGTCCACTGAAGAAAATGGGGCACTCTCATGTAATATAGCTCAAAAAGTTAAAACCACTCTCTAAAAATATTTGATTCTTATTACTACTCCAAAACTGTCAACCTGAAGTTTAGGTTGTACCACAGCTCTAACTCCTAGCTGGAGCCTTCAGGCAACATAACCAACAATTCTATATAATGAGATTACCTCAAATCTTTACCTTAAATTCTAACTTTTCTTTTTATTTAAATAATCAGATTGAACCCCATGAATCTTTCACTAGAAGATCTAACCTTTTACCACTTCAAATCTCCCTGCACCTACCTGTGATCCCCTCTTTGTACAATGAAGGATCTGATCAGTTTATTTAGGAAATTATCTTGCCTGACAGAACTTATTGGAGAGTTACTTCTGACAAGGTGGAGCTGCTGCCTCACAAGAAAGGCTCATTTTGCATTTTTCTAGAGGTGACCTTACCTTTATGGTGTGCTCAATTCAGAAGATGCATCTCTTGTTTTTATACGGTGTCTGTCTCTTTTACGTACCATTCCCAATCCCCACATTGGTTGAAAACCTCCTCTGCAATGATTTTCTTCAGATCATCAGTTCAAAACACTGAAGAAGACAGGACCTAGAACGCCATGGTGCAACTAAAAATAGACATATTCAGCAGTAATAATCCATTTATTATCATATGATAGCGTCTAATCCATTTAGTACACTGCAGGGAGTAAATTACATTATTCTTTGTTAAAATGCTACACAATATGTTATCAAACATTTTACATTACTTGCTTTTCAACCAAATTTTATGTATATGAAAAAAAAAAACGCCCCACCAAATGACAAGTTAGTTTCAGAGGTTTTCCCTGAAAACTATGGGTTTGAAATTAATGGTATTAACTTCCTCCATTCTTTATTTACTGAGAATTTCATCAATTCTGGGATTTTTATATGATCAGTATAAAGGTAAAAGACTTTAAATTGCCTAGGCTGCAATTTTACCCTTTTGCTATGGTATATCTTCAATTTTTGCTGTGTCTCCTAAAACTTTGCACTGGTCCAAGATTTACTGAAAAGTACCATTAGTCATTCAAAGAGCTCTTTGGCAAGCTCTTATAAAACTCTTAGATACAAATTATCTAGACAACCTGACATTCAAATGCCTAGCTTTAGCAGCTGCTGTTTACATCCTTTGAGTAATGTTGGGCTGGAAAGTGTTTCAGTTTCAGGATCAGCATGTAATATGACTAATTCATATGGCTTTTCTCCAAAAACATAACTGAAGTATTTCACAGAATCACAGAATGGACAAGGTTGGAAAGGAGCACAGTGCGTCATCTGGTCCAACCTCCCTGCTCAAGCAGGGCCATCCCAGAGCGCATGGCACAGGATTGTGTCTACATGATTCTTGCACATCCCCAGTGAGGGAGACTCCACCACCTCTCTGGGCAATCTGTTCCAGTACTCGGTCACCTGCACAGTAAAGTTCTTCCTCATATTTAGGTGGAATTTCCTGTGCATCATTTTCTTCCCATTGCCTCTTGTCCTAGTGCTCACTACACCCAAGGCTGCTCCCAAACTTCACATCTGCAACAAGGCCTTTTCCTGTTTGTTAGTATGAGGTTGAGCATAGCCTTCCTCAAGGAAACCTCCACTGCCTGAGATGGGAAGTTGTGATCAAGGCTTTCCAGGAACCTCCTGGACTGTTTGTGCTTTGCTGCAGCTTTGCTTCTTCAGTACCTGTCAGGGTAGTTAAAGACCCCCACAAAAACCACTTCTTGTGACCTTGAGGCTGCTTCGAGCTGCCTCCAGAGGACCTCATCCGTTTCCTCCTCCTGATCTGGTGACCTGTAGAAAACACCCACCATGTCACCCTGACTGCTCTGCCCTTTAATCCTAACTCATAATCTCTCTACTTATTCATCACCCATCCCAAGACAGAACTCAAAACATTCCAAGTGTTGCCTCACATAGAGGGCAACTCCACCACCACACCTTGCTGGTCTGTCCCTCCTAAGGGGTGTGTAGCCCTTCAGTATATCATGACACATAGCTCTGTGTTATTGCTTTTCTATCCACTAAGGTTAAATCTATTATACTATGTATAGGTGATCAGTTCTGCTAAATTGTTTAAAAATCAGTATGTCTTGAAAAATCTACAATATTAGTGTTGACAGAAGGGAAGATCCAGCATATAATTCAAATTGAAACTTGTAGCATCTTATGGTTTTTTTCTCATTCCAGCACACAGTGTAGGGAGGCATTAAAAAACCCTATTACAGTGATTTTGTGAATTCTGTTGAATCCTAATTAAAAGCATCTGTTTTTTCATAGAAAAGCATTCAGCATAATTTTCATGACCTCATGTGAACCATGCCAGGAAAAAAGAATTGCAAGAGATGTAACCAGACCCTTTCCCATGTGCAGCTACTTCACATAATTCCTTGCAGGACCAAATTTTAACTTTTGTTGCTAATTGGCATTTCCTTACAGCACTTTAATGGTTTGAGTGGATTTTTTCTATATCATCTCTAGGCTTCAGCAGCTCCTCCAAAGAGGTGAGCATCCGTGCTGGATTCTGTATCCCCATCCTCTACACGCCGGTACACAGGAATCTATAGTAGCAAGAAGCACACACACATATTTTTTTTTTTGTCAAGGTCAGAGAGACACTAAGGTTGAAGCCACTAGCCATCCATCTCTTCTCCACTGGGCAGAAACACTGACCCCAGCCACAAGCAGCTGTACCAGCCAGGACCTCCTGTCTGCTGGGACAACTTTCTGTCTGGTGCCAGTACTGAGTGAAGGGCACTTCATGCTGTGCTGCCACAGGCCTGCACTCTGCAGGGAAACCTGCCAGCTGCTAGGACAGAAGCAGATGTTTTCTCCCCACACCACTTTCCAAGTCCCCTGAATCCAGAATGCAAACTGTGGGGGTGTGGAGCAGGGGAGGAAAAGAGGGAAAGGAAGAGGATGCCCAGTGACTCAGAAGGAGATAACAGCTTGTTTTATGTGGCTTGCCATTCCCCTTTCCCTCTTGACTCTTCCTAAATAGGTTATAGTCATGGGCTTTTGCATTCCAGGCATGTGACTTCTATGGGCAGCATCCAGTGACAGCAATACAGACAAATTTATTAGTAGGTTAGGGGCACTGGTGCATAGACAATTAAATATTTTTTTCCTTACACCCTTTGTGCCTCAGTTAAGTTTATCAATATCTTGATTGGATGGAAAATGAGTGCTTGTTTTTTTCCACTTCTACACTGGCTATCGGTGAGTGCAGTTGTCCCATTACTTACAAGGCTGGGAAGAGGCTCCCCCCTTTCAGGGCTGAAGGCACCACCCGCTCCTGGTGCCAGCCCCATCTCTGTCCAGCATTCCTCTTTGCCCCCAGCTCTCCTCCCTCTTTGCGCCCAGCTCCCCAGCCATGCCCAGTTCTCTGCCCACGCTCAACTCTGCTCATGTGCTGGCTGAGGACAGGAAACAAGTTAATTAAAATCACCCTATAATCATGCATAGAAAATAAGTGTTGCTTGGACCTTCTGCAAAGAAATCTACTTTATTTCTAACCTGCCTGTTCCCACATCTTACACAGAAGGGCCTGAGAGATGTTTGATTTGGCACCAAAACCCCAAGCTGGTGAGGCTCTTGCTTGGCTGCTTAGTTGTGGGACAAGTCATCATCTGAATGACTCCTAGGTTTTTGAATATATGGCCAAAAAAAGGGAAAGCAGGTATTTTCAGCTCGTCATGGGCAATTTAAGGGGACAAATGAGGGGCTATGGTCTACCAGGTACTCAAAACTGCTGAGAGAAGGGTTTTTAATAACCAAGAGTGCCAGAACACGTTAACAGTCAGGGGCCTGTCCAAGTCTCAGCATTGCATGTTCATACTGTCACACAGCAAACTCAGTCATTCTTCATCTGTGCTCCTAGGCACAAGAAAGAGGGGTTAATAAGAAATACTCCTTCACGTACCACAGTGCCTTAAGGTTTCCTGTCAGGAAACATGCTACCAATACCATGAAGTCATTTTAAAGGGATAAATAAATAAATAAATAAATGCATTGCCCAGGGATGATTTTCACTCTGGCTCCAATTTTTAATCAGGATAATAACACCCAAGAGCAGCATGGCAGTGCCCTTCTTTCATTTTGTGCCATATTCAAGTGTTGTTTCACAGCTTTAATAGTCCTGTCAGCATTCATCAGCAAATCAAGACACCCTCCAGATTACCACCATAAAAACACAGGGGATTTTTAATTGGAACAGGGCAGCCCTTAGCACACCAACTACATGTTAAATTGATATTTCTCACTACAAGCTCAAGATTACCCTGTTTCAGCTGTTTCCAAATGAAGCAAATCAAGCTTAATGTGGGCTCAGCTGAACAAATGTATTTTCTTAGGTTTACAGCAGCTTTTAACTTTTAATGCCGTGTCTTTTTTTTCCCCCTCTTTTAAAGATGATGTTATGGTAGGAAAATGTTACACTTGCCTATGTGAAATTTACAGATGACCTTTTTTACTGGACAAAAGTTCTGTGGGACATTGGACAGAATATAAATCCCAGACTCCGCTCCATCAAAAGCCGATAAATAAGTGAGGAAGATTAAGAGTGTAGTTTAATGAGACAATATGTTCTCCATTACAGATGTAATTATTTGCCAAAAAATGTCCTTTCCACATTCATTTTGTTTTGAAAACAATGACTCCTTCATAAAACTGTCTCGTAGGTTTTCTGGATGTGCCATTTCTTTGGAGATCAGTGGTTTGTGGTCTTGTTGATGTGGATCAGAACAAGTCACAGTCATTTGTTGCTCTTCCTGAAATCTTAAGTACCACAGGCTGCTGGATCATTTCTTATTAGTATCAGGGAATTATTAAAGTGTACCCAGGATTCCCATCCAGTCCTATTTTACAGTAACAAAAACCACAGGGAAAATGTGGCTTTTGTTACTTCTGTGTTACTTTCCCGTAAATGACATGGTGCATATTCCCCAGCCATTTTTCTGTTTAGCCAGTCAGTACTCAGAAGGTGTGGCATCAGAAAAATTAAACACTTCCAAAGATTAGCTCAAATAAGTGGAAGATGGGAGGTGAAATCAGAGAACACACACTTTGCTTGTTCCTTGCCCTAAAGAGCAGGAGGGTGGACCGGTGGGGACAAGGTGAGTTCAAGCACATCTAGCCCAGCATTCTTCCACATACAGGGGCTCATCATAAGAAGCATAAAGAAATCAAGAGTCAGGCACAGAGCTCATCTCTCCCTCTTAACAGACACTCACTAGAGAAGTTCTTCTAGTGGGCACAGCCATATTTTCCATAATAATTCAGGAGACAGTGTGGAGCTGTCCATCAGGGGTGTTATGTGTCAACCCACCTACAGAGATCTTTATGGTTGGAATATATGCTTTAGGCTAGAAAGAGGTCAAAGCACAACAGCAGAAAGGAAAAGGCATAGTTAGACACTTAAATAGGCTGAGGATTGTGTCCTTCTAGGTGCTGCAACTCTTCCATCCATTTTGAGTTTAACCTGTCTACAGATATCAAAAGTAGTATAAGGATTGAGTCCCTTGGAAAGAGGTTGACAGTATGCTGAGCAGGGAACTGTGGAGAACTGGTGCTAATGCAGAGGCAGCACTGCTCTTGATGCCTTGCTTCTGAGGTGAGCTGGCAGTGTGAGAGCTGGACATCAAGAGAGGCACCATCACTTGCCTTCCCGTGACCTCCTCATGTCTCTGCTCTGTTGAAGGGCTCTGGAGGACAGCAGGGAACGGTACTAAGGGCATCCAAGCAAACCCCACGTGTTGCTGCAGCAGAACTTCATCCCCCTCTGTGTGGAGCTTCTCTCACAAGAAATGATCTGATACTAAGGGCTCCCTAGGGCTGCTCCTAGCAGCAAATTTCTCTCTATATATTTTTCGTTGATTTCTCAGGAAACCTGTGGGACTTGCAGACTGTTCAACCAGCCAATCCCATATATGGAATGATGCGCTCCAACAGGATGATGGGACAAAAATCTTCCTCCAGACTTCTCTGACATGTTTTGTTGTTCGCTTTGGGTTTAGCCCTAAATTTTGTGTCTGTGTATGTTGCTTGGGGTTTTTTTCAAGTAAACATATACATCACAGTACAACATTCTCTCTTTTTCTTCTCAGAGTTCAACCTGAAAGTCAATCATCAAAGCTAAATTAAACAAGCACAAACCTTTACTTAACTTTTAAACAGCAATGAAGCTTGAAAAAAAGATCCTGTACCTGAAATATCATGTGTAATTTATGACTTCACTTTCAAAATTTATCTTGGCCAAATTTCTGGAGCAAATCCATCAAATGCAATCTTCTGTGGGAAGCTTAGTTCCAAGAAACAATTTCCTACACTGAGAAGCAGAGGGTAAGTACAGCAACAAACTCATCCCTTTACATATGGCTGTTTTAGAGGCATACACCATGATAATACCTTTAGAGACAGACACCATGGCAATGCAAAACTCAGAAAGACTGGGTTTTAAAACATCTGTATTTTACTGTTCAGCATCTGTTTCAGCTTCATGCTAAGGCTCAGACCTGAAAGGTGCTGAGCAACCCCAATTCAGCAAACACTGAAGGGCACAATTTACTTCAAGCTTACAAAGGGGACTTCAAAATTAATGGAAAATCAAACAGACCAAAAGAAGTGGAGCAAAGAAAGCATACTTCATTATAATATAAGGGAATAAAGTTAATCACATATGAAGTGACCTCCACTGTGCTGGACTCCCTGTTGGAGAAGATGATAGTCCATTTCCATCCACATGAGTTTCCCCATCTCACTTAGAAAGCTGTTTCTTCACAAGTCCTAATTTCTATCTGTGCACAACCTGCCTTGGGGTGAGACACCAGCCTTCAGGGAAGTACCATGGCATTGAGCTGGGGTTTGATGGGGAACATGGCAGCCTACAACAATGGAGTCATCCTCTTTTAAAGAGCAGACTACTTCAGCACTTTCCAGAGGGCACTTGAGCTATAGGCATTGACCCCTGGGACCTGTCTGACTTCATGCTCACAGAGGTGGAAATGTGCAAACTAAAGTTAAGAGAAAGACCCTGGACTAGTATTCTGCTCAGGGCTTTTACATATATTATGTCAGGGGAGAAAGAGTATTTCAGGTACAAAAAAACCCCATAGTGAAATGAAGGGGCTTGGTTCTGCTTGTGCTGATGACTCCATTAATATGTAACATTAGTGGGTACATGTTTGCAATTGTACATGAGGGAAAGGCAGAAGCACTCAGCATCCACAGATAATTTACATGAATAAGGGTATAGGCAACCCATGGTGAATCACTCATAAAAGGCTGGTAGAAAGGTATGAGAAGCAGCCTCCTCTCTTCTATTTGGCACTTGGCAGACTAAGTCCCATCAAGTATGTTGCAATTACTATGGTTCAGTTACCTCAGCTAGCTGAGAGGAACATATGCTCCAACTTTCTTTCCCCTGGAAAACTCTCAGGCTGGGTGGCTGCTGGGAGGATCAGCTGAGATGTGACCATTGTGGCTTAAAATTTCCAGGCCCCTAAGCTGCCCATATTCAAATCATGGTGATTTTAGGTGAAAATGGGCCAGAACCTTGTCTTCCAACAGACTCATAGAGATTTCCCAGTGGGAATGGCTCAGATGCTTTTACAGAGAGAAATAGCTAAAGAGAAACATGTGAGAAACACTACTGGAAATCCATTAGTGAAATAAAGAATTTGTTTTCTAAGTTCAAATAATTCAACTAAAGAAGCACCAGCCATCAGAGAGGAGCTTGCATAAACATTTTACAAGTGGGTAGCAAAGAACCAGAAAGGAATAAATAAATTACTTCTCTGCCAAATAAATCATGCAGATTGCAAGCCTTCTGGGGCAGATACTTTAGATACTGCGTTTTCTCTTCAAGTTGGTACCGTGTGAAACAACAGAAACTCCCCAATTATCTAATGGGGTCATTATACACTGGACTAATATCAACAGAAAATTGCACGCAAGTAATAATAATGTAGACATGGTCCTGAAAAGGGCTGTGCAGCCATGCCCACATCACTTGACATCGTGCATCATTGAGCTCTTGTGTCTCCTGCACTGAGATGCTGTAGACCCAAAGCTGCAGAGAGCTGAAGGCTGCCCAAAGCCCCAGCTGCCCCCACACCATGTCTGTTTGCAAGTTCATGCTGCAGTGTCTTCCCACATGCCTCCACTCAGGGAACAGGTCAGAAAACTGTCCCAAATAAAAAAGATTCAAGTTTCAAAAATAATGTAGCAATTTCTAGACAAGAATTTACAGAGCATAAGTGGCACTGTTGTTACATTTGTAATCAGGTAGACATATCTTAATGCAGCTTCAAAGTGGCCAAGAGCTGCTTGAGGCAGGGAGGAAGAAATATTCCTCTTGCGAACACTAGAGAGATTATTTTGTATGTGTGCTCCCCCTGCCTACCCAAATTACAGTGGGTAATCCATGTGTGCCTAACCTTTGGGCTCTCAAATAACTAATTAGTGTACTTTAATTAGTACATGCAGTGTTAGTGAGGTAATATTTCATCATGTTTCAAGTAGAAAAGGTTTTGGCAGGGTGCAATCTTTTCTTAGTCCAGATTGGAATAACAGGGGTTATATAAATGTAAATTACACAATTTGACAGCTGTGTTACATCAGCATGTTATGACTTAAAGAGCTAAATCCCAAGACCCCTCACTGACCAGTGAAACCAGGCTCCCATTGAAAGTTGCCAGTGGAAGCAGCCTGCAGAAGACAGCCCTGGTGCAAACCCCATGGCTGTACCTTCTCATCCTCCCCATCAGCAACCCTGCCCTGGTCACTCGTGGGCTTTCTGTGTGTGCTCCTCCTTCCTGACCCACTGCCAGCCAAGAGTTTCTTCCTTCTCACACCCACCATGCATGCTTTTCTCACTATCTCTCTTTAATATAACTGGCCTTTCTTCTGCTTTCTTCTATCTTGTGACCTTCCTTTCTCACCTTCCTTAATTTACTTCTTCTAAATTCTTCTTCCCATTTTTTGTCAGAAGATCTTCATGCTATTTAAACCATTTATTATAACTCTGCATCTTTCTGAGCACTGACAGCCCCTTTCCCATCGCCATCATCACTGTCCTTCCAGCCCACTGCATTTCACTTTCACTGGCTCTTTCCTTGCCTTCTTGCCTGCCCTCCCTCTCAGTCTGCTTTTCCTTTAGTGCCTGAGCAGTGCTGTGGGTGCCAGTATGGAGCCATCCATCAGGTGCTGGACATGGACGACTCTGTGGAAGAGGAGGCACTCGTTGGACAGAGGTCCAAAACACTCCCATGGCCAGGTGGCCTTGGCAAGATCAAGGTCCCCCACAACAACAGCAACAACATGACTTAGTTATACTTTTGTTCCAGGGAGCAAAACAAAATCAACTGGTTCCTGGTTACCTCATGCACTTCCCAAACACTCCTCATGAGACTGGAACAGAAAACATTACTGATGGTAAAAGGACAAATCAAGGCAACCCCCATCTCAATAAAGATTCCTGCATCAATGCATCTCCACTTTCTTTCAAATACCTTGTTCTAAATTCAAGGTAGGAATCAGCTTAGTTTGGCCTGGATCATACAAAAATTGGTCCTTAGCAGATGACTCATCACCGACACTTTTTTCTTCCCACCACAGCTTTTCCTGCTTTTCCCTGCTTTTCCAGTGGGCCTCTTGCCCCAGTGGCTGATATACCCTGAAGGTGCTGCAGCAAAAACCTACCCTGGCTCCTCTGCAACTCCTACAGCCAGACCAGGCTTTCAGATTGTTTCTGGTTTTGTTGGCTCCTACCACACGTTGGAAGGATCTGCTCCTTAGGTCTGGAGGAAACAAGGACACCCCAAAATTTTGTTGAGTATTATCTACAGCATTAGCTTTATTATCAGACTTGTTTGCTGTCCTCTACCTGCTTTGTCCAGAGCCTGACCTGAACATACAAGACTAGAATTTGCCTTTCACCCAGGACACATCAAACATAACCACTTTGTCGCTAACACTCCCAAATTTGGGGGTTTTATTCATGAACTTAAAAAAATGTTAAGCAAAATTATTGAAACATTTATGCTTGGTAAAAACATGCATGTGAAGTACAATCTAGCCTGTCTTTTCCATCAGGCATAAACAGATTGTCTCTAAACCTGTATCATTCAGAGCCTCCTGCTCTAGGAATTACACATGCATAAAACCTTTGGGAGTATTCTGAGGGCTCAACAGCTTTGATGGAAACAAGCATGAAGTGACAAATGTACTTTTTATCCACATTAAAATAATGATCTGAAAACCAGCAAGGGCCAGAACTCCAATGCAGGAGGCCTTGCACAGGCACAGAATTAAACTGCATTCCTTCCTCCAAGGAGCTCACAGGCAATTCACCCTGTAAGAGACAGCAGAGAACAGGAAAAGCCCAGGGAAGCAGAGGTGCACAGCCTTGCAGGCAAGGGCTGCAGCAGAGTAAACTGGTTGTAGTAGCGTGTGGTTGCGTTTCACAGAAAGAAAAGGTCCAGAGATAGTGGGGAGCTGTGTATACGGATATCTAACACTGTTCTCCTGGGGCTCCTCTGAAGACCAGACCAGAGAGGACTCCTGACTGCATTCAGACTTCTGGCCCCGAGCATGTGCCTGCACTGACACGCACCCTCATGCACACTGAAAACAGTTTTGATGCAAAAGAGTTTCAATCCCTTTTCTCTGTTGCAGTCCTGCAAGGAGCTCTCCCAACTCCGTCCACATCACGGAGGCATGTTCCAGGCTGGTGGTGTAGAGAGGGAGCAGGCAGGTTGTGGGACACATCCAAGAGGACAATTCAGAGCATATTGTCTCACAAGTACTGCTCCACCAGCACCTTCAACCAAGGTTGTGCCTTATGCCCTGGATCACAGCAAAAGCTTTTGTCCTCCATCCTGCTCAGCATTACACCCTGAGCACAGGAGGGGATGTGGAAGGAGGAAGGAGCAACAGTTTTTCATATGAAACACAGAATTAACAGAATTGCTCAGGATGTGGAAGGAGTAAAGGATGATGAAGTTCTGCTGAAAGTTAAGGAGCATCTGAATTTACCATAGAAAATATCTCTGAAATGCTTTCCAAAGTAAATAAGCTACATAGTTTCTTTTTTTCTAAAGATTTCTAGGAAGGAAAATCTTGCTGACCCCGGTGTCAGTGCATTTTACATCACAGCATCTAGAAGTACTATATAAAAGTGGGTAAATTCCCTTCTTTGTAGCAGACAGCGATTATCCCCCTTTGCAAAATGAGGAACAGAAGTTAGGTGGGTTGCTCGAGGTTATACTAGGACTGAACATGGGTCTTTTGATTTCCAGGACCATGACTTAAACCATAATCCTTCCCCTTTTTTCCACTACCATTGCAGTTTCCACTGCACTCAATACTCAGCATGGTGGTGATCATAATTTTACACTAATTTTCTGCATCACTGCTCTGCATTTAATTACTTCAAAATGTATCTCTGAATCATTTATATACTGTAAATGCTTTTGTGTGTTAGAATAGAAGTATCAAGTGGTCTGGCAAAGCTCAGCACTAAATAAATAGACCCTCAGGGAAAAATCTGAGGAAGCCAGGGAGATATTTCTTTTTCAAAAAAAGCTGTGGCTAGTCTTATCCGTATTTCCAAAGTCTGTTAGAAAGTTTCACAGAACAGAACTAAGGAAACAATTGCAGAAACCAATTTGATTGATGCAGCCTCCTTTTCAGTGTCAATAATTTTTAATAGGAGAGATCTGGTTTTTTTAATGTGCTAATTATTTATACTTATTCAACCATGAAAAACAACAGGCTGATTAAGAAGGGTGGGGAAAGCAACAAATAGAAAATAAATAAGTTGCTTGCAATGAGCATTTAATTTGCTAAAATGCTCATTACAAAGCAAAGAAAATTGACGGGGCAAATTCAGGGTGTCAACAGAAAATCAGCAAGCAGCATTTCTGGTAATAGTAGAGTGCAGAATAACACTGCCAAGACACAGTCCGACCTCTGCTCTCTACAGAAGATACTGTGGTCTAGAGAGTGTGGACTGCTGGAGAGGATGAAACCACAGATCCCCAGATGCACTGAAAATGTAGTGATTAATGAGGCCTGAAAATAAATATTTTATTCCAATTCTCTCAACAGGAAATTCTACATCTTGTCCTGTGGATTCTTTTTTTATTAAAAAAAAAAAAAAGTGGAAAAGAGACACAGAAAACGATGAAATATTTGATAAACACTTCCAAATTAGAGAAAAACAATTACTGAAAATAACTTTATAATATGGTAATATGTAGATGGCATGTAGACTGACACAAAAGCCCAGTTACTGGAAGCATTTTCTCATCTCTAGGACAGAATTAACTGGCAATTTACACATTGGCTGAAACATCTGAAGACAGTGCTACTTTAATGAGGAAATAGCAGAAGATGAGCACAAGGTTATCTTAAGCTGTCAGAGGACATCTGGGTGCTTCTGGGGCTTGGGCTGGCTCTGTGCAGGTATGTCTCAATGTGCATCTCCTTTTGCCAAGGGGTCCTCTCCTCTGGGAGATCCTCAGTAATCAGAAAGGGATCAAGGATGGGTTGGGCTGCCCTGGGCCATCCCATGGGCATTGCAGGAAAAGCCCCTCAAGAAGCCCTTGAGGGCACTTGGAGGATGAGGGTACTCTAGAAGTTCAGACTGGGCAGCACTGCAGATCCCATCCAGAAAAATAATTCTTGAAGACTTTTATTTAGCAACAACCTAATGCATGTAAGCAAAAAGGTGAAAACTGTAGAACCACAGATTTTGAACTGCAAGGATGCAAGGATACCTCAGTACCTGGGCACTCTGCCCTGCCTGAGGCTCTGCACTAATTTCAGCAACTGGGACCCCACCTCCTCTGATTTTAAGTCAGTGAGCGGGTTGCTTGGTCCCAGCTGCTTCTCTGGGCTTGGAGCGGCAGGAGGAGACCATCTTCAGGTGGAAATTGTCTCATTGACATTAGACATGTATTTTAGCAGTGAACTAAACACCGTCTAGATATATCCAGTTGGAGCCCCAAGGCTAAATGGAGCTGAAATGACAAAACCAGGCAAAGGCAGCCCTCTCATGGGCCATATTCCCAGGATTGCTCCTGAGATGCAGTGTAGTTTACACAACAGCCTTACTGCAGGACTGAGCCAAAACCTACAACGTAGTCCTTCGTTTTGGTTTTTTTTTTTTATGTTTGGGGGTGGGTTTTTTTGTTTGGTTGGGGTTTTTTGTGTTTTTTGTTGTTGTTTTTTTAATATTATTCAACGAGTTCTACCTAAAGTCCACACCTTCTCCAGCCATTGCTTCTGTGGTACAGAAGGGAAATTTTAAAATCATATGTTGTATATAGAATATACTTTAATTACCTCCTGAAGTCTGTTATTTTTGGTATAACATATCTCTAGTGGCATGCAAATCTGGATTTTATTATTAAAAATTGAGGTTTGATTGAATCTGATTTGAAAATGAATTAATTTATTATAACATCAAGTTATACCAAATTGCTTACTATTAGTTCAATATTTTTATCCAGCACAATAAATAAATCCTTGTTCTCCTCAGTGAGGGGCAGGAATAAAAGTACTGCAGTGTGAAAAGCACATTTCTTGCAAAAACTTTTCAGTACTTTTTACTTGCTGTACCTTCTTTTCCTTTAATTAATTTACAAAGTAAAAAGAACACTAAGCTCTAAGAGAAACATTCATATTCTGCTTAATTTTAAAGTTTGTTTTCTCTGTGGTAGTGTGAAACTTTCAAGATGAAATTCTCTGTTTTCTGCTTACATGTGCTCAGTTTGTATACCACATTATTAGACTAAGGCTACAAACACAACTGTGTTTCTATTGCTCTCAAGTTTACAGACTCAGAGAGTTGCTTCCATCTACATTATTACTTCTCAACTTCTTTGCAGACAAAATTCAATCATCTACTTTCTTCTCATTCAAAGCTGAAAATAGTAGCCACTATCTTGCATTTTCCAATTTCTTCCACAAAAAAATATTTTTTCATCTCATTTTGTTACCAGATGCACAGAAAAGAAAGAAGACCTGGCAGCAGGGTTTGGAACCTGACACATTCGGGAGATTTGGAAGACGACTCCAAGTTCACAATGATTCCAAATCAGGGATTCCTTTCAAGGATTATGTTGCTGAAACCTTTTTTTTAAACAGGTTGGTATGGGTTTGTGACCTGCAGGGGCCTGTGCTGCTGGCAGGGATGAAGCTGGGTGGGTGGTGAGCAGAGCAGGAGTGATGGAGCTGGACATCAGGATGAAGTGGTAGGTGGAATGTGGCCAGAGCACCTCTACATACACATCCATGCATAGAAACCTTTTGTGGATGTGCAATAAAATCCAGGACCCTGAGTGTCATAGTAACTTCTCCTGGGACCTCCTCACATGTTTCTTGTCCCAGTGCCTGGGGCTGTCCCCAGCTGCCCTGCTCCTGGCTGGGGTGGCAGGATGGGCCCTGGCTGTGACACTGCCCTGCCATACCTGTGCACTGATAGTGACTATTTGTGCCCTGGAAAGTAAATTGAATTTAAAATTGTGCCTTATCATTAACTGAATGGTGAAAATTAAAACAGTATTAATTTTAAGAAGAAATTAGTTCCAGAGAGGAAACTATCAGCACTAACCATGTTCTTCCTGAATGTTCTGCTTTGCAGATATCCAGATATCTCATCAGCAGGAGCACGTGTCACTGTGAACAGCAATGAGAATGTGTGTAATACAGCTCAGTAAATACATATTTGTCTGTAATTTCCCTAGGAGCTTAGAGGTTGGCATTTTGGGTGTATTTAAAACTGTTAGAGGCATTGTAGAAGCATCTTTGGCTAGAGATGAGAAATACATCTCCTGAGACAGCAGGTGAGAGACCATACTTTGGAAGGAAGGACAGGGAAAGATACTTTTTCAGAGGTGGTCACCTACTATCACAGACTTGCTGCAGGTCCAAACCTTGCCAAAAGAGGATGAAGCACCAGATTTTCACCAAGTTATGGACTGAATCACCTCTGCCCCACTACTTTCCTCCTTCCAACAGTTTTCCATGACATTATGTTGAGAAAGCTTTGGTGAAGTTTATTTCCTAGCCTGGCTTTGTGGGCAGATGCAAGTGCTCAACCATGGTTTCTGCCAACTCCCGTGGAAAAACACAACAGCAAAGCAAGCAGACAGAGTTTGCAATTCATCTGATCTCACATAGCTACAAACTACAGCATTTCTGTGTCAGTATCAGTTCAATCAATATGAACTGTGATAAGAAACTGTTAAGGAAGATTTAATAAGTAATGAAAAGCAAAATTTTTTCAATAATATCAATTTAAGAAAACAAAAGACATCTGATTGCTCTGCTGTAATAAAAATACATATACGTGGCAGTTTCAGTAATGTTTTATTTTCTTTTTCCATTAGATCTGAGAGAATCAAGAGTTTCCCCAGTGAATGTAACTGACTGAGTGATTTCACTTATTCCTTCTTTGGACTGGATTAAGTTGCTGCCATCTGCTTAGTGTCCCAAGTACTTTTGAGGAAAATTCTTTTCATTCAAATGGTTACGTAATGGTACGTGGTCTCTCACCATCCTTGCATGCAGTCACTAAAAAGACAGAATTAAAAATAGGAAAAAATAGTTATGATCACCATCAATTGCTGTCTGTGCTCTGTCTTCTTTTAAGTCTGCCCTGCATCAGGCTGTTATCTCCCTTTAAACTCACCTCCTTTCTACTTCTCCTCCTAAAGACCAAAAGTACAACACTGACCATATAATTCCATTCACCTGCTTTTTTACTGAGCCCCAGAATTTTTTTGGCTTACATGTATTCTCCAACAAGTCTTGGTATGAGGTTTTCAGGAGATGTAAAACTCAATTTTTCCCTTGATAGCTCAGTCATTTTTCTAGCATCACTTAAATATTTGTCTCATTTTCCTGCTGTATCTGTGTGGTGCTAAACTGTATCCAGGGGTTTGTTATGCCTTTGTTATTGAGGTTAGAATCCTTAACTGCTCTGCATTTCCACTGAATGAAAGATCTTAGTAAATAGTCAGAGAAGAATTTAGGTCATGCTTTTTACAGCTTCAGGTGTTAATGGCCCATATTTCCACTCCTGGATTCCAGTCCAATAGTGCAGTTTTTTAGCCCTATAAATAATAAGTAAGGAGGGGAGATCATCTCCCTATACTGACTTGATATGCACCACCTTCTTTTTTCATAGCACTGCACTGAAAGCTAATCCTCAACCGCGTGCCCACTATGACTCCCAAATCCTCACATATTTCCAAGCGGCAAACAAAAGCTTCAAGTACCTTGCTATACTATCTAGAGTTCTGAAAGATACATAAAAACTTAAAAATTAAACTAAAGAGAAGGCACCAGGGAATATGAGTCCATGCCAATATATGTATAATTTCATTGCACCCCATTCCATAATTCTTGAGAAGTTGCCAGTAGCACATTGAGCAATAGGATTGCTATCTGGTTTGGATGTTTCAGTCAGTTCTTCACCTGCTTCCTGAGGGTGGAGAACTGCCTTTGGACTAAGGGGTTTTCCTTTTGCTGGAATTCTCATTCAGATTTATTTTTCATAAATGTTTCATCTGCCCCACATGTATTCAGGGAGAACAAAGCTGGGCGACACACCTCTTACATATGGTGTGGAAAGCACTGAGGCTTGGGATGCTCATTATTCCCACAGGAGTCGGCTCCATGGTCTCCAACAGGCTGCCCAGAAACATCTGGCTCTCCTACAAGGCCAGAGTTTGTCTGTCAGGCTGTCTGAAGACTACTGCTAGCTGGATGTTCACTGGGCGTTAGCATCTGCTCAAGAGTATTGAGCAACACCTTGCAGCAGCTGGGGTGAAAATGCCAAGTTACAGTCATAGACACTTCAACAGGAGTGCAAAATGTTAAGTACTACAATTGCAATGTGGGGGAAAGGCTAATATTGCTCTAATTCCCATGGAAAATGTCTGTAATGATCACCTGAAGTTCAGTGCTTTAGCTTCATCACATCATTGGCAAAAATTGATCTTTCTTTTAACAAAGTAACAGCAATTCTCCATGATAAATTACATAAAGAATCCAAATCGCTGAGTCCAAAGTCCTGCCGACAAACACCTTTTACTCAGAGTACTATGAAACTGATCAAAGAACACATTAAAGTTATTATAGATAAGAAAAAAACAGTTGGAGGAAAAAATACACCAGTGACAAAATAATGTTGCTTCTCATTGATCACTGGCTTCCAAGGAAAATTTGTGTTTACTACTGCAAGAGACCTTGCTATTCCTATAAACTCACAGATAGAGCTTTTCTTGCTGATGCCTATTAATGATCCTCCATTAATGATCCCCCATCATTCATCATCTTTCTTTCTCCATTAACCTCTCTTTCTCTTCACTCCTCCAGTCTGTGAAAAGCCCAATGGACTAATATAGTGCAGCCAATTTTTAAAAGCCCCAAGTCTCTTTTAAAAGCCCCAGCACTCTCCCTATCTGAGGAGTAACAACAGAAACTTTTATTTCACCCCAGGACTCAGTCACTCCATATGACACCTATAAACAATAAATCAAAGCACCAGCATCAGCCTTCTAACCTCCACTACTGCTCATACTGGGGTAATTAAAAAAGTTCTTTTTTTTTTTTTTTTAATATGAAATGACAGCCCAAGAATACGATGGGCCGGCATAGATGCATTTGGTATCATTGTAAAATGAAATTTATAAGGCTAATCCAGTTACCAACATTTTAGAAGCTGGGAAGCTTTCTGTCCCAGATGGCTTAACAGGTGACTCCTATAAATTACACAGTACATTACAAAAGCATCCACCAGTCTTGTTAGAATAAGAAGTCAGTCAGCATTTCCATTATAAACCTGTATTTTCAAAGTTTATTAGATAGCCATAAAAACATTCTCTAAGCTGAGTCTTGGCACACAGTGGATTTTCACCTTATGAAAAACTTTCTGTGTTACAGAAAACACAATCACCTGAAACGCATGTTTCAAATTAGATCAAAATTTTCAAAGCTGATTAAAACCAAAACCTCTGAAATTTTTAGAACTCCTGAAGCCCTTCTTGCTTTGTTGCTGAGGATATTAAGTTTAACAAGGTTTTGTTCCTTTATGACCTATGATTTCTTGCTAACTGATCCTGAAGGGAGGTTATTGAATTTGCAACATGATAATTCCTTTCAAAACAATGCACCAGAACGTCATAAAGGGAATCCTACACCACATTCTAACAGAAGGAGATCTAAAGGTATGGTGAAAGGAAAAAAAAAGGCAAATACAGTCTTGAAAAAATGGAGCCTTGATAAAAACTTTTAAATTTGTCTGCAGTCTGATTCTCTCTCGTTAGGTGTAATACTTTAGGTGAAATAATTATAATTAAACAATACCTGAACATTTAAGGTGGAAATTAAATGGAAATTATAAACACCTCCACATTTCATGTATTTCTCATTCTAATCTGCGCATACTGACATTTAAACATGTACACAGCAGACTTAATCCCAAATAGTCCAGAAATAGTAGCACAGGCACAGAAACAGGACTTTGAGGGACACATGGTGATTGTTCAAGATGTAAAGTATTAAAAACACTTCTATTGGTATGTCTGAAAGTTGAAGTGGACAACAATGTGAATTCTGTGCAATTTAAAGTTTCTTGGCTTAATGCAAGGAGCTCAATTTGTATAGGTTCTTGGCTCAGACATTTGTCCCCAGTTCTGCCTGCCTGTGTTACAGAAGTATCTTCACTCTGGAGGTAAATGGGCACCTCAGAGACCACGGCCCCTACAGACCCTGGCTCTGATGGACTCACACCAGCCATATTGTGCATGTTGAGCACGGTGCTGTCACCAGTCCCATGGGAGAACAGTCAGCATCAGACAGCTTCCAGAGGATCTTCTGGATCAGCTACTGCCTGTTCACATGCCTGCCCTGCTCTTCCAGATGAAGCAAGAAGGCAGAACCACAAGCCTTGTCTCTTACATTTTTGAGGGGAGTTGACTGACAGCATGACTGACACCTGAAGTTGCTATTTTGGTTCAGTCCTTCAAACACATATTTTCTCTGAACAAATGAAAGATTTCAGCAATTTCTGAAGGACAGTTCACATGCAGACATGCTGGCTCAGGTACAAGCATTGGCAAGGTCAGGGTTATTTCCACGCTGTCAGTCAGGCTGCATATATCACATTTCTTCCTCCAACCTAACTGCTAAGTCAGCTGAAGTCTATGGAGGGCATCTTTCTTTTACACCTTGACTTCGCCTCACTGTCATGGAGGAAGGTGTGGAGATTCAGAGCTTTGCATCTGCTTTGTACTGCTGTAATTCCTTACAGGAGTACGAGGCAGCTCCTTGGCAATTTGAGCTGGTCAGGCAGTAACAGGCAAGACTCCAGACTGTCCTACTGAACAAGATGCATTAATTTGTTGTAAGAACAAATAAAACAGAGTAACAAATAAACAAACCAGAAGTACAGATGAGACATTGATAACCTCACTCTCCAGGCTGACAGCAACAAGGCAAGGGAAACTCCTTTAACTTCCTCAGTGCATCATCAGCTCCCACCTCACCTGTGCTTAGCCACTCTTCTTACTGGGGTTTTGCTCCTTCAAATCACAACATTACTAATTTATGCTACACAAAATTTACCGTATTTAAGTGCTTTTGGAAGAATGTAAGTGAAAATGGTTTCCATCCACATTTTGGCTTCATACCTGACAAATCCCACACCAGTGATGCCTGCTGTTCTTTGGTACAGATTTCATCAAGCCTTTGCTTTGCATTGCCTCACACCCAACTTGTGTGAAGTACCCTCCCTCACAGACTGAACTTATCTCTCTCCATGGCAATATAGGAAAGATAAGAAAGAAAAAGATAGGATAACTATTGACAGAGCACAGATGCATCATCCTCACAGTATTTTTATTTTGGTTACATTTTGGTAAAATCACCATAATCAAGCCATGTTCTGATATGACGAAATTGCTGTCAACAAGTGGTCTGGGAAAGGCATAATGAAGGTCAATCCCAACCAAGGGAATATTTCACGTTCTTCCTGACCCACAGGGCTTCCCATAATCTGAAAGATCCACAGACAAAAGAAGCTCTTTCCCATGTGACCCCTAAACTTATGTTAGCCTTTGCTTTCCTCATATAAGTACAGAAACAGGAGATGGCATGCAAACTTTACAGTGAGAAGAGTTTTTACAGTCTCTATAGGCAGAACAATGTTTGCTTAATATCTTTCACATTTAGAGAGAACTATATTCCTCTTGAGATTACTCCTCTGCGTTGTTTTTATCTAAGGGATGTGAGAAGGGCAATTAAAAGGACATACTTGTCTGCAGCTGTTTAGGGAGCTTGTAGCTCCCTAAACCCTAGCTACAAGATCTATATGCGTCACCCCTTGATCCACACTATTTTTCATTGCTACTTTTGTTGACATTATCTAGGTAGTGCTAAGTCCTACAGGTCTGCTGATTTCCTGTGAAAGACAAGACATTGATTTCAACAGGCAAAATGACTGATGGAGTTTGGATTTCATACCCTGCAGCTTTTTCATGCATGTTTTTCTCTTTCAGCTTTGTAGGGTTGTCTCACTAATGGCATCTCCATTCTTTCCAGCTACCAAATACTCCTGACTACTGAGAGTTTTCCCCTCCTTGTTTTCAGAGGAGGTGGAACACCCTTTTAACTGTTTTTTTTTTATTAAATTATTTTCTTTTCTTTTCTATCTCTTTAGTACAGATGGAAAATGTAATGTTCCTACTACAATAATTCACCTGTAGACACAGTGTATAGAGAAGAGTCCTCCTAGCAGCCACCTCATAGTCCCCGTGCCAAGTCTGGGGACTTAATGCCTACTGTAATGGGGTTGGCAAAGGCATCATGAAAGTTATTTTTTGCACTTTTATTGTCTTGGGGGTAGTTCACTGTACCCCAAAGGTTTTGGAAAAAAAATTGAGAATTTCTTAAAGACATGATGTGATTTTCCATCCTAAGATATGTGGGTTAGCTTTAAAGGAAAATTTTGCCTCAGGTGATTTTGGATCAGCAAGAGATTCACCCACAGACCATGTCAGAAGGTCATCAGTGGCCATGACGACTTCTGAACTTCATTGGGCTTCCTTGTTTTGCAAAATTTAAACACTGCTGTGTTTCCTGGTTAAAAGCAGCACAACCTATTGTCTTAAAACCATCATAACCTAATAAAACAATGGCAAAAAGAAGTACTGTAACCATGGCTCAATTAGAATAACATCTAAGATAAAAAATCCCCCTTGTTTCTGAAGTGCTTTCCACACAAATAGCACCTTGCTAATCAACAAAGCTCAAAATAGATTCATTAAAGGCCAGATTGTGGCCATCAGACTGCAATGTGATTCATAAGACAGTTAAAGACAGTAATAAAACTCAAGGGGTTCGCTGATTTAAAAAAAAAAAAGAGTAAAAGGAGGGTTTCCAGGGGAATATTTTACCACATTTTAAGAAGTTTTAAATCTACAGTTTAGTTGGCTACTTGGTGGCAGTGCCTTACTGCATGTTTAAGTACTTATTTGCCTTTTTCACCTGGAATTCAACAAACTTATGTTTAGCAACTAGAAATACCATTTTTGACAATGAGAGGTACCAAAGAGATGTTCACTTTTTCTGAGTAAAATTGGTATTATCTGTGGTTTCTTGAAATATATGGGCTAATTTAAAGCACTGGAGCCAGTGGAAAATAACAAGAATCATTTTATGATGGAGCCCTTGAATACATACAGAGATCTTTGGTCCTTTATGCAGGGACAATGACTGGGCAGCAAACTTCAGTATTACTGAGAAACTTAGAGAAAGAATAGTTGCTTGGATTTTTATTTTTACACAAGCAAGCAATGCAGAACATAAAGTTCCTCCAAGCTTTGGCAAAAGCTCACAGGTAGAGCACAAGGCAGGACATCCAGAGCCTGTGACCTACAAGTCATCTCTTGCTCAGCTCCTGGCAAATGCAAGTGCCTTAGTTTCACTCCACAAATGAAACCACCATGCTCCATGCTATCTTCTGCCTGTCCCATGGTACATGAACAGCTTGGGGCACTCACCAAGCCTCCCCTGAGGCTCAACAACTTGTCATGCCCTTGTCACATGCAGTCTGTCTCTTGCCAGGCATCAAGACCAGTACCCATAGACAGGCACAAGGGCACTGGTGTATTTCTTTGCTTAAACCCATCACTTAAGCCTGTGCTTTCCACTTTATCTGCTTCTACACTCTACTTTTATCCAGTTTGACAGAGCAATCCTTTAAACGTATTTAAAACTTCAAGTTTTTAATAACAGCAGTGATCACCCTTGGGTTTGGATACCTTTGTTCACATGTGTATAAATATACACTCATATCCATATGGTGGAGTGGATGTAACCAGTCTGACTTCATGTGTATGCTGTGAGCATATATGTTAAATACCAAATAAACAGAGAAGGACATCTAATTCCTATCCCAAAGAAGAAGCTGAATAAAGTCATTTAAAAGATAGCAGAACCCAAGGAATTAAACTAATGTTTTGCAAATATTTCCCTCATTACTCACTTGTTTACTGTGATTCTTAACCTAGTTTTCCACAAGTGTGCTTACCCTGTCTGTCCTGTCTGTCCATCAGTTTACCCTAATTGTATTTGGCAGACAGTAGACATCTTAGAGTACACTCACACATATTTGCTGAAAATCTGAAATGTCTGATGGAAAGGGAGAAGAACTCAGCTGTTGTTTAATCTGTTTGGCAGCAGATAGCCAGTCCACAGCCATATGTTCTGTAGAAAATTAATATGTATGTGTCTCTGATCATCATACAGTGTCTTGCTCAACAGCAGAAAAAACATAAGCGAGCTTAGAGTACTGTGGAGGGGCAAGAGACCAGAGGCAGAATTGACTGTGCTGTTGCAGAGGTAGACTGGCAGTATGGATAGTGCTCAGGAGGGCAGGAATAGAGTTTACTGCATTGAGATAAGGCATACAAGACACAGGACAGCAAGCCTAGATTAAACTGTTAATTCTGCTGCTCAGGGAGTTTCAATCTTTGCACAAAAATACCAAATCCCTTCCCTCAGAGCAGGCTTCTTCCAGTGCTCAGGCTCCTCATCCTCTCATCATGGAAAGCCTCAACTTCCACACCTGCTTCCCCAAGAAAAATTTTGTTTGGGAACTGCCAGAAGTCTAGTATGCTGCTTGCACCAGGAGAGAGAGCACTTGGCAGCCTCTTGCTCAGCTCAGATATCTCAGACTGTGATATGTCTGGATCACACCAGCTCCTGGGACTAAATCCTCCAAGTCACTCCCACACTTGAGTTCCTTCCATGGCAGTGAAGTGCATCTCCTCCAAGCCCCTGGCCTGTTCCCTCCAAAATATCTCTTCCTTTAATTGGTCTTGGCTTAGGAATGAGTACAAATAAATCCATTGATATCACAACTTAAAGCTCAGCATCTTAATGCATCAAATCTTTATATGACTAAACTTAAACTCTAAGAGATACAACGTGAAGCTAGTCCACATCCATAAATCCAGCAGTTAAAATGAAAATAATGTAGTAGAGAAAGAGATTTAACCACATACAGAATAGCTGAAAGTAATTCATGCTGTCTACCCAACTACCTGCCAGCGAGGTTGTAATTCAGCTGACAGTGTTCTCAACAGATGTTGTCTGACTGTCAAGAAAAATAAAATGTCTGGGTTCATTTCCAATATAGAAATGGAATGGAAATAAATATGAAATATTTTGCCATCTGTTACATTGCTGAGTCACTAGAGAATATTATCCCCAAATGTGCATACTTCTAGATTAATTGGTCTATAGCTGTCTGGCAACTAGAATTCAAAAAAAATTCTCCAAGGCACTGATTCCACCACATTACAGAAGATATATGGAGATGATTGCTGCAAAGAGAAATATTAGCCCAAGCACTAGAAGAAGAAATCCTTGAAGATACGGTGCTGTCTTATTATACATTAATTAATTCACAGATTTTTACAGTGAGCCTCCTGAGACTCTAAATATTGTGTCTTCAGTCAAATCACTTCTTGCCTGGACTTAGTGCTTGCAGGGATCTCTGTGTGCTGCACAGCAGTGTGGGATTGGGGGTGAAGAAAGGAGAAAGAGGGATTTCTCCCCAAGGAGAAAGAGGGATTTTTTGGGGGTGAGACTCTGCACTTATGCACTGTTTGAATGCAAGCCCTTAGTGGGAGCAGCATAAGGCTCCAGGCAGTATGAAGTCTCCAGGAGCCACAGATTATGCCAAGATAATTCATCCACTTCAAGTGGCTGTGATGGTACCCAGAGGAGCACTAAGCCTCCTCACCTTCCTTTGTGTCATTTTTTTCCAGGGTGTTAATCATCACCCCTTGTCTCACCTGGGTGTACATGCCTGGCGCTCCTGGAGGCGCCTTCCAGTGCCAGGATTGCCAATGACAGCTGCAGAGGAAAGTCATGGCAGCCTAGGAGGGCTGGGGGCCAGGCAGGCTCCATCGTGTGTCCTGCCTGCATGAGGCTGGAGGAACTTCCATGATTTCTCTTCTAGTTGAGAATACCCCCTAAGCAGTGAAGTCTTTTACCTGATGGACATTCTCACATGGCATGAAAGGATCAGGATTGCCTGCTTAAGCACTTCTCAGAGCACAGTAGAACTCCCCAATCTTTTTCAGGAGATAATGGATAATTTTCAACACCAGCTTAGCATAAAAGAAACTGTAACCTCTCAGCTAGATCTCCTCTAGGCAGGAAATCAGTCCTCTTGCAACTCACACGAGACCAGTCATGAGGTATTTACCCATATTCTGCTTCACTACATGGGGCACTTTCTCAAGTCAAGCATTAGGCCAAGGTTACCACTGTGATACTGAGATGGAAACCAATGGCCTGCACCAGGTCTGTCTCAAACCATGCCCACTATTTACCTATCTGCCCTTTACCCCATTCAAATGAGGATGTCTTTGGCAGAGAAAAGCAACCTGATGGCATAGAAGAACTGACTCTTTAGAAGCCCTCTTTTCTACTTCTTAATATTATTTCCATGTGATCATTGTTTTATTGCTAATTGTTAAATGACACCCATCATCCATTGCAGGAAAAGTCAAAGATAAGTGAGCTGGGACTATGACTCACACCCAGCCAGCCTCTGGGGTGAGGACAGTTACAGCCCAACTTATCCCTGTGAGAGCAATTAACTACCAACCAGGATGTACCTGAAATACAGCACAAGAACAAGGCCCTGGGCAGCTTCAGATTACTTTGAAATCAAAGGGAAATGTGAATGCTAAAATCTCACCTGATCTGTAGCTTAGATAATCTCTGTAAAGAGTCTACACTTATATAGTCAAAAAGCTAAAAACCTACCACTCTTCTCAAATCTAGCAGTGTGAAGGGTAGTTGAGTACTTGAAGAAATGCAAACCATCCTAGATATTTTTGAAAGTAATGTGACATTTAATACCATAAACCAAAGTTTGAGAACCAGCCATTTTACAATTGTGACATTTTATGAGTTGTATTTCAATGAAGTGAACTCATTAAAAGAACATAAGTTTGTTGACTGAGGTTTTTCTGCTCTAATATTGCTTAACACTGCTGAATAATTTAAAAGGTCCTAACCATTCAGTTTAAAACTCAGGCAGATAAAGGCATCTCTTCAGATACTAGTAATCTACAGTACTCATAGTGTTAACAGGGTCTTGAGACCAGGTACTAGAAGCAGAAAATACAAGACAAGAACTTGGCCTATTCTGTTTACTTGAAGCACATGGTCTCACCGAATTGAACAGAAAGAACAGACAAAAGACAGAAAATGGAAAACAAGATGTGGTCAAAAACAATCCACATAGGTTACACTAGGAATCAATAACACTAAACAGCAGAAAAAAGCAATATTACACCAAGGGAGAGGGGGTAAGATGGAGGAGAAGAGCAAATGTTATGAATAAACTCAGTAAATCAGGCCAACTCCCCAGAAAGTAAAGATAGCTCAGACAAAATTTCCAAGGTGTTTGTAGAAAAATGCAACAACAAAGAGAAAGAATTTAAAGGAAGTAGAGATGGCAACATGGGGAGACTAAGAGAAAAGGAAGCAAAAGATCCATCAGAAAAGCAAAGGTCTGTAAAGATTCAATAGGAATTATAGTGAAGAGAATAGCCCATGTGCACTGAGCTTTTGGAAGAGAAGACTCAGCCAAGTTTAAGTCAATTATTTCATGTGAGCATCATCATCCCAAAATTCATCATTTGCATGTTTGGTATGTCTTGGAATTGAAGTAAACCTTTCCCCGTCCTGGTCATAAGCATGTTATTTAACAGCAAGAACCCCATTCATCATCAGGCCAGGTTTGCCTTTTGTCACACGACCAATGTTGTAGCTCTCATGCCCACCTTTCCCTGCATTCTGAAGCAAAAATAGATCAAGATTCTCAGTTTCCTTAAGGGGCTCATGATTGCTGTTCTGCATAGTGTCTTCTCACAGGAGGTTTGGTCATTATTACCTCATCCTACTGCAAAGAGAGCTTCTTCAAGGATCTGGTTCTTCCCTCTCCACCACGAAGTTCCTATCCTCTTTTCCATCTTTGAGTTCCATATGGTCATCACCTCTCACAGGATATCCAAGCAGTTCTGGACCATCATGGCTGTCCCCTCTTCTAGAACTTTCTGTCAAGACAAGTCTGTGCTTTGTCCCACTCCCCCTGCTCAGCATCAAGTCTTACCCGCTTTGCTATCAGGGAAGTTTTGATGATGAGGCTGCAAGGAAATACTTGAGCTAAGCCAAAAGCTGTAGCTATGCAGAAAGAAGTTACTTTGTAGCAGAGTATGTGAATGAAGCACTTTTGAGAAATCGGCAAATTTAGTGGAACAAGCTAACTTAAAAAGCTAACCACTATTTGATCAGACAATCTTATAGAGCATGCACAGAAAACAGAGGTGAAAAGTTCAAGCCCGAGGAAGTCTTCTGAGCCTTCATCCAAAATGACCACCAGGAGGCTGACAACCACCTCGTGCAGAAACCACTTATGTGCTACAAAGGCTTACATAATCATTAGAAACTATATTGTAATATGAAAGTTAAGAAAGTTTAATGTGCACATTAAGTTTAAAAAAAGCATAAAATCTAGTGCTGTGTGAAGAATGGACAAGTGGGTTTGTGGTGGAGCTACGCCACTCACTCCCGGCATCGGATAAACAAATACCTGCTCTATAGGCCTATGGAGTACTGTTTTCTTGCCTAGTTTTTTTCCCTTACATTGCAGATGTCCAGGGCAGGGTCTCTGTTCCTGGGTAGCAAACATTGTCTTTCCTTACAAACCAACTTTCAGAATACACCAGGTTCGTAAGGTGTCCTGTGGGTACAAACTCACCTGTGTGTTCACAGATGAAAGATCCAGGGTGAGTCACTTCATTCAGAGAATATCTCTTAGAGCTGAATAACTCATTGGATAGGTATTGCAAAGATAAGTGAGTGCTGTGGAAGGTTGGACTGTGGGACTTATTCTTCTGATAATAATATTGGGAGCTATGATAGCTTTCCTCTCCTTGCCTTTTTCCTTTTCTGAAACTTTTCTTCATGGGACTTCATTTGCCACATGCACACGCGCATACAGTGCACAAGACAGTCTTAAGTGTTTCTGTTTGTGATACTGGTGGTGATTTTCCTCCTGTCTGGTAGAAAGGGAAACATCTGAACTCCTTTTCTAACCCCAGTCACAATATGTCACTCTCTTTTTATACTCTCCCCAAAGCATTCACTGCAGTCATTGCTGGGTATTTGCCCTGTGGTTCAGCACAACCACTCTTATATTCCTGCTGCCTCATATCCAATATTCTGGGAGTGGACATGGCAGCTTTCCAATGTTTACAGCCTGTGCCTGTGCACGGTTTCTGCCTGCTAGAAAGGGTCAGCTTGACTCTCACTGGCCTGGATGTGTACAAGCCAACAGGATTCCCTAGAACAAGAACTTAAAAAAATGCAGTGACATTTTACTCACTGCAAGAGACAGATGCAGCATGATAACAGGTACCCAGCAATGTGCTGGAATTGAAGGTTTCTAAAATTAATCTGGACAGTGCTATGTCTGACCTGATCTAGAGGAGCAGAAGCCCTGTTTTCACCAGGCAGTTCCCACCAACATCACTCTCGGTGGTGTTCTCATAATTTTAAGCAGGTCACTTGAAGAAAAAGGACAGCCCCGAGGTGGCTTTCAGTCAGTGATAGGGAATCCATCTTTCCAGTTGTGTTTATCTCCTTTATTAATTCCTGTAGCTTGCATCAAAGACACAGTCTGTTTTTCTCTTTGATTCCAGACCTGCTGGGGAGAAGTTCTTGGCAGACCCCTAAATGTCAGTGCTTGTGTCTTCTCAGGTTGGGCAAGATCAAGTTCATGGTGTTCTGGAGGGTTTTTTTAAATAAAGAAGAGAATAGAACAAAACAGAACTTGAATGTTCAGTTGGCAAATACAGAACAATGAACTGACTCTAGATTATTACACAACACATGAGATAGCTAAAATAAACACATATTGCACAGGTAAAATGCTTAAAAATAAAAAAGGCGGGAAGTTACACTTCTTTTTTAGATGCATTCCCCTAGGAAAGTCAGTACTCATGCTAATTAAGAATGCTTACTTAATGCTGGATGTTTTTTCTCTAAGAATAGTGAATGTTTCTATAAATTGAACAAGCAAAGGTGCACTTGGAAATGGCATAAGAGAGAAGACTTAGCCACTAATGCTACAATGAAAGTCTCCCACTCTGATGTGTGTGAATGAAATCTCCACATGCTTGATTTCTAGGCTTTTTTTGGCAAATATGGTCATCATGAAACAGGGAGAGAAAAAAGAGGAGAAAGACTTTAAGGGAAAAAAAGCAGAGTAGGTCTGTGCAGCTTGTTATACTCTGCCGCTGGTGAAATGATAATTTGTTTCCAAATAGCCCCACAGCTCCCAATAGCTCTGACTGGCTATTACTCCACTGTTCAGGCAAGTTGCTAATGGCTTTGCATTTTCTTTTATTGTCATCAAGAGTGTCTGGAGTTCATTAAGAATTACAGGAATAGCCTCCATGCTTTTCAAACTAGATTTGGGAATATAAGTAGAAGGGATCAGTGATTATAGACTTTGCTAATTCTGTGGTAGCCCATCATAATCATTGGAAGAGTGAATAAGAAAAACAGCCGCTTGGGAAGTTGTGAGAAGTTGTAAGTAAGTATAATAAACCATTGTGAAAATGGAACACAATATACCTTTTTTGGTAATGTTATATTTAAAAGTCCTATCAAAACCAAAAATAAACTAAAAAGATAGCATTTTCAATAGCTATAAACTAAAAGAAAACCTTCTATTCTATGAAATTAAAATCAAATACTTGCACCCACTCACCCACTTTAACGGGCCATAAAGATCTAACAGTGGCAACATTTACTTATAAGAGCTTATAAGACACAATCCTCTTCCTAAAGGGGAAAGAATGCATGCTGAAAACCCAGAGGACAGCTAAGGGAGCTGCTTACAGAGAAATTAGATACCCCATAAAAATATTGCATTGACTCAAACATGGGACAGAAGAAGAAAATATCACCATTGAGGTTTTAATTTTTCTTCTATTACTTCTCAGCACGTAGTATGTTTTTAAAGAGTCAGGAATGTACTGAAACCTTTAATTCAGATTCTCAGAATTTAAAGCCTTTCCATGTATCAGTCTTGATACCTTCCATGCATTTTTCCTTACCTGTAAGTATTACTTCTAACCAGATATTGATCCAGACAGTCCTACTCCAAATGCATGAAATGCTAATTGAAATGAGGCTGGATCCCAGTGAAGACTACTAGACTGTGGAATAATCTCCCAGAAGAGGTGATGTAGAATAAACTGCTTCAGAAATGGAAAAGTAGACCGGACAAGGTACTAAGAAACATAACCATGAAAACAATCCCCTAATACAGAGACAGCACCTTGCCTATCTTTAAGAGCTGATGTGGTATTCTGCAACTTGCAATCCTTTGCTCTCCTTGGGAAAGCATCTGAAAAGTATTAGACCTGCTCACCTGGTCAGTATGGGCTGACTTACTGACAGGCACTGGTCTTCTGCAGATGATGCAATTCACTTAACTGACCATTTTACTTTCATCTGAACCTGGCAAAGAAGAGAGTTCAGCATAGTAACAAATTAAGAGTTGGCTGGGGACAGAAAAAGGAAACAGGAGCAAGAGCTCATGGCTGTGCAACACTTCTCCTGCCATCAATCTGGCCACCTACCTCTGTCCCCTCACCCCAAAAGCCAGTTTCCACTCCTTGCCTTTGCAGTTTTCCGTGGTCCCACACCCTCCAGCGCTATTGCATGGTAGAGGGAAAGGGAACTGAGTGCCCCAACATTCTAAGGGGAAATTTTCCTAGAGTTACTAGAGGAGAAGATAGTGTTCATAAACACTGATGAGCAACACTGGACACATTGCAGGATTGGACAAAAGGGACAAAACGCCTGTTGAACTGAATGTGAGCAGATACCAGGGGCTTAAGCTGTGGCTGACTGAATTGAACAAAGCCTGGGAGGTGAGAACATGGCCATTACTACAATAAGTCTACATGTTTTGATCTACACTATAAGGATGAGCATTATCAGGAGTAGCGATCAGGGCACACACATTCCCCTGGAGATTAATCACTGTTTGGAAAGAGTTGAGGGACAGACAGCCTTAGGGCATTAACCCCAAATGGCCAATAATCCCCCAAAAAGTGCCTTTGTCACTATTAAAAGGTAAAAAAAAAAAAAAAAATCAAAAAAAACCCCACACCTTTGAAACGGAAAGGGACAGACTGAAAACCAGTATTTTCTTCTTCTTTCCTGCGGGCAGTTCTGATGTGTGCAACAAGCCAAATCAATCAAATATTGAAGTATTGATTTTTCCTTTTCTCTTAAGAATAAAAGTAAATACAGAAATTTCTACTATAAGACACTGAGGGGAAGAGATGGACAGAGATACTGCTGGGCTTTAAGCTTTAATTTTACCCATTAAAAGGCCACATTGATCTGACCACTGTGATCAGTTTGTGAGATTCAAAATAGAAAAAATGATCCTCGTACTGGGTGCAACTGACTCCCAAGATATCTGTATACACATAAAGTGAAATAATTAGACCTTGAATGAAAAATCTTGACAGTACAAAGAAAGACCATGATCTAATATCAGAACAAAGTTAACAGATGTCATTAAGTGAGACGATTAGCCGATGACGGAAGGTCGCACCCAGTTTACTTTTCACAGTTGACAGATCAAAGTTATTCCTTCAGTTTGAGCAAAGACTAAATACAGTTACCCTAGGAAAATCCTTTCACATAACATTAAGTCTCTCTCTGTCTTGTGTTTCTTAGACACGAACTGTCAGGAAAAATACTAGTGAAACAGTACAGAGCAAGGGCAACCAACTCATGTCATAGTGAATGGAAATTCCCTTAGTAGTAGGTAAAAATAAATGTGTGATTGTATCCAGTGGCCTTTACACTCATGTGAATCACATGCTTGAGATATTATATACCTGACTCTAGCACAAGTCATGCAGCTGAATTGGGAGAAGCCATTAAGCCACATCCTGAGACAGATCCAGTCCCCAAGGTCCCCTCTGATGCCAATTCTCATTGTCCACCCTCACCCACATTCCCCTCTCTGCCCCAACCCTTGCCTCACTATCACTCTAACCCCATTATCCAGTGCTTGGGCACAAGGCCAGGAAGGACCATCCCCATTGCAAGTGGCTATGGGCTGGGTGCCACTGGGGGTCTTAAGTGGTAGGGAAACAAGGGGATGGGTGGCACAGGGAGAAGCATAGCTGCCTTTCCTCTTGTCAAGCCCCAGCCTGGTGCCCAGTGACCACCCTGTACTCTGGTAATCTCAACAAGTCCTCTCAAGTCAGTCTCCTCCAGTGTCAGGAGAGCAGCACAGCATCACCACCAGCTCTGGGGACACAGCACTGCTCAGCCAGGCATCACCCCCCTCATGCCCAGGTGGGCACCCAGCATGGCTAATGCATGCTGCAAATAGCAACTCGGGTTGCCATAATTCCTTTAATAGCATTAGATTTTTACATAGTATCTGTCCAAGTTTCGGATAGCTGCTGTTAGTGTTGGGTTTTGCTCCTGTCTTTTTCTTGCTTGTTCTTCAGAGCTGGCAGAAAAGGCAATATTTAAAACTCAGATTTTAAACCTGGCCTACTTCATACCTTTTCTGTTTCAAAGTGTGCTAAATTTTACATTGGTTTTCACTTAGAGAGAGACTGAATTTTTGCACATGCAGTCTTGAAATCTAAAGTGAAAAAACACACAGGAAGTATCCTCACCTTCAGTAAATTCACTTTAGTCCAGCTGTGCATCCAATATGTGTCAATTTACTTAATAACACCATAATATAATATGCAATATGGTACAACATTTATTTTCTGTTGTCCATTCAGTCTATAGGCTTGATTGGACTGGTTTAAAAACCATGAGCCATTATCTCAATGCTACCAACTTTTATAAGCTTTCAATAATGCATGTGCCCCCATCTAAGGAAAAAGGAAACACCAGCCTCCAAATAAGTCACAGAACAGGTATTAAAAACATGCTCCTGCAATAATAAATAAAGGGAAAAATAACACATTTATACTGCAATAAATATATTCATAAACTCAGTGTGGTAGAGTTTCAATAGGCTGCAATTCAAATATTCTACAAAATCCAATGTCAGCTAAAGTTACCATTTGAATGCAGAGAGACTAGCATTAAAGAATGTTTTAAAATGCAGAAAGATTATGCTGGCCACTGCCCTGTGCAAACTGGAGGATTTGTTGCCTGCCAAACCTACTGCAGGATGAGAATCAAGACATTCAGACCCTGACAGGGAAGAATGATTGCTTCATTGTGTGAAGGTATTTCTGTTACATGAAGCATACCAGAGGGTTCTTCATCAGAGAAGCGCACAGTGGATTATAAAATGTCTTAACTGTGGTCCTCAGGAATTTCAGCAGTTATCAAAGAGGACCAAAGAAAGTGGTGCCTAACAGAGAAAAGAAAGGAAGGATTTAACCTTTGTCCTGAGGGTGATAAAATAGCATCACATGGCTGAAAATCAGTC
Organism: Geospiza fortis; assembly: GCF_000277835.1. NCBI lineage: Eukaryota > Metazoa > Chordata > Aves > Passeriformes > Thraupidae > Geospiza > Geospiza fortis. The sequence continues at coordinate 5,169,592 of NW_005054344.1, read as the reverse complement.
TAACTTTAGCCATGTGATGCAGTTGACACAATCACTTTTGTGAAAGTTACAGGATGGCATCAATAGTTGAAAGGTCATATTTGAAAGACTTTCTAAATACACCATCAAAATACTGGCTGGGAGACTCTGTGAGGCCTTATTATGCAGCTACAAGTCAGAACATATTTGTTCTTTTTTGCACTGAAAGCCCTTGTAACATACCCAAGGGCAGCAGGCAGACCCCAGGAACTATTGCACACATTTGAGACATTTGCTTGTGGAACAGGTAATGTGCAAAATCTTACCTCTCATTGCACAGAGCCCATCTCCACCTGTCTCAGCACTTCTACCATGCCACTTACAGCATGTAGGTGGAATTATGTGTGGACTTCATTGGCAGGACACAACTTCTAGAGGCATCACTGAAGGCATGGACCAAATTCTCCACACTATGTTGGTGTTGGTGTTGTTGGGAGAGCATAAAAATGTGTTTGTGTGTTTCAATCTTCTTTCAAGGGAACATGTTCCTCAAAGCAGCAGGAGCTCTGACACCACTGTGGGTTCAAACAGACCAACTTGACCTGTGGAGTTGATAATTGTTCCTTATTTCCTCTTCTCAAGACTGTTCTGCTCTTATCTTCCATGATCTAGTTCACCATGTCTTGTCCTTCCCCCAGAGGTTTCATGACTAAGTCTTCTTGTAGTTCTTCCCCCACCCAACTGGCCAATCCATCCATGTCTGTCTTGGAAAATCCAGCTCCTCACCACTCAGTCAGGAGTGCTAACAAAGGTCATCTCCTACACCTTCTCTTGTAGTAACCTCATCTACTTGTAAACATGTGCCTTTTTCCTGATAATTCTCTCTCTCCTGACTTTTTATCTCCACCTGCATAACACCCTAAATTACTCTGGCTCAGACAATTAGCCTGCTTAGCTTTCTGCTGAGATCCATGTGATCAGAACTCATTTCCTAAACTTATCTTCTGAAATTTTCCTGCTCTCCCATCATCACTGGTAGCACTAAGAGGTTTTTCACAACCTACCCCACACTTTTAAAGACATCAACTCTTAAGAAATACATGATTCAGCTGTCTTTTACGTCTTAGAGATGAATAGTGACCTTCTTTTTAAACTCACATTTATCACAGGAACTTGGACAATTCCAAAAATTTTCTCCATGGTTTTGTGATCATATTCCTGCATACTGACTCACATAGCATCAGATGAGAGTTCAAGATCCAAGAGCATAAACTGCCATGAGTATCTTTAAAGGGACAAAACACAAATTTCTCACACACTTTAGAAAATATTTCCCCAAGTGTCTCTAAAGGGGAACAGGCAGACATCCTGAGCTGAACAGCCTTAAGTAAACATTTTTCAAAAGAGTAGGCTGCCAGCCTGGGAGCAGTACTGAACTTCTGCATTCCCCTTAACCCAGAGTAACCTCTTGGAAAGCAGATGAGTGATTCCAGTAAAACTTTTCCCAACTTGCCCATACAAGTAAGAAGACTGCAAGATAGGTCCAGATCAATTCATTCTGCAGAACACCTCGAAAAAGTCCAGATGCACACAGAGGCTAGGAATTGTGCTTTGAAATCATCCTTTTGCTCCCCAGAAATCTCAGATCTAATCAATCAGCTCATGAAGAATGAAAAAAGCCAAATTTACAGTCAGCCTTCTTCTGCTTATTTAAAAAAGAGGTGCAAGCTGTGGGAGCAGTACAACCTTCCTGTGCCTGTGACCAGACCTGGGAAAGGATCCCCTGTGCAGCTATGAGTGCAGTTCATTGCCTTGCCCCAAGGCAGCTCCAAGGTGGCTATTAAGTAATTCCAGCAATGACAAGCAACCCCTGATTGCTTTTCAGATGATTTTATGGACACACTGCTGGCTAGGGAGCTATTAAACCACAGGCCACACAAGCCTTGCTGGATAGTAACCACTGTCTGTCACTGCTGGCTCATCTCTTCATGCTGGATGATTTAGATTTTAGCTGTGCATCAGGCCCCACACCCCTGCTCTGGGCATGGCACTCAGTGCCTGCTCCCCAGCTGGCTGCAGCTCTCACCATCACAGCACAACTGTCAGGCTTCCCCTCCCCCAGCCATCCTGTGCAGCTCTGAAGCATGTAAATATCCCTTCAGTCTATTTATGAAGGACATATTTCACAAAGGGCTCAGCATTCTTCCCATCACAAGATTTTAGAACAGGAGGCTAGCCCCAAATAATTTCCAAACAAACATCCTCTTTCCCCTACTTTATTGCCAAGTCTGTTGTTTTCTGATGAAAATTTTAGGAAGAGGAATGTGCAATGCATCCCAGAACACATCTGTGTGCTCAAAAGAAAGAGAGGGAGCTATTAACCAGAGTAGTGAATTAAAACTAATAAACACATCATTGTGCCCAACATTTATGGAAAGGCTTCCTGTTGAAGGGAAAATCTGTGGCCAGTTCAACACATATTCTTCTTTTTTTAAGGAAAAATTATACACTCAGTGTATCAAAAGTCACTTTTTATAGTCAGGTTCTAAATTTCTGAAACCTAAGATGTATTACGGGAATTTATAATATTAACTATATTTAGTGGTTGTTTTATTGTCCATACAAGCCATGCTATTAAAGAAAATATTTCTTTTCTAAGCTATATATATGTGTGAGTGTGCATGCACATATGTGCATGTATGCATATGTCTGCTCTTGAAGAATTTCAACTGGTCAGCAAAAGAGCTTTGTGTTTCATTTCTAAATGAATATAAATGCTCAGAAAATCTTACACTAGAGGCAAAAGAAAGAAGAAATGGACAAAGCATTTGTGACTGCAAGCAGCCAAAACAGTTTGCAATCTGTGTACTAGCAAGAATTGGTCATATACCTTATAATAAGTCATTGCTAGTTTTTGCCCACACACCAAGAAAATAATTCAAAAGTCTGTGTCTCTTTAGACTTCTAACTTGGAAAATAGTTACAAGTGCTTTCCATACAAAAAAAGTAAGTAGACATGTTCACATTTTAAATGAGAGGGGGGAAAAAGCACAAGAATAAAAGTAGTGCTTCTGCTTGAGCACGTGTTTCCCTCTGTGGCACTCTGCATGGAACAAAATAACAGCCTGGGTCTGCAGGCACTAGAGGGTTGGGAAATGCTAAAAGTGCAGTCTGCAGAAAGTAGAGATGACACCTGTCTAGCAATATCACATATGAGGAGGTGAAAGGGGCATGACCAGCCACATCCTCCAACACAGACACTGAAATGTTTACTCAAAATTCCTAATCAAAATACTGGGAAGGGAGCTCTGCTTTCCTTTTTTTCCTCTTTTACCAGTAATCTGGGAGGTTAGCTATGCAAAGGCAGCTCTCACAGCCATCTCAGACTTGTTCAACATTAGGATGAAGGGAACATGGAAGGAAGTTGTTGCCACAAAAGTGGTCACGTGGTCACCATGGATATATCCATTTACCATGCACTCAGACCCAGCTGCTGGGGAGCAAAGAAATGTTTGCCAATAATTGCTGCTTTCAACTAGTTGTCTTCCTAGCACAGAGAGAGGCCTTAAAAGTTGAAAACTGTAGATCTGGCATCACACTCAGTCTCAAAAGAGAATAAAAATCTTGATGGTCTTTTGCTCTATTTTTTTTTCTGAGCCTGAAATGTAGCTGTTATCTCTTTAAAGAAGGAGAGTGGCAAACCATATCTCTTGCATACTTTCCTACTTTGTGTAAACCCTCATGTTGTCTTATCTTACCAGGGGATCTGTTGCACAACCACCACTCACAAAAGAAATCACAAGGTCATGAAACTCTTATGATCTGTCTGTGGTGAAATTTCAACCAGCAACAATGAAAATCTCTTCAGTGCGATCACGCCGACCTGATTTCTCACAGAGGTTTCAGCAAAGCTCTGCTGTGAAAGGACAGAAAAATGTACCTGATAGTGCCACCACCATATAGACTGACCCAAGCTGATCTGGTGAGTCCTCCTCATATGCTCAGCCAGTCACAAAACCCAGGTTGAGCCATGTAAGAAGATAAGCTGGTGCTGGGCTTAGTGAGTTCTGTACATCAGGAAAGGAGCTGTTTACCAGAGGATGGGCAGGGTGCATCAGAGAGACAGCTTTCATTATGGGTCTTCTTTTACTCATCTGCTCATCCTGGAAGTCCTCTCTTTTCTGCCATTGCTACTTCAGGCGCAGGTCAGGCTGTGTGCACTTCTTTCTTCTCCCTCTTATGACACTGTTTCTTACCTGTCCACACACAGGTGTGCACCCAAATTGCTGGCTGCAGCTCTTCTGTCACGGGTATTCAAACTGCTCAGCCTTGTAGTTGCCTTTGTCCTGGAAAACAAACAAACAAAAAACAACTGCCCTGCAGCTAACAGAAATGTAAGGCCAAAGTTAAATCTGTCTTTCATAACAAGACTTAATCCAATTTAGTGCTGAATTTAGTGTGAAACTGAACATATATTATGGCTTAGAGGAGCATCAACCATACCTCAGACAGAACAGTCCTTGAATATAAAGGTAAATCTCCAGAGGGCGAGGTGGGCAAGCAGAGCTGGGTTTATTATTCAAATTTTTTGAGCTTGCAATGATGGGCTAGAAATCTCATGAAAACATGATTTATTGGAAGATTTCTAATACTTCCTGCTTCTGCTGAGGCTGGAAGTACCACAAGAACTACATTTCTGTGGTATTTTGGTATTTCCACTTGTGGCTCCAGCTGGAACTAAGAAGGGAAGAGGCACACACACTTGGAAATGGAGGGGTTTTGATCATCTGCCTTTTTTTAGAATCACAGGAAAGTTTTTTTCTAAGTCCACTTTGAGGCATCATATTTGGGGAGGGATTCTCATTCTAACAGATGTTACATAAAATTATTACTTTTCAGTTACATTAAATTTGCACTTCAGGTTGGAACTTTATGAAAAATGCCTCTCTGGCTTACTGGTTTATGTGAACTCTACATAGTTCTGCAACATAAGAATTTCACAATGTCAGTCATGCATAATAATAATATAACAATCTAAAATAATAATGTAATAAATCCACTCACTAGTCATCATGGGCCAAACTCTGGCAACCCTTTGTAAAAATGTGCTGCAAACACATGTTCAAAAAGTCTCTTAGCTCAGTTCCATTGGCCTCAAGCCAAGGAGTTATCTAACGGCAAATCAACAGACAAGTGTCACCAGAAATATCTCATAGCTAAACAGCTCTGCTGTGAGCATAAGTTATTCCATTTCAGATGTGGAAAGGTTTAATTGGGTTCTATGCAATTAACAAACCTCAATTATGAGTAATTTGTTAGTCATGCTTACTTTTGGCTAAGTCTTGCTTTTTTCCTTCTCTCAGCTCTCCCTCTTGAAACACCTGCAAGTAGATGCATGGAGGTGGGACAGTGGTTCTGGCCAGAACTCTGATAAAATGTCTCCTTGGTACAGATTTTAATTGTTTCTATGAAAACAGCTGCTCTCCTTAGAGAATGTGTCCATGGGCAAAGCTGTTTTCACTTCTAACAAAGGCCTGAGGAGATGCACTGACCAAAATTACCTGCTAGAAACAGTGAATCAGTGTGTCTCCAACCCAGCCCAGTGCTGCTCCCCATCTTGCTAACGTGGCCAACCCTGCATCTGTTCTAGGCAGGTCTCATCACCTCTGGTGGAGAAATGGTCTGGTCTGCCTCTCATTTGGACATAATAAGAGCTGGGCCAGCAGTCCAAGGCAGGGTAGATGCTTTTGAATCCTCCATGCTATGCTAAATACCCTGCTTCCATTGGGAGTGTAACTCGTGCTTTCCCTCCTGCTCTCCTATTACACGGTGCATATCTTGAACCATCATTTAGCTCCTGAAATTTTAACCATATCAGCTTTCTAAAAAGAGGCCTGTCTCATATTACTGCTCAACAAAAGTCTTTGGAATCAACAGAGGATGAATTTTATTCATCTGCTTCAATTTATATATGAAGATAATTGCAAAAAAAATAAACAACTAGAAACAAAGCAATTTTGACTATGAAGAAAGAATTTTGAGACTGAAAGCCAGGGTTTACTGGAGAAAAGATCTTACAGATGCTGATTGTGCTCATGATGGGACAAAGAACAGCAGTTCCTCCCAACAATCCCAAACTCAGATTGCTCATTCTCCACTGCTAGCTGTCCTGGAGTAAAATTGTGCTCCGCTGCACTGCTGTTCCGTAAAGTGGAGCTCTATAAATGGAAAGGAATTTTACTCCAACTTCAGTAAAGCAGGGCTCAGAGACCTCAGGCAAATGGGAAAATGTTAGTCCAGAGATGGAAGCAGTATAGCATGACCAGAGGTAATCCTCTTTAGCAGAGGCTTAGAGGCAGGCTAACACAGCAATATTATTTTCAGGCCCACACTTAGGATGACTGCAAATATTTGTGTTGATGAGCAACAACTTGGGTGCAAATAACTTTGCTCAACTCTCCTCTGCTCAGCATGGCTGGACAGCCAGCATGCCATTACAGTCTGCAGCCTCTCACCCTGGCTGAGGGTGCTTGTTGGAAGGAAGCAGTACCAGGTCTGATGGTACAAAATGTAATCAAGGAAATGCAAAACTGACATCTAAAATGTAGGAGAGAAAAGAGAAATCCATGGTTGGACTTCTCTGAGCTTCTCCGCAAGGCTCTGCTCTATTCTGCTGAACTATCCCTTGAGACACATTTGATGAGGCTGCCTACAGATTTGTACATCTGCTCCAGCTGCTTTTATTCCCTCTGATCTCTTCCATCACCTCTTGACTACATGCTCCTTATGGCAGTTACCATCGCCCCTTTTATGTCCAGCAGGTACACAGGACACTGTCTTCACTACTAAAGGCAACAGGTTCTGTCATAGATCAAAATTTCATTTATTTCAAACTCTTCAGTCTGAGGCAAACATCATGGAAGTCTGAAGTTCTTTTTCCTCAAGGACATAACAGAGAGGGACAGGTTACCTGTACCTTAAAAGCGAAAACCTTATTATGTTTTACACAAAAATAAATTTAACCTTTAATGGGAAAACATCTGAATATTTTGTTCCTGACAGACCAGTTATTTCCAGTCAAAAAAGAAGTGTGTCACAACAATTCACAGTTACCAAAAACTATCAGAAATATTTAATACTCTTATGAAGATAACCAGAGAGTAATTAAGCTTTGGAAAAGAAATCACTGCAACAGTGGTTATGTGCTATGTCCTCATTTGCTGGGGTGAAAACTAGAATCTAACAAGAGAACTTGCAGATTTAACATAAAATAACAGCCAGGGACTATAAATAAAATGTAATATAGCAAATGGGGAATAATTATTATGTAGATTTATGACACCTGTTTCCCTGTCCCATATTCAGGACTGCTAAGGGAAAAGAAAAAGGTACTCACAGAGGTGAAAAGTTCTCATAATTCTTTGTTCTTATTATTTTTCAATTAATTTCCAAATATATGCTTACCACACAGCTCTTTAGGAAGAAAAAAAAGTCTGAGCTATAAATAATTTTTCCTCTTCTGGGATTTATTTTAACCTGCAAATTTTTTTTCTGTTGTCAGAAATGGGAAAACACAGAAAATATGCAGGTTTAGATTAGTTTTAGTCTATGATTTTACTTTTAATTAGATTTTTTTTAAATACTGATAGTGGTCTTGCAAAAAAAAAAAAAAAAAGGCACCAGAAGGCCAAGGCCCATCTGGAATTAAATCTGGTCAAGGATGTCAAGGACACCAAGAAGGCTTTCTTCAAATACACCAATAACAAAAGAAAAACAAAGGACAATGTGGGACCATGATTAAATGGAGCAGGGACACTGGTAACAGAGGATGCAGGGAAGGCAGAGTTACCAAATGCCTTCTTTGCATCGGTCTTCACTGGCAAGACCAGCCCTCATGGATCTCTGACCCAAGAGAGCAGGGTAAAGGGATGTTGGAAGGAAGACCTTTCCTTGGTCAGAGAGGATTGGGTTAGAAAACACCTAGGCAAACCTGACATCCACAAGTCCATGGGCTCTGAGGGGATGCATCCACAAAGGCTGAGAGAGTTGGTGGACACCACAGGCAGGCCACTCACTGTCATCTTTGAAAGGTCATGGACATCAGGAGAGGCGCCTGAGGACTGGGAGGAAGCAAATGTTGCCCCAGTCTTCCAAAAGGGCAAGGAGGAAGGCACAGGGAACTAGAGGTCAGTCAGCCTCACCTCAGTCCTGGAAAGGTGATGGAGCACCTCATTCTGGTGATGGAGCACCTCATTCTGGAGGCCATCGCTATCCACAGGGATGACAAGAAGGTGATCAGGAGTAGTCAGCATGGATTCACTAAAGGTAAATCATGCCTGACCAGCCTGATTGCCTCCTATGATGAAACAACTGCCTGGAGGGATGAGGGGACAGCAGTGGACATTGTCTACCTTGACTTCAGCAAGGCTTTTGGCACTCTCACAACATCCTCACAGGCAAACTCAGCAAGTGTGGACTATGTGAGTAGACAGAGAGGTGGTTTGAGAACTGGCTGAACAGCAGATCCCAGAGGTTTGTAATCAGTGGCACGGGGTCTAGTTAGAGGCCTGTCACTGGTCTCAGAGACCTCAGGCAAATGGGAAAATGTTAGTCCAGAGATGGAAGCAGTATAGCATGACCAGAGGTAATCCTCTTTAGCAGAGGCTTAGAGGCAGGCTAACACAGCAATATTATTTTCAGGCCCACACTTAGGATGACTGCAAATATTTGTGTTGATGAGCAACAACTTGGGTGCAAATAACTTTGCTCAACTCTCCTCTGCTCAGCATGGCTGGACAGCCAGCATGCCATTACAGTCTGCAGCCTCTCACCCTGGCTGAGGGTGCTTGTTGGAAGGAAGCAGTACCAGGTCTGATGGTACAAAATGTAATCAAGGAAATGCAAAACTGACATCTAAAATGTAGGAGAGAAAAGAGAAATCCATGGTTGGACTTCTCTGAGCTTCTCCGCAAGGCTCTGCTCTATTCTGCTGAACTATCCCTTGAGACACATTTGATGAGGCTGCCTACAGATTTGTACATCTGCTCCAGCTGCTTTTATTCCCTCTGATCTCTTCCATCACCTCTTGACTACATGCTCCTTATGGCAGTTACCATCGCCCCTTTTATGTCCAGCAGGTACACAGGACACTGTCTTCACTACTAAAGGCAACAGGTTCTGTCATAGATCAAAATTTCATTTATTTCAAACTCTTCAGTCTGAGGCAAACATCATGGAAGTCTGAAGTTCTTTTTCCTCAAGGACATAACAGAGAGGGACAGGTTACCTGTACCTTAAAAGCGAAAACCTTATTATGTTTTACACAAAAATAAATTTAACCTTTAATGGGAAAACATCTGAATATTTTGTTCCTGACAGACCAGTTATTTCCAGTCAAAAAAGAAGTGTGTCACAACAATTCACAGTTACCAAAAACTATCAGAAATATTTAATACTCTTATGAAGATAACCAGAGAGTAATTAAGCTTTGGAAAAGAAATCACTGCAACAGTGGTTATGTGCTATGTCCTCATTTGCTGGGGTGAAAACTAGAATCTAACAAGAGAACTTGCAGATTTAACATAAAATAACAGCCAGGGACTATAAATAAAATGTAATATAGCAAATGGGGAATAATTATTATGTAGATTTATGACACCTGTTTCCCTGTCCCATATTCAGGACTGCTAAGGGAAAAGAAAAAGGTACTCACAGAGGTGAAAAGTTCTCATAATTCTTTGTTCTTATTATTTTTCAATTAATTTCCAAATATATGCTTACCACACAGCTCTTTAGGAAGAAAAAAAAGTCTGAGCTATAAATAATTTTTCCTCTTCTGGGATTTATTTTAACCTGCAAATTTTTTTTCTGTTGTCAGAAATGGGAAAACACAGAAAATATGCAGGTTTAGATTAGTTTTAGTCTATGATTTTACTTTTAATTAGATTTTTTTTAAATACTGATAGTGGTCTTGCAAAAAAAAAAAAAAAAAAGGCACCAAAAGGCCAAGGCCCATCTGGTCTGGAATTAAATCTGGTCAAGGATGTCAAGGACACCAAGAAGGCTTTCTTCAAATACACCAATAACAAAAGAAAAACAAAGGACAATGTGGGACCATGATTAAATGGAGCAGGGACACTGGTAACAGAGGATGCAGGGAAGGCAGAGTTACCAAATGCCTTCTTTGCATCGGTCTTCACTGGCAAGACCAGCCCTCATGGATCTCTGACCCAAGAGAGCAGGGTAAAGGGATGTTGGAAGGAAGACCTTTCCTTGGTCAGAGAGGATTGGGTTAGAAAACACCTAGGCAAACCTGACATCCACAAGTCCATGGGCTCTGAGGGGATGCATCCACAAAGGCTGAGAGAGTTGGTGGACACCACAGGCAGGCCACTCACTGTCATCTTTGAAAGGTCATGGACATCAGGAGAGGCGCCTGAGGACTGGGAGGAAGCAAATGTTGCCCCAGTCTTCCAAAAGGGCAAGGAGGAAGGCACAGGGAACTAGAGGTCAGTCAGCCTCACCTCAGTCCTGGAAAGGTGATGGAGCACCTCATTCTGGTGATGGAGCACCTCATTCTGGAGGCCATCGCTATCCACAGGGATGACAAGAAGGTGATCAGGAGTAGTCAGCATGGATTCACTAAAGGTAAATGATGCCTGACCAGCCTGATTGCCTCCTATGATGAAACAACTGCCTGGAGGGATGAGGGGACAGCAGTGGACATTGTCTACCTTGACTTCAGCAAGGCTTTTGGCACTCTCACAACATCCTCACAGGCAAACTCAGCAAGTGTGGACTATGTGAGTAGACAGAGAGGTGGTTTGAGAACTGGCTGAACAGCAGATCCCAGAGGTTTGTAATCAGTGGCACGGGGTCTAGTTAGAGGCCTGTCACTGGTGGTGTCCCCCAAGGTTCAGTACTGGTCCCAGTATTGTTTAGCTTTTCACCAATAACTTGGGTGAAGGGGCAGAGACCTCCTCAGCAAGTTCCCCAACAACACAAAGCTGGGAGGAGCGGCCGATACCCCAGAGTGCTGAGCAGCCCTTCAGAATGACCTCAGCAGGCTGGAGAGATGGGCAGAGAAAACCATCTCAAACTCAACAGAGGTGAGTGCAGGGTCCTGCACCTGGGGAGGAATAACCCCATGTACCAGTACAGGACAGGACTGACCTGCTGGAAACAGCTCTGCCGAGAAGGACCTGGGGGTCCTGGAGGACAACAAAGAATGCCAAAGGTATTGATTCATTAAGGTAGTACATTTGGAAGACCACTGGCACCAGGTCAAGGGAGGTGACCCTGCCCCTCTACTCAGCCCAAGGGAGGCACCATCGGGAGTGCTGTGCCCTGTTCTGGGCTCCACAGCACAAGAGAGACATGGAGCAGATGGAGTGGGTCCAGAGGACAGCTACAAAGATCATGAGGGGAGTGCAGCATCTCTCTTATGAGGAAAGGCTGAGGGAGCTGGGCCTGTTCAGAGATGACTGAGAGGGGATCTCAACAATGTCTATCAGTCTCTGAAGGGATGGTGTCAAGAGGATGGACCAGGTTCTTCACAGTGGTGCCAAGCAATAAGATAAGAAGCAGTGGGCAGAAACTGATGCACAGAAAGTTCCACCTGAACATGGGGAAGAACTTCTTTACTGTGCAAGTGACCAAGCACTGGAACAAATTTCCCAGAGAGTCTGTCAAGTCTCCCTCACTGGAAATATTCAAGAACAGTCTGGACACAATCCTGTGCCATGTGCTCTGGGATAACCCTGATAGAACAGGGAGGTTGGATCAGATGACCCACTGTGGTCTGTTCCAACCTGATGCATTCTGTGAAATCTATGAGTCTGTGAATTTGTGATTCTGTGATTCTCTCCCTCAAGTACTCAGATATAGACACAGGCTTCTATACCAATTACCATAAACACGCCAAAGGGATTAACAGCTTCTGCCTTATTGTCTCTTCCATCCAACTTCCCTCTGACTGGTTTCTAAGCTCAGTGTCTCATATCACAGCAAGTCAAATACTGTTATAATCACTCCACTTCCACCACCAGTGGTGACTCTGGTACCAGCAGTTTGCGCACTTAGCGCTATTGCAGTTAGTGATGGGTGAGCTCCCGGGCAGCAGTGATAAACCCCTGAGACCTTTCCCTGCCTCCCAAGGAATGCAGCAGGGTCGCGGCTTGAGTGGCCTCAGATATTACAGAGGCGGGTACCCTGGAAAGGCTTATCAGTAAATAAAGCCATGACTTTAGGCGCTTAATTAAACCTGAGGGACAAAATCCTCCCTCCACTAACAAGCAGGGAAGAGGGATAAGTGCTCTGTTTGTGAATGCAGGAAAAATGCCATACTTACAAAGAGGTCTGTGGAATTCACACTAGGCCAGCAATTTTTTCAATGTTTTTGAGCTCCAGTGCTGGTTCTTTAATGCATGATGAAGTTCTTGCAAAAGCAAAAACATCTCCATAACAGATGCCAGGGGATGGGTAGACAGTAGGACGCAAAGGCTCTAGAATCCATTTGCTGCCCAAATGCTTGCCCCTGAACTCCCAGTAGTCAAGTAACTTTGTGAATTACTTTAACCTTTGCTTCTCAGAAAACACACTTTACTTTGATCTTTGAACCATGATCAATAGAAGATGCAGAATGGCAGGGAAGAATTTTTCGGCTCAGGGGGAAACAATGTAGTTCAAAATGCTCAAATAGCCTTAAAAAGCTCCCAGTAGAATGTGTCCGGAAATTGCAGACCAATTATTTGCTTCTTCCTGATGGTTTAAAATAGTATCACAAATTCAGTTGCCCATTTTCATTCTGTGGGATAAGAGCGAGACCTGTCTATGACAAGGACATTTCCTTGTAGCAGCAGAATTTGCTTGAACTCAGACTGAATTTGATCCCCTGTCCTGCAGCTACAATAAAGAGGATGCAGGTGCCATATGACTACACTGTCTATCACATTATTCCAGAAGTTCCTACATATAAATAATGAACATTTAACAAACAGATACATCAGCTGAGCAGCTTCCAAGATGCATTGGTCTACCACAGGAAAAATGTACTTTTTGCAGCAGAAATAGCAGCATTTCACAGTCACTCAGGGATGTTGTTTCCAAGAATAAGAGCCACAGGCATGTGTACAAATTAACTGGTAATAAACATTCTGACTCTGGTTACAGTCACTGGGCCAAATTTTGTTTGACACTGTATCTGAACCATCTTCAGAGTGGTTTCCTGCCATCCTGAAAATTACTGCCTAGATCCACAGGTGCATTAAACTGATGCCTTTCATTCTATTCTAATGTCAAACACATACCGCAGTAGTGGGCTACAGAATTAGTTCACTTATTTTTCTCCATTAGAACACCAGGTTGGCCATATTCCTTGCTTAACCATGTTGAACACCCCTCAAGTTTGCATCCAGTGAAGGTCAGTCAAAGATGCTACAGCTCCTTATCTGTTTGTCACTCTGAGGTTGAGCCCAGTGCTCATCATCTCACCCCTGCACAGCAGCCAGAGGAGCTCAAAGACACTTTTACAGCTCAGGAAGAGAAGACAGCACTGGGTAGTGTCCTCTAAGAACACATTCAAAACCATCATCACATTTACAAAAAATTAGTTCTTGTAGTGCCACGCTGAGAGTCAAGACCTTGCTGCAGGTGCTTCGACATCTGCTGTCTGCATCACTGCTCCCTATCTAATCCTTCAGGCAGGTAGGCAGCAAGCAAAGAACTCCAGTATTTCCTGAAAATCAAGCAACAGAGAGGTGAAAGGAAATATTTCGGCTCCAAATGGATCCTTGTGATGGACAGCAGAATATACTGAAGGATCAAGAATGTAAATTGCATCCATGACCCAAATGAACACACTTGCTTTTTTTCTGTAACCCAGTGGTGAGCACTCCTCTCAAACATCTTGCTAGTAAATAAAACTCAAACACATCTGTAGCATCTGTATGTGCACAAGCCAGACCCATCAGTGAGGCTCATGCCATGCCAGTTCTCAAAGCGTTGACATGATGTGAGGAAGATCCAGCAGCAAAGGGGAGGAAAAGAGCAGCAAAACCAAGAGTTTAATACATCAATGCCGTCTAGGGGGTGGGATGGGTGGCACAGAACCAGGTTTTGCTCTGCTTCTCTCCTCACTAAAATACTGGTGGCAGGATGGATGCTTGTTGAAGCTGAGGCCAGTATTAAAGCAGTTAAGAAATTTTTCTCACAGCCTGCAATTCACTTTTCAGCTTCTACACGATAAACACAAAGCCAGGGTTTACTAGATGAGTTCCTCTAGCAATTGCCAGCTTTATCAGTCCATGTCCTTCAAGGGATAAGAAATTTTAGCATCTGGCTGACCTAAAATACATGCTGAAGTTTAAGCTGACATTTTTCCCTTCTGTTTGCCCGGGCTGTAAGCATGCACAGCAGGGCTGTGCCAAGCACAGCTCAGCCAAGTGGCATTATCTCTGCTCCTTACCAGGGTGATGTCCACATCTTATGCCACACTAAGCCATAACAGGGTACATTTTGTTTTGGCAAAACAGATATTTGAAAGATTTTACAATGTATTGTATTTGGATACTTTTAGGTACAATTAGGGAATGATGGTAAATTATTAGCAATATTTTTGTGCTAAGCCAAACAATTCATGACAGCTGAAAAGTGGTTAGAATATGTCAGGACATGTTTTTTATTCATAGTTCAGAGGTGGAGCAAAACAATTATCTTTCCTGTACAGCAATCAGACTTACATTTTAATTTAAATCATATGTAATAACTACATACCTTCATCTCACAAAATTAGTGGGAAACTAGTAATCTGCCTTTGTATAACTGGATTCCACTAGAATATTCTATCAGTATTTGGTTCTTTCAGGGCACAGTGGAAGGCAGCTCTCTCCATTCCGACCTGATGTAAACAATAGTTCAGCTCCACAGTAAAGTTGACCCAGATGACTGCCAGCAGTCCCTTCCAGAAAACAGTTCTGTGATTCAGAAATGAACAACATAAAACCCTTATTTGTCTTTAGGTTGTGTGTCTTCTGATGAATTCCTTTATGTTGTTTTTCAATTGCTTACAGTTGCTTATAAATCAACAAAAAGTTTTCTTAAAGTCAGTACAAACACATGGCCATTTCTGGCAATGTATTACAACAATTTTTCAGAGCTATATAATGAAGGCTATCTTTTATACCAAAAATTATTAAATTAATCACATAAAATATATCAGTATCAATATTAAAAAAATATTCATTCACAAGAATATTCAGTGGTGTGGTACAAAACATCCTGATCTTCCCAAATCAAATTTTTGAGCTTCAATAACAGATGCCCCCACCTCTATTTGCCTTAATTTAAAAATGCCTTACACCTGTGAACTTCTAGTACTGTAGTTCTTATTGCCTCTTTCTTTGTTATTGTTGTTGTTACATACTCTATAGGAAACATGGGTTTAAAGTGCTGTTGTTTTTTTCAGGCTGTGAAGTACGTGAGTACAGGCCTCCACCATGGAACAGCAGTCCTTGCTGCATTCAGTTCATTGTAGTGTGCTAATAATATGGCAATTTATACCAATGGGAATAATGGGCAGCTCACTGAAAGCATTATTCCTATAAGAACTGTGCATGGGAGCTTGTCTGCAAGCAGCAGATTCAGAAGGATGCTGCACAGATCTGTAAGTAATATGTTCAATATCTCAGCCTGCTGAGAAGGACATGCATGTTTTATGGGGTTTTTTTCTTTTTACTTTTTACTTCAGGAAATCAAGTTCCCTGTTTTACAAGGTCCTGGAAGACATTTTTGTCAGATCAGCCTGACAACGTCATCCACATGTCAGGGTAAAATGTCATTAAGGATGAAACATGAGTTCCCACCATAACATTTTCCACTCTCTTTCCTAAAGCAGTAGTTCTTTCAAACATGCTCTCATGGCCATAAAAGGTATCTTTGTCAATGAGATAGGAGCTGCTAAGCTCCTCCAACAATTCTACTTTCCAATCCTCAAAAGCATTGCTTCACTTTGGATATTTCTAGACCATCTCTGTTTCTGTTTTTTATGCAGGGTCTGAGATGATGCTTCACTAAAACACTGTACAGCTTGTGACTGCTGGGGCCCTAGTGAGTACACAAGCAAACCATAAACAATAAATATTACACCCACGATGCAGTATTAGTTGTTCCTGAACCTGAAAGTGAATCTCTGATGGTTCTTATACTTCCTGTTCCTTATACTTCCAAGTATTTTCAGATGAAACTGTTCTACTAACTGGTTTCATTAGACAGCTTTAAGCTATGTGCAGTTCTGTGTTGTTATGTTTTAAAACTTCACACACTCCTTGGTTTAAAAAGTAATGCCTACTCTACTGTTTCCTGCTTAGCCCTTTTCCCTCTTTACTGTCTTTATCTTCTATGTATAAACACAGATTCTTCCTTCTGTGCCATATGATTGCAGCAAAAAAAAAAAAAAAGGCACTACATCCCAGCTGAGACCAAAGACTCCTCTGCCAGCCATCTTTCCTTCTAGAAGCTGACATGCCAGAAAGTTTGAAGGTACAGCCTAATAGAAAAGGTCTGGTTTGGCTGGCATAACTAGAAAGCATGCCAAGCCATTGAGATGACTGTACACATATAGAAAAATAAATACATAAAATGATATATGGGGTCACTTTGACCACTGCAAACGCATGCCAAAATATTGTCACTGTCTTGGCTCTGCTGTTTTAATGGGTTTTGCAGCCCAGCCAAAACCAGGCCCTCCAATTAGCAGCTTCAGTCACTTGCTCTTCTCTGGCAGGCAGAGCAACAGAGCCATTCAAACCCCAGGTGCTCAGCGTAGCAAACTCCTTGTTTGTAAATGCAGGGGTTCTGGTTTGAATCCCTCTGCTTACACTTTCTGGTTTTCTCATTTTTAAGACAGAAGTGAACCCCCTGATGCCTGGAAGACTCAAAAAGTGCAGTTAGGAATATCAGGAGGTCAGTTGTGTCCTAGCACTTTCCTTTCAGTATCTCCATAAGACAGTCTTTTCCTGAGAGAAATCTTCACTCCCATTACTTATTCCTACTCATTTAAAAGCTCTGTGCACACATTTGAATTTGTTTTCCCTGCTTCCCTGACACTTACCACCTTCCCTCCTCTGCTTTTCAAGGAAGGTATGTGCAGGGCACAGTGACATTTTCCTTCTCAGTGAGTCTACCAGGTACCAGAATGATAAGAGATAACATGAGGGTGACACAATACATGGTAAAATGTAGCAATAGAAACACCTCACTTTGTTCCCACTGGACTAATCTGATGAATATTCTGCAAATGCAGTCAGTGAGCAATCCACTCACTCACTGGAGCAACTCCTGACCAGGGAAAAGTGCCTTACCTAGGATGTTCAGCTTTGCTGAACAAAGATGGTTATATGCCCCCTTTTTGGTCCAAAGAGGATTTTTACAAGTTTTGCTGTAGTGTATTAAGTTCTGAAAAACTGGAAAACCAGAAAAATAGCTTCCGACTGTATGTAAATTTCCCTGGCCCATGCTACACCAGTAAACTCCTGTTGTATGAAACACAGGGATGGGAATGTCTCTTCAGGGAAAGCTTCACAGGTACTAGTTTAGCAGGAAGTAGAAACACTGTAATTCCCAATGGACATCCTAATTCTCTTGGATGATGTTTCTAAATGCACATCTGGTACTCAAGAGCTGTGTTTCTGTGTTAAAGACCTGTGGTTGGGTATACCTGTATCCTTTTTTGGATGTTGAAGAGCATGGTACAGGTACTTGGAGAACACTTACTACATTTTTTAATGAAAATCTCAACAAAAGACATATAATTTTTTTACTCATTTCCATTCAAGCTATCATTCCAGTCCAGTCTTAGTATTTTTCTTGCTGTATCATTTTTCTTGCTTATACTTTTTTTTTATGGTATGTCTTTCAGCAATAACAGTCTTGCTTATACCAGACTGATGGACTTTAGGAGCAGAAGAGTTTGCCATCTGACTTCTTTCCAAACATGAAGTTTTGAGGAATTAACTCCTTTTTAACACTCAGTTGAATTCTTGAGTTCTTGAACTTTTGAGTTAGCTTTTAGAAGAACATCCAGTCTTAACAATAACATTATCAGGATTTTCAAGGGTGGGGGTTCCATCAACACCTTTAAAAATTTCTTTCAGGAAAAAATTATCTTCATTACTAAAGTTCTAGGATGTTTACTTTAGCTTTTAAATATTTGGCTGTTTTTCTTACTATCTCACTTGTCATACCTCTGTAGTACTTGTAATTTTATCTGCATGTGCTTGAGAAAGGATTCACCTCATTTGGCTGTATCCATCTTGGACCTGGCCTTCCAGCCCACAATGTCTCTGCAGTCATCCTGGTGGAGGACCAGTGTCTCCAAAGTTCAACTCATCCCACCTCCTCTACAGATCCATCTTAATATGAGAATGACTGCTTTCCACTTTTGTCTCTATGGTCTGCCTAAGAAGGCCAAGTACTTAGATCTCACCTAAAAGAACAAAACTACATGACTAAATTTTAGATTGCCCTAATCTCACCAGCAAAAAACTAAGAAAGAGAAAATGAAGCTGTAGAAGCATTGCCATTGAGCAAGGCTGCCCTTCTTTAGCAGTCATTGACTTACCCTTGTTTCTACTGTTCTGCCATCTGCCCCAAACACACGTGAAGCTGACTAGTTTTTATTTAGCCATATTTAACAAGACGTTATCTTCTGCTTTTTTTGAATGATAGCAGAATAATATCAAGGTGTTTTTTCAGTCTTTTTGACCATCACCTAATATTTCAGGATGGAGAAACATTACCTATAGCTCTAGACTGCTTTTTTAAAAACCTGTTTTGTGAGCTGCCCATAGTTTTAGTTTTATCATATGCTTTGTTTCCAAAAATGTGCAATGTTTAGCAACTGCATCTGAACACTCTCCTAAGCACCTGTTTGGACTGAACAGATATGACCAGTCTCCATTAGCTTTTCCTCAGCTGCAGAAGAGTAACAGGTATATTGACCATCACAACCCGATCAGTACATGAGCATGCACTGTATTCACTATAAAGGCAGCTGAAGGACAAATCACACACCTGAACGCACAGGCAGAGCTCAGTAACATACAGGGAATTGTATCTGTGGCCACACACATGAAAAATGGTGGCAAATCATGATCTGAAGCACTCTTACAAATGTCTAACTTCCAGTTCTTAATCAGGTCAGATATTTTTACACATAATCAGTTATTTGTAGCATTTAAAAGGCAAACACTTCTCTATTCTGTTCTGAGCACCATCTTGGAAAACCACTTCAAGGGATTAAAAAAATTACGATAATAAAAAAGTCCAGTGAATTTCCTGCTTCCCCAGCAGGCACACAGCAGGTTTGAAGGCAGTAAGATTGGGGCAGTTTGGATCTGAGCACAATTTTGTATCGACAGCCCAAGGTTAGGGAAACTACACTCAAGTTTGACTCAGGGCTGGAAACAAAGGGAGCAAAAATTTCTTGGTGAGTGACCCAGGCCACCAAGGCCGCCCAGGCCGAGATGCTGCGACACCCGCGTCCGCTCCGGCTGCCACGGCGCACACAGCAGGGGACACCTGGCAGGGGACACCTGGCGGGGCCTGGGGCTGCAGCCAGCGCGGCCAAGGCTCGGCACGGCCGGGCTGGGGGGGTCCGCAGAGCACACAGCCCCAGTGGAACCTGCCTATGCATCCCCTGAGCAGCTGCTGCTATGTTAAAGCTGTGCTGAGTTCATGCGCAAGAGTGTCTCTGAAAGCCACAGTGACTTCCACAGGTGGCTGCCTGCCTTCCCTATGAGCCAAGACCTCCACCCTAAATACAGGGCTGCCCACTGGTGAATCAGACACAGCCTGTGTCCTCAGCGACAAACAGGGGAGACTCTGAGCAGCACTCACCAGGAAAGCAGGATGGCATCCTTCACCTACAGTGAGCAGGAGCGGAAAGCACACTCAAAAATCAAGGAATCTTCTATCTTTTCCCACTGAGATATGGCCTCCAACTCCATAAAAGGTGGTGCTTTCTCTCTAATCCCTAATATTTCCTACTATAGGATACATTTCCTGTTGTCTGTGAGATGTTACTCATGACAATATCAGGCACAACCTAATTTTCTGCAGGAAGGCTGCTGCTTTTTTTTTTTATGGTATGTCTTCAGCAATAACAGCCCATCCTTTAATGGAATATTAATTACTTGGTTTGTTATCACAGTACAGCAGCAGCTGCTCTCTTGTCACAGCAGTTCTTTCATTTCTTTCTCCCTGCAAGCCCTCACCTGGTTCCCAGCTCCCATAGTTTCTGAGCATCATACTCTTTTCACCTTCTCTTTTTTCAATCTTGCTAGGCAATTAATCTCTTTCTCCCTAACCTGTATCCAGAAAAAAAAGATATCACTCAGATTTGATGCCTGAAGTTGTGGGCTAACAGTATAGATTTTACATTTCTGGATGAATGACAGAGCCTGCAAACAGAGGTGATAAGCAAAATTCTAAACTTCCTAAATAGTTTCTAGCAAAAATACAGGAAATCTTAGAGAAATTAAATATATGTAGTTTAAAGAGCAATGCCAATATCTAAACTGATGCTCAGTTTATAGTTTTCAGGCCACAGTTTCTGAATAAATGCTTAAACACCTTGGCTGCACAGTCCTTAAAGTATCATAGTGTGTTACTGTAAGATTTTCTTTCATGCCAGAGAAAGAGAACAAAAAGTGATTTTTTTCTTAAGAGGTCACAAAAAATTATCTGTTCTAGGATCCAACTTCTCTATGTGCCTCAACATCCAACCCTAAACCAACACAGAGTGATGGTCATCCTCTAAGGACAACTTGTCCTAAAACAAATGCCAATGATAGATTGAATGTATCAACCCGGGAACAGCCACTTCTTTCCACTGAGGCCAAGCAAATAGATTCAACACCTGACTGCAAGATGTCAGTAATTAGGTGGTATGAGTGCATTCCAGAGCCTAAGAATCCATTACACTGAGTGAATATTTCTATGAGGGTTTTCCTAAAAAGCTTTTTTCTTTTCCCCAGTAAAGGACACCAAGAACCCAACCTTTCTCCTAAGACCCGGAAGATCAATAGAGGGAGCTCCCTACACACTCTCCATCCCAGACAAGAGCACTACTGTCACCTCCCCTCAGCTGTCAGGCCTCCTCAGACCAGCATCTGTCAGTTATTGCACATGACAGAGGACTGTGCAGGAATAAAGGGCTTTAAGAGCAAACAAACCATCCCTCCATTTTTCCTGTGAGCCAGAGAAAGAATATGGAAAGAATATGCGGTGAACTCTGGAAACTGAGCTTGATGACCTCCATAACAACACTTCTGATCACCAAAGCTCTTCAAAGCTCTGCAGCAGGGTAGAGTGTGCTGACTAGACCTCGGCTCCCTTTGGAACCTCGAAGGATCAGGAAACTCCACCTGCACTGTGGTGTATGTGTTTGGGACAGCTGGACAATCAGCATACTTTTGGCAGGCTATGGGAAGCTTTCACACTAGAGGTACCTGGTGTTACTTGCCTGATACACCTTCAAATACTGTGACAGAAACGTGCAAAGCTTGTGAAGATCTGCAGAGGGTTTGAGAAATACCTTCATTCATAGCTTGTGAGCAGAAGGAAGTGATTTTCATGAAGATCTGCTAAATTTGCCTGGCTGCCATAACAGGGAATTACACAAAAGAAGACCTGAAATCTTTCTTGATGGGGTGAAGTTTGTGCACTGAAAGACAGGGAAGGGATTTTTCACACTGAAGATAGGACTTGCAAGGGCTGCTTGGAATAAGTTACCATATCCCTTGATTCCTAGCAGTGAATTCCTATCTGGTAGTTAAAAAACAAAACAAACAAAAAACAAACTAAACAAACAAACAAAACCACCAAAACCAAACAAAGAAAAATACTAAAATAAAAACTGACTGACCAAAACCCAAACAAATAACAATAAACAAACAACAACGAAACCAAAGCAAACAAAAATCCCTATAAAAATGAAATTATTCTGAGTGCTTAGAAGGCATCAGGATGGGATATGAATAGCTGGGGTCTTCCAGGGCCTTCAAAACAAAGAAGCTTAAAGTGGAAGGACTGATATTTGTTAGGTCAGAAGGTAGTGTTGGAGATACCAGGCATGCTTTGGAAGACATAAATCCTCAGCACTCATCTACAGAGCAACACAGGTAATTAAGACCAGCAGATGCCATGGAATCTTTATTCAGCTGAAGTGTGATAGCGGGGCTTCCTCTCCTTTCAAAACCAACAAATCCTCTGTCATTCCTAACAAAAATGTCTTTGAGAGGAAATTATTGTTAAGACGAAATAGATTTGTCTCACCTTGTCATGGAAGAATTCTGGAGTTTTGAAAAGAAAAACTAGACCCCTGAACCACAAATGCAAGTTGCCCCTCTGCACCAGGATGTCCCAGACTGCATGATGCAGGAGGCTGAACAGAGTCAGCATGAAGTCATTTTGTTCCCATCTTGTTAGCTGGGGACAGACCAGTTTCAAATAGCCTCTGCTGAAGACATAGATATGAGAACCCTGAGAAAAATCAATCTGCCATGGTAATCTCACAGTCCTACAGAGTTTCATTTTTCAAATAATTGCACAGCAGAAGCATTCTTTGGAATACTGGTTGGTCTGTTAGGGCTTCCTTCACCACCATGATATATAAGTTATATGGAGAGCTATTTCAGCTTCCTTTCTGTGGGAGAACAAGGTCTGAGAAGTTTAACAGCATGTCCTAAATCTTTAACTCATGACCTCTATTGCTTGTTTGGTTTTTATTCCAAATTGAAAGTACTTGACAGCTATTCTGATCTCAGGCTACTGATAATGTGCCTGCAGCTGAAATGTCACCCGTTTTAAAGGGGTTTGGTATAGATATCAAAAGCAAAACAATCCCTTCTCTCTTTGACTCGATCTCTGGGGCATCCAACCCAGATTGAACATTATCTGAAGTATTCAGCGAGTGCTTTCACAGATGTGCAGCTCCTTTTGAAGAACTGTCTCAAGCATCTTTGAAGCCTTGAGTATAAAATAAACTTCAAATCTGTTACAGCTTCAAGAAAAAGCAAAGCTGGCAGTCCTTCTTTCCCCTGAAGTCTTCTGTTTATTGTAGAGAGTTTTAACCATGTTTTAATTTCAGAATTTTTAAAATATGTATTTTCTGAGAAGTAAACTTAGATGACTTAACTGTAAATTAAACCTGAGTTGTCTGGCTGCTACCCCAGGCACCTACCAAGAAGGCTGACTGTCTTACAAGTTCAGCTGCATCTCCCTGGCTGCTCTATAACCAGGACAAGCTCAGTTTATATTTCTCTTAAAATACATGTATTTGCTGGCACAGGGATCAGCAAGCCAGAGCTTGCACTGCTGCACTTTCTGCTCCCATGGAGTCTCACATGTCCACTGTCCAGCATGGTTACATCCCCACAGGTACAGCCCAGAAAAACACTGCTGTCAGTGTAGAAATCCTCCCGCATCTGTACTGGCCAACAGAAACGATGCAGACACATACTGTACAGTAAACTACGTCCTGGAAAGGCAAAAGAAGAATCCAGAATGAAATCAGCCAGTGGGAGTGGGAGGGGCTGAAGAGGGAGTGGTGTGGGTGGGATGGGTGACCGGAGAGCAAGTGTGTAAACGCTACGTTGGATTTGTGGGTAGGTCTGCACCCTAAGGCATTTCTCCTCATCAGAGACAAACACAATAACACGTTCTTAGTTTTAAAGACTTTTTTTTGGCAAAAAAAAGAGATGTGGTAGATGAACAGCATAAATTTCAGCAGCACAGAAAGTAGCCAGATGAGTCAGCAAGAACTGTGCTACTTGTTTAAAATAACAGATTATTACATGTCAGTTAGAGCATGGCAAATGGGAAGGATTTGAGTGTATTCCCACCTGATCCAGACCTGGCAGAAGTTGTAACCAACACTGACGAGACTGAGTTGGACATAATAAGCATGCAAATGATAACCCAGAGTACACTAAGTCAACAATGGCTTTGTGTGTAATAGTGATTAATGCATAATTACAGCAACACTAGCATGCACCCATAAGCTCTGTGAATTACTAACTAGCAGAGAAAAAGATGCAGCCCTCACAAATCCACGCAATGGCACACTGCAAATGACTTGGCTGCTCCAATGAAGAAAGCTCAGTGTGAACCACTACAAACAAATGGGGCATATGACTAAATTTCAGCAGAAGTCTCTGCCTCTAAAACAGGCACCAAAAGTTACTGATCCAAGGGAGATGTTTTGAATGAGCATAGATGCAGCAGCAAACACATGATGTAGTGTGGTACACAGCATTGTGGATGCTTCTCTTGTATCAGGAGGGCAATCACCGGCCACTGAAAAGAAGCTGGACCATTAAAGGTATATTCTGTCTTTGATGCTTTTATGTCCAGTGGCAAATAAACATCCTCTGTGGCAAACCCCAGCCAGGTCAGAAACAATGAGAGAGAAAAAGCTATTGAGATATCACATCTTACACACAGTACTGAGAGTTTACAAAACAGCTTGACAAGAAAGGCAATATACAGCAAACTCCCAGAGGTCTCTGGAGACCTGAACTCTCAGTGCTGATGAGAAGAAGCCAGAAAGATGTTGAGATGTCTCCAATCTTTATATCCGTGCCTACAAGAGCAGGAACTTCCTGAGAAGGTGCTGCAACAGATACAGCAATCCAGGAGTAGATAGAGTGGGGGAACCGTGTATGTCTTTGTCACTAATCAAGTGAAAATCAAGTTCCAGACAGAAGAAATTTAAAAAAAAAACAAAACAAAACAAAAAAACCACCCAAGTTTATTTTCTTTTAGCAACAGCAAATTTCAAGCCAAGAGACTAGACAGACACTTTCACCATCAGTGCAGTCATCTAGATAAGGGCCTGGTGTTCAGTGGGGCAATGTGCCACGAATCTCATTGCTGGCAGAAGGAAACAGCAGGTGCCATGGACCCATGGATAGCTGCAACCTGCAGTGATAGTGATAGTTTTAGGTGTGCAAGATGTAGGTGACAGAAACTGGGGTTGTGCTTAATGCTGTGGGATCCAAGAGATGTGTTCAGCTCCCAGCATCACCCTTCTCTGCCTTGTATGTTGCAATCTTTTTCCTATTCAGCTGCCTCGCCTATTTAGTCTATGCATGGAATTACCACTGCTAGTCCCATGCCCAGAACTATTGCACTGTTGCCTAGGGCCTGTAATAACAGAAAATAATAATCATAATCTTAGAAACCAGAACTTTAAACACAAATTGATTTCCAGAGATGCTTTGGTCAGTTTTTAACTTTCTCTGTGTGTGCAGCTCCCTCAGTGTCAGCAACAATTCTAAATTTGCCCTGGTTGGTAGAAGACAAAACTTTGTATAGAAAAAGGAGTTTTTTCCCATAACACTCCATTTTTGTATAAGTGAAATGTAAAAGACTTTAAAAAACATTGGAGGGGAAAAAAGATGAAGGAAGAACTTAGTCACCAGGATATGAAAAAACTGCTTTTTCTAGACATTCTGGTTGACTTCCAAGCTGCACCTGACAGCTAGAGAAGCACAGTCCATCATGGCTGTTTTTCCATTGCCAGTCCTTTCCCTGAAGCCCTTCATACTGTAAAACATTCCCTCTCAGTGTCCCCCACACTTCATCCTACTCCTGACTGGCTTAAGTGATGCATCTGAACAATCTGAGCTGTGTAAAACACAGCTTTGGACAAGCCTGACACCAGTGATGGATAGAGGGACTCAACACTTTTCTTTTCCTGCAGATGTGGTGAGTTGGGAAATGCAGAGATGCTGAATATGTGCCACTAGATCCATTAATCTTTGAGCATGTTCAAGTGTGCACATGGTCATATAGAAACATGCACAAACAGAAAAAATCAGGAAAAATTGTACACCTTTCCTTTCCTAGCCTGATCTTTCAGCTATACCTTACCAATCAGAGAGGAGTGAATACCCTACAGCTTGAAGGGGGGGATTTTAAAAATAAATATTTTTTATGTATTCGTCCTGTATGTTCTAGCTTTACTTTATTGAAGACCTCCCACTTACATTAAGATTTGCCATACTCAATCAAGTCACAAACTTCTTAGTCTAATATCTTGCTTTTAAGATGTACCAAGGTATTTCAAAGGAAATCCATGAAAATCCCAGTGGAAATAAAATTATGGAATAATCTAAGATGCCACCTTCTTTTTAGCTGTTTGCTTATGTCCTTATTATTCCTGCTTTCAATTTTCAGTATTTATGCAAATAATCAAGTGATCATTATCTAAGAGAGCAGTGCTCACCAATTTCAGCTGAGATGCATAATTTCAGATGAAGATGTTTTCCTGTCCTTATTGTGCCCATCATTACCGGGGTATCAAAGCATTTGCTTTTGAAACAGGAGGATTTTTCAGTTGGTTGGGTTTGGACACTGCTAGTTTACCGAAGGACTTCATAGATCTTTCTGCTGGGCTCATTTATTAATTATCAAAGTTCATTTTAAATGCACCATCATTCCTGTGAGTGGTTCATGTACCCGTCTCCAGAGTTGCACAGCAATGGGTGAGCAGTGTAACCCTGCTCACATCCAAGAACTCCCCTCAGCATTCACCTCTTTCTGCAGGATCCCCTGTGATGACATTCTGCAGCATGGATTGCGCCTGTTTTTCTTTCAGCCTGTTTAAAGCTAGTAATTTTTCCTTTTTCTTATGTTTTTTCTTGTTCCATTTCCAATCATTGACAGTTCTTTCTTCTTGTTCTGTGATTGCATAGTTTCTTTAACAGCCTCTTTTGAGAGATTTTGTAAGAGACTTTTTGAAAGGTTTGGTGATCTTGTCCAAAGAGTGGAGGGTATGACATAATTTTAGAGTTCAATCATTCCTTTTCCCTGTCTCCCTACAAAATCTGTCAAGGTGAGAAGAGGGGAAGAGACTGAACAGCCACTGTATGCATGCTGGCTGGCATAGCCTCCTCCATCTGATGGTGTCTTTCATGGAAATTGTGGCTGGACTAATTTTGGCTGAATTTTGAGGGCTATTTTTGGAGGGTTTAAAAACCTCAAGGACTTACTTTTATATATGTAAATGGTCTTGACTTAAATTTAAAGAAATAAAAACATGCTCCCTCTGCTTAATTTCAGTTGGCTCTCAGTGAGTGTAAAGAAGTGGGATGACTGGAGCAGAAGCCAGGATCCCTGGTTTGTTGGGATGGCTTCTCTGAACCAAGACAGGATCAAACAGGCTGATGTGAGATGAGCGGGGGATTGCCAGACAATGATGATGGCTTGGGGAAGTGAATAAAAGTCCTTTAGATCTTCCATAATACTTCTCTCCATTAGGGAAGAGGTCAGGGGAATAGATGTAGGTGTGGGGAAGGGGTGGAGAAAGGACCGAAGGGAGTTGTGGAGTATTTCCAAGCACACAAATACCGTAATCACAGCCCCTACAGGGAAGGCAAGTCTCAGGGACCTTTAGACATAGCGTGACTATAATCTGTCAGTACTCTGCAGGACAGAACATGGACTACTGAGCTGCTACTCAGTAACAGCAGTGGAGGGATTGTCCAGGGCAATGGTATCCTGGGATGCACTGGGAAGAACACAGCCAGCAGATTGAGGGAGGTGATCCTGCCCCACTACTCAGCCCTAGTGAGGCCACATCTGGAGAGCTGTGGCCAGTTCTGGGCTCCTCAGTACAAGAAAGACAAGGAGCTGCTGGAGAGGGTCAGCAGAAAGGAACAAAGAAGATGAGGGGCCTGGAGTATCTGTTACAAGAAAGACTGGGGGAGCTGGGTCTGAGAAGACTGAGAGGGGATCTCATCAACACCTATAAACACCTCTGACCTCAAAGGCGGGGGCCAAGAGGATGGTGCCTTGTCACCATCTCTTTCAGTGTTGCCCAGTGACAGTACAAGGGGCAGTGGCCATAAACTAAAACACAAGAAGTAGAACCTCAGCATGAGGAAGAGCTTTTTTACACTGAGGGTGGCAAAGCACTGGCACAGGCTGCCTAGGAAGGTCGTGGTGTCTCCCTCTTGGGAGGCATTCAAAGCCCACATGAATACAATCCTGTGTAAACAGATCCAAGTGACCCTACCTGGGTGAGGGAATCGGACTGGATAATCTCCAGAGGTCCCTTTCAACCCTAAGAATTCTGTGATTCTGTGAAAGATGTAATTTTGGAGAATTTTTCATCTGTCCTTGGAACAGCAGATTTCGTCCCCATCATTATCAATCAGGTATTTTTCATTAATCATAAAACACTTTTGTTTGTTTGTTTGTTTGTTTGTTTCAACTATACAAGAAAGAGAAATGGTAATTTCAGGAATAACAACTTTGATTTTGTCTCAGAAAATGGATAGATATCTCCCATTATTATCTTAACTGAGGCTTTGTTTCCAAAACAGATACAGCAAGTCCAATGTGTTCTCCTTGTCACCTAAATAGTATTTTTCTGTGTTGTGGTATTCTCTGACCGCACCACTTGACTCGTTGAGAGAACAGAATGATTCAGTGTAGCTCAGAACCAAACTTTCTTTTGTCAATAGGCACTTGAAAGGTTTCCCAGATAGATAAACTGCAGACTGTACTTTTATCTGAGGGTATCAGCAGCACATACACCAGCCCAAGTATCAGCAAACTTCCGGATTAAGGCAGAGAAGAAATGGAATGTAAATAGATGGAGGTTTCAAACAGAATGATACGTTTGTTGAATGCAACCCTTTTTTTTTCCTTTTAACAGCTGATAATTTATAACAACCAGCACTAATTTATTCCCTTTTCAAATTCTTATTTCCCTCCTTCTCTCTCCCTTTCT
This sequence comes from Geospiza fortis, assembly GCF_000277835.1. Classification (NCBI taxonomy): domain Eukaryota; kingdom Metazoa; phylum Chordata; class Aves; order Passeriformes; family Thraupidae; genus Geospiza; species Geospiza fortis. The sequence goes on along the minus strand of NW_005054344.1, from coordinate 5,140,836 downwards.
ATCCAGGAAATAATGCTGTCCACAACATTTTCAGCATTGTGACAGCAATTCCCACCACAGAGGTGCAGACCTCTACCAATGGCAGTGATGAGAAATATTGGTGTGAGGAGTGCAGGAAGTCCCTATGAGAATATAGCTATGCCAGCAACTCAGGCACACCTAGGGTTAGACACCTACACTTTTGGCACTGACCAGAACAGCACTCCCTGGCTCATGACACCTTCTGTCCAGGAGCTGTCTGGCAGAATGGTCCAGAGTGTGCATGAAAGCTTGCAACAGCATAGGTAAGCACTCAGCACTTTTGCAGGGCAGTGCCATTTCCTTGGATACAGGGAGCCGCCAGGGACAGACAAGGCCAGTGCACACCCAAGCAAGGCATGGAGGCAAGGCATCAACAGGGAGAAAAATGAGGGATGAAGGCAAACTAAAGATATGTCAGTATTACTTTGTCTTTAGAGATAGTAAATGCTGTGGCATACCTAAGAGAATGAAAAGGTAAAACTAATACAATAATTAATTTATGGAAAATTAGCCTCAAATATATGGATGAGGGTAATTAAAAGACTTTAGATGTCACATGGTAGTGAGGTTCTGGCACGCACTTCCAAAGGGTGCAGACTACTTTAAAATGGAGCTGAGTCAGTTTGAGAAGGTGATTTTCTAATGTGACTGACAACACAAGAGCTGCTGCACTACCTAGGGCTGCAGGTCCAGGAATGGCCCCATCTAAATGCAAGGATATGTGTAGTGGTGTACTTGAGCAAGACCATCAGAAGCGCCTTTGCAAAGAAGCTGACAGCCAGCTGCTTGGCAGACATCCTTTCCGTAAGGGCCAATTTCTGCTGGCTCAGGAGATCAGCAAACAACATTTATAAGATTCACCTTCTAACGGACAAACCATCAGATTTTATTCCCTATATGTATGTAAAAGAACAATAAATCTGTCCTTATGTCCAAATTAAGAAATATGGTAAATTTTCAATGTATGAAGACACTGTTTTGATTTCATTGGTTCTTAGCTGAAGACAATGGACTGCCTTGCTCTATTGGTATGCAGATGCTATTCCCATGTGTACAGCCATGACCAGCTTTGAGCCAGCCAGCTTCATTAAGCCACTCCTCAGTAACTCCAATCCTGGTGTTATATATTCCCTCTGGGAGTAGCAAGCAGAACCTGTTCTTCTCCCAGAAGACCAGTATTTTCTCTCAACTGTTTTCATTTCCATTTTTTAAAGCCCACATGGGAAAAGGTGAGATTAATGTGGCCTAACTCTGTGGCACTAAACCATCTAGCTTTGCTAAAGCTAACGGGAATTTCTTGGGTCTGCAAATGAAGCAGTGCATGAGCAAACCTGATTGAGAGCTGAAAAACAAGTATCCTGTGTCTTCTGTATTTACCTGATCACAGAAGTTCCACCTGGTCTTAAGGCCTTACCTTCAGGTCAGAATTGCACCTAACAAAATTCTATAAATGAATTTATAAAGTATCTAAAAACCTGCATTAGTATAATTCTGCCATTAATGTCACTGATACTTTTCCCACCTGTTAGGCACCTGGTCTATCTCTGCTGTGCTATACTGCAAGTTTGTGTGTGCAATGCAGATGCAGGACTAGGAAAAAGAATTCCAGAGCTTCTAAAAACCAAGAACAGAGGACCAAGAGACTTTTGGTGTAACCAAAGCATGTACCAACATTTCAACTTACATGCTCAGGATACAGGATTCCCTTTCACAAGTTGCTGCTGGATCACCCACTGTCTGGATCCTCAGCAACCACTTTGCCTTAGCAAAATCTCCACTACTCCTCTGGAAATTAATCAGGCCACACAAACAGTTATGTTTTTTAATGACTTGAAAATTCTCATGTCCTAACAAAAAGACTTGGGAAATTGGTATGACATTCTCTGGAGTGAAGGAAAGCTGTGCTTTGCAGTCTCTAATAGACTGCAAACCAATTAAGAAAATTTGACTTCAGCAATGCATTTTGTCCGTTTCTTTGCCAATGCTTGTCTTGAAAACATCCAAATGAGACCTCACTTGAACTAGATTTAGGTAAACAAAGAGATAATTACTTCAAAAATACGTTGTCACTAATCTTGGGAGTATGTCAGTATTTTTGACCAAGTCATCCACAACTGGAGAACTCTTCCCAGAAAGTCAAGCCTGAGTGTGTGCTGTGAACAGTAAAAACCTGGAACATCCTCTTGAGGGTGTAGTGAATAGAGTAAATTCACACTGTATTAAAGCCCCAAATTCACCTTTGCACTGTCTACAAAAATGGCTGTGAGTACAGGTGTTGCAGGAAACCTGGAGAGAAGGAAGTGCTGCATAAACAGAGAGCTGAAGAATGGATGCCTCAGCTTTATCTTTCCAGGCTGATCCAAAACCCACCCCTTGGGTGTACTGCTGTCTTCCAATGTCTCCCATCCAGCTGTGGGAAGGATGTGAACAGCTCCCAGACAAATACAGCACAGGGACAATCTCCCAGATGACCAACAAAGTCAGAAAGCGGAGAAAGCAATTGCAGTGTCCTGTAGATTTTTCCTTCAAAACATTGTAAAATTAGTATTAGCCTACATGAGATACATGTCGTAGTGTATGTTTGTTTTCTTAATATGTTCCAGGTAACTGCAGTGCTCTGTGAACATGTGGCGCATGGTTGTTGAGGCAAATGCTCCGGTTTTGGGGTTGAAAACAGGGTACATTAGTGCCAAATGTGCCTTTCACTTACTTCATGGCAATGCTACACCGTACCACATCTCTGAGCCACTGTCAGCTGTGCACAAAGGACCAACTTAGGTTCCTTTGGCACAACAAGCCATTACTGAGGCCAGACTGAGCATGCACAGCATTTCTAGTCTTTTCTGACAGGAGGTTATGCTTTGCAGCAACAAAGCAGGAGTTTAACTTTTTAAATAGATTTACCTTTCAGCAAAGATTCCTGAGAAGGAGGCTTTCTAAAGGTGCCTTACTTGCTGCAAATGCTGCACAATGTTTAATTTCCTCCAAACTTTCTGCACTGTTTTTGTCTCTGTAATAAAATTCTCCACAGCAGGTAGATGCTTAATCTTGCTGCTTTTAACCAACAATTGGTTGAAAAAAGTTTGAGCAGCCAATCAGAAATCTGGATTTCAGCAAATTGGTATTTCCATGCAAAACCTAACCTTGTTGTTTGACCTGCTCCACCTTGCACCCACTGACAGTCTGGCCCATTTTTTGTGCAAGAAAAGTTGAACTTGTAATAGGAGACACTAAACCATTTCCCTCAAGCACCAGGTTCACATACTCCATTCTAGAGACAAAGAAATGGAGCACAAAAAAGAAAAAATTATTTGTCCCAATACAAGACCACAGGCTCAGAATGAACTTTTTCAAACGTTGTTTTGTTTGTTTTCCACAAGGGATTGTTTTGTCAGCTTGACACTCATATAGTAATGATTTGTATAGCCATGATTTCGGGGAGCTGGAAGATGGAAGAATGGAAGATGGAAGGTGGAGGTTGAAGATTTGATGACTTATTTCCTCCAAAAATACAAAGATGGACATCCCCTGCTAAAGGCAGGCCTATGATTCTCTTTAGGTGCGTCTGACTGTGGTTCCTCATAAATCCCCTGATTATCTCTCAGAACTTTTGTGAAGATATACACAATATTTTCAAGAGGTTTAAATGACCTTTCTCATATCAAGTGGAATTAACTGAGACATGCAATGACAGTATTTTTTTCTCAGAAAATTTCCATTTGCCAGAATTAAAGCATTATACAGGAAAACATGTATTCCAAGATCTTATTTTCAAGAGCATTTTACAAAGTCTTGAAATTATCAAAATAAAATGTCTCAGGACTTTGATACTCAAATTTCTGTTTCTCCAGCTCAGTTCTACTTTATTTTAAAATATAACCAAATTAAATTCAAAGCCTTTACTCAGGGTGGAAAAAAAGTGCTGCCACATCTGACAACCCATTCTACATATTTTTTGTGATTATCAATTACACCATGAAGCAAAGAAAAAACCAGATACTATAAGCAAAATTCATCACTTCCCTGTGATTAGTCAGTTAAAACAGTCCAGAATAGTTCTGAGCATTTTTACTTGTTTATGAGTACCATTGTTCAGCAAAACACCATTACTTAAGTAAAAATATGTTTTAAGGAACAGCTGTAGAAAGTTGGTTTTCTGCCATCTGGAAAAAATGAAGCAGACAGATTCTAAGACATGTTTGTGACATTTGTAATGTAGATACGATGCTGTATGCATGCAGAAAATGTGCAGGTAATGGTTTTTCCTTGTGAGCATATGAGGCATTTCTTGGTGATTTATTGAATTCCTTTTCTGCAAAGGTAAGGAGAAAAAATTATGAGGGTCTAAGTAGGGGAATAAATCTCCCCAAGGTGCTCACTGTCCCCCAGTGCAGCACAGCCTCAATGTCCCACCAAGGTGGCTTTTAGTGCTGGAGTGCATTCAGACACCATTAATCCCCTGCTCGTGGCAGTCCCGCTGTGCTGGTCACTGCACTCCACACTGAGCAGGATGGGGCTGAGCAGGGCTGAGCAGGAAGGGGGTGCAAGGAAACCAGACCCTTGTTTTCTGGCCATGCTGCTATGAGTCAGAATGGATGATGGTTAATAAAACAAAAATGAGCATACCATGGGGTCTGTAAGGTCACAGTAAGTGACAAGCTGGACTAAGATCCGGGCAAGTCTGGGAAGCATTTTTTTCCTCAATAACCCCATAGCTGTCTCGTCCACCCTGCTGGTACATTCACCTACTTTAGTGGGCATTTACTGTTCCTGTCCTGGAGGCTGCTGGCTAAAGTGATGGCCCTGCTCTCCCTTCCTGCCCCATCCTCATCTCACTGAGGTGTCTGCAGTGAAACACCTGGCTGCAAGAATGGCACCCACAGAGTGTGTGTGTGTGTGCGTGTGTGCGTGTGTGTGTGTGTGTGTGTGTGTGTGTGTGTGTGGGAATGCAGAAGTGCATGCTTTCAGAAGATGCAGCTCACCATGATATTCTCCTGGCATCTCCACCCAGTGCAAGCAAAGCTTCAGGAACAGGCAGTGGAATGGAGGCTGCATCCAAAACTGACCAAATCTTGTATTTCTCTGGCTTCACTTAGGTTAAGAACCGAGGCAGAGGCTCTCTCTCCTCTTCCCCTCTGCAGACCAAACCTGAACCAGAGACATGAGGGAAACCTGTGTGCTGTGCTTGCCAGAGTCAGTGTGCACCCAGAAATGAGGCAGGACTGCTGGGAATGAGGCATCCTGTGACTTCTACCATTTCTTCTACTCACCCATGTTCTTGCCTGTAGCACTTGCCTGACCTCTGCCAGGCTGCAGGAGCTCACAGCATCTCTAATGCACCGTGCTGGGCATCTTGGTGCCTGGCTGCAGGATAAAAGCCTTGGATTGTAGGTACCCTTGGCCAAATGCATTACATGTTGAGCATGTTTAGTGTAAAAACTCATTTCTGCCCCTAATTAGCAATAAATTTTGCCAAGAATATGTTCAAGTCAAGTGTCTGTCACCCACTCTAAGGGCTGAACATGGGCTTCATCATCCCTATACATCTGTGAGAATATTTTTAAGTGCTTACACACATACATGTAATACAGCATCGTAAAATGAAACGAAAACATTCACACATTCTGTGAGAGTAGGCAGACATGGGCATTATCAAATAAACTGGCTGCAGTTATAAATATATAATAATATTTAAATTTACAAATCTGTCTACTTATATCTAAAAGCCATTATTTACTTTGTACATAAAAGCACTTTACATCATACACACATAATAAAGAAATGGAAAGTCTGAAATACTCTACAAGCATGGGACCTCATCACCTTCTAAGATTTAAGAAAGAAAAAGTTCCCACGGAAAATTTGAACTTGGGCTATCAGGATGGATTAGAAGATCTAAAACATATCAGAAAACTGAACTCTTTTTTTTAACAGTACTCTTTGTATAATATGTAATTCAACAGAGTTATAGTTATCACAGTGCTTTTTCTAGTGTAATTCAGAAGCATTTTGCAATGGCTATTTTCAGTGTGAACAGATTTCATCTGGCTTACTGCAGGATTTATGTTTCAGAGATACAACATCGAAATTATAAAATTCAAGAAGTGATACACAATCCACTTTTACACATCCTGATTAGTACTTTTGAACTTCAAGCATTATTAGTTATTTTTGAAGTGAATTATTTAGAATTTTTTTGTATTTGCTATACTGTTCATCTCGTCTTCAAGGTGGATTTAATTAAGTTAAGATGTTTAAATGGGCAGCTATTAAGAGTGCACCCTCATGCAACAGTAATCAGTTTAGTGACAGAGGGAGCAAAAGAAAGATCAGAGAAAAAATATTTCTGTATCCATTGACAATTTGGCCTCATGTGGATTTCTTCCTCACAGTCACCTGAGCTTGTGAAATATACATAGACATTCCCTGCTTGAAGATTTCACTTCTGTCCTATTTGCTTGCTCTACATTCCTGAGGGTTCACAGATAAAGGACTGTATTCCACTCTGTGCTTAAAGAAACTAGATTTAAATTGAGGTGAATGGGGGAGGCTGGAGAAACCAAATATGCAAATCCTGTTTTATAGCTCTAGTTCATCACTATTTCCGCACATTTTGTCTCCTGTGTTTAATAACAACTTCTTCTTCTCTGCAAGAAGAGGCAGTCTTTGAGTTAAAGTACATGACCAGCAAATCACGATACTTAGCTTCTGGTTTCAGCTTTGGCACACTGGTTTTTTGGCTTTGGGAAAATCACTTCTGTGCTGGTTTTGGCTGGGCTAGAGTTAATTTTCTTCATAGTGACTAGCATGGGGCTATGTTTTGGATTTGTGTTGAGAACAGCGTTGATAATTCTGTGATGTTTTTGTTATTGCTGAGCAGGGCTTGCACAGGATCAAGGCTTTTTCTGCTTTTCATACTGCCATGCTGCTGAGGAGACCGAGAGTGCATGGGAGGCTGAGAGGAGACACAGCCAGGACAGGTGACCCCAAACGACCAAAGGGATATTGCAGACCATGTGGCATCATGCTCAGTGTATGAAGTGGTGGGAAGAAGCAGGAAGGGGGGACATTCAGAATGATGGCATTTGTGTTCCCAAATAGTCATTGTACGTGATGGGACCCTGCTCTCCTGGGAATGGATGAACACCATTGCCTACCCATGGGAAGTAAATAAATAATTCCTTGCTTTGCTTTGCTTGCATGTGTGGCTTTTCCTTGCCCTGTTAAACTGTCCTTATGTCAATCTATGCGTTTTCTACCTTTTGCCTTCCAATTCTCTCCCCCATCCCACTGGTGGGGGAGTGAGTGAACGATTTGGGGCCTTGGTTGCTGGCTGGAATTAAACCACAACAACGTCCTTCCTACCTACCATGATTTGCACAAATGCCAGGGAAGTTAATAACCTTGGCAGGGAGCATGAGTATTCACCTCTCCACTGCAGATGAGCAGCCCAGGTCCCCTGCCCCTAGTCAATCAGAAGGATGCTCTATCCTCCTTACAAGCAAACTGGGAGCAGAAGCCCATCTTCAGAGCCGCTTATTACACCCACCTCTCTCTCACCCCAGAGAAACAGCAGACCCTTACATAAGGCACCTTGCTTTAGATGTCCAAGGAGGAGAGTGTGCCCATCCTTCCATGTCCACAAGTAGAACAACATGTTTTCATATGTAACTGGGAAGAGGTTTTTACCTTGAGATTAACCACACACAATATTTTGACATTTTTCCTCTAAATAAGCTAATATTCTAGCAATCAATTGTAATCACACCGATAATAACCACTTTTTCCTCATCAATAAATCAGTTTTACATTCTTATTGGACTTAGTGCAAAGGTGTGAATAATTGAAGTGCATATTGGAAGCATTATACAAGGATAGGGTTTGATTTCTAATAGTTCACTTTTGTTGCAATTTTGTACTTGGATGTTAAAAGTGACCAATCCCTTTACAGAACCTTCACTCAGCACTGAAAATCAGCACCTAGAAAATCCATTGAAGCTTTGACTTTTTACTTTTAAAAATTGACCTTAAGCTTACAACTTGCTTAGAAAGTCCTGTATGTCTCAACAGCAGTCTCTTGGTGTCTCAAATGTTACATTAAAGATCCATTGTGCAACACACTGTTAACCGAGGGAAAAGGAATGAGGTATCACTCCTTTGGATACAATGAGGAACGTCAATCTCATTATTTCCCTTTTGCAAGCTTTCATGCTCTGTGGTTGCTGGTGGATTGACCTGGTCTTCAACAAATCATATGTACAGTTTTGAAACAGATGAGAATAGTAAGACATGAAAAATTGTGTGGACAAGTGCAATAAGATGGATATCAACTTGTAATTGTGTTGTTTAACATTTCACAGTCCTGCAACTTGTCTCTGATACTCAAAAACATGATGTATTTTCTCCTATCTGTTATTTGCAGTAGGCTACTGAAGAAAAAAAATCCAGTGAGGTATGCCTCTGAGTCAAAATGGTCTTTGCCAGAAATAACAGCAGAGTTCTTGCACCAGTGCCTCGTTAGTTTATGGAAAACAGGTCCCTAAGGAAATGATGGGGTGTAAATAAATTTAAAACAGTTTAGTCTTATGAGTAAAGGGGATGTCAGATTTTTTAAACAGTGGTGGCTCAATGATGCCATAACACTGTGTTTCACGTATCATAAATTTTAGCTACGTCCTCCAAAACGTTTGTAAGTACCACAGAATGACACAATTATAGACAAATGCTTTTAACCTGTGGAGTGCGCATGTGCTCTTTGTCATGTCTAAGGGGTATTTTTCCTAGAGAAAGCAATCCCTGTTAGATATATTTGATAGAGGCACTGAAGGATCATTCTGCACCTTAACACTCCAACCCCACTCTGTTCTGCCCAACAAACTGACTCACTTTGTGTTCGTGGGACATACACAGACATCACAGGGCCAGTGCAGAACATGCTGAATAAAATCTTCTCTGGATGGCCAGGGAATTCAAACTTCTGGACAAAATCCTACTGCCAACAGAGACTCACATGTAGATAGCTCATACAGGTTTCTGAAGATCCATACCTGCAATCAGCCTAGTAACAGCATCCAGTTCCTCCATGCCAGCTCCATGGATCTCAACTGTTGATCTAGCTTGTGATGAGTTTTCCCATTTGGAAAGATCCCAGACTTGGATGTCCCCCTGGGAAAGGGTACCAAGATGTCCAAAAAACAGGTGCTGACTCCAGCCTAGGAAGTGAGACTGACACACATATATCCAGGGGCCCTTACACAACTTGAGAATATTTCAGACAGATGTCTGAGGACAGATACAAAGGATTCATAAGTCAGACTTCAAGATGAAGCTATATAAAATATTGTGTAAAATCACGTTGAGGTCATGTGAAATATTTGTTTAGGAAAGTAATTTAACAAAAGATAAACAAAACCAGTGCCCAGAGATTTTATACGAGAAAATTTCCGACAGCACAAAAAGACTAAATATATCACCAACACAAAATCCTTCAAAGCTTTTATGTGCAGTGGCAAATAAATGTCCTCTGTGGCAAACCCTAGAAAGTCAGAGACAGTAAGAGAGAATACATCATTGTTATGTTTCAGATCATTGGAAAAAGGCGTCATGCAACATCACTTAAATAAGCTACCTAAGACAAAACATTTCTGTGATATCCAAACCTCACATGCCACTACTGCAGCAATTCCTCTCATGTATTCTGGTGAACCAATAATCCTGTCTTGTGTTATAAAATACAGGCAGGAGGCAGTACCTTATTCAAAGGTGATATTCAGGCACATTTTAAATTCTAAGCCTCAAAATTCATGGCAAGTGTATTTCTGCGTCCATTAATAAGATATCCCTTATTCCTCAAGGCTTCAGGGTAGCTATCTGACAGCAATAGTCCCTGTTTCCACTTAACACATAGGAGCAGGATTACATCCATCCTGAGCTGCCAAAAATTTATGAAGCAAAAATTCTCCAGAGAAAGCCATAACTTTATATAACATTACTGGGTATTTACATTTACAGCGGGACATGGGACTTCTCCATTAGCAGATATGTGTGAGAAAATATGTGAACCCAGCCATCCTCCTTGTGCCTGTACATCTGGGAAAGCTACTGCATATCAGAGACTTCATCTGAAGGCTGCAATAACTGTTTTTACTGGCTCTGGTCTTCCTCTAAGTCAATATCAGCACTGTAAATTTGTTTTTACAATGTATTTCCCTGTTTTAGAGAAGGGAATGGGGTTTATCCCCATCACCACCACCAGGAATAAACTCATTTACAGACATGTGACCATCAGGAGCAAGCAGCCATTTAGAGATTCACTCAGCTCGCTCATGCTTCATTTCTAACACACAAAGATGTTCAGCACAAAGAATTCCCCAAGAGGGTATGTGGAGCTCTAAAACTTAGGCACCTTTGAAAAAAACACATATTTTGTTGTGCCAGTTTGAGCAGGACAGTTTCATTCTGAAATTTTTGATTGTGACCACGGACAAGTCTCCCCCTGCCTTTGCTTCATGGGATGCAGAGCAGAGCCTGCTCCCACCATCCCCCAGCAGGAACCATGCAGGTTGTCCAGCACCACCTTTGGCCCAGACAGGACAAGGAGGAGGGCTGGAAAAACTCTGCCAGACCTGACAAGATGGGACTTCCTACAAGTGAGTTTTTGAGATATTGCAGGAAAGATTTTTCTGCAGGAAAGATTTTTCTGCAGGAATAGACACTGGTGTCTTGAGTGCTACTGAATAAAAATAAAAAATAAAGGCATTCAGGAATCCTGTCATTTGTCCATAGATAGGATAAGCATTTTTCTTTTCTCATTAGGATACTTTAGTTCAAACAGACTGTATTAATGAACACGCCCAGAAACCTCTGTGGAGGACTGCAGACATCCTCAGAGATGGGCAGAGGACATCCTCAGAGATGGGCAGTACTGTGTCAGTGCTGCTCTCCAGAACAGCACTTCTAACCTGGGCATTGCAACAAAATTCTATCTGCTCAACTAAACTAGCCAAGGTGAAAGGAGAATCCTCCCAGGTCTGTGAGTGTCCTTGTAATCCAGTTGTGTCTTCTCTGTCCAGCCTCATAATCAAGACTGAGAAGTACCATCACATTCTGGCCTAAATATTTCACTAGCACAAATGCAGCTCCCCAGAGAGTAAACATTGTGCCCATTATTTACTGGTCCAGGTGATGAATTGGTTGCCACTGGCACAAGCACAAGCCCTGCCCTGGCACGCCCCAGGCCCAGAGCCCAGGCAGAACGTCCCTGCAGAGCCAGCCCAAAGCCCAAGCACCCTCCCACGCAGCACTTTTAGGCAGGCTGGCTGCTACAGACATCTCCAGCACACTAGCTAACATTTCTGAGGTCTTCACAGCTCCTTGTGCACCCTCCTGCTTCATCCAGGACTGTTTGAGGGGACAGAGAGGGCAGGGGCTGCCTGCTCCACCCCTGGCAGGGCAGCAGCAGCAGAGCAGGGCAGTGTGGGTCAGCAGGGTCTGTGACACACTGTGCTGCTGGATTTGCTATTACTCCATCTCTCAGGTCTAGTGAAAAAGGTGCACAGTCCAGTGGCAGATAAATCTACCATGCACACACAGAGGAACAAGCCTAATGCTAGGTTACCAGCAGGAGCCTGATTCACTCCCTCGGAGAGCTTAGGCACTAACTGATCCCACAAAAGGAGCCAGGGGTCTCCTGTTACAGCTGAATAGGTGACACACAACAGCAAGCCATCCATCCTTTGCAGTGTTCTCAGGTCTTCAAGCAGACTTGAGCTGGATTCAAATTTGAAGGTAAGAAGATGACTTTGAGCCAACTGAAGTAGCTATAGGCCAAATACAGTAACTAGTGCAGCATTATCCAGACATTATGACCAGAAAATGGACAGAAAACATGTCTGATTTCAAACTCCAGACCCAGCAGCCTGAGATAGCAGGCGATCCTTAAAATTCTAAAGGATACTTAATTCAACACCACTATAGTTAGTATACCTAAACCATAGTTTGAACCTTCATTCAACTTTTAACTAGAACAGTCTAACATATTCCAGTGGTTTCCAGTGACTAAATTGTAAAATAAATTGAATGAAAATCTTAAAGAGGTGGTACTCAGGGCACTATTTGTTCCTCCTCATTTGCTTTTGTATGTTACTTGGATTTAGCTGTAACAACATTATATAAAACACCAGTACATGTTCAGTAGTGCCTCTGGAACAAAAAAAGATGATGATAGGAGATCTCACTACAGCTCCTGCTATTAAGTCTTTGGAAAAGGTGAGAAGAGATTGCTCATTAAATAAGTGTTATAAAGCATTCAGCACTGACAGACTAGTTCAGAAGTAGAAAGTCAAAGGTCAACTGTTCCCACTAGAAAAATAACCATAGCAGCCAAGCAGTTATTATTGCCTACTGTCACAGCACCCTTATCAGAAACCAGGGAGAAGTCCTAGAGAAGCTACAGAAACAAAACCAACAGTGATTAATCAGTAAAGCAGTTCATCAGGGAGTCAAGACGACACAGTAATCCAGACAGCAGTTGTGTACACAAAGAGGAAAGTATCTGGAAGATGCTTTTACTGTATCCTTGTGCCATTCACTAATGAGCATACACATGTAGACTGAGATAAAAACAGGCTTTGGGTCTGTGTCAGCTGATTAAACAGTACATAGAAAAATTAGAGTAATTTTGATTGCTTCTTGAAGGTAACCCAAAAAAATCACTTTTTCTACATTTTTACCTTTACTTAGAGTATCTAATGTGCTCTACAACAGAGCACACTGTAAATATTACTGAAAAGCAGAATCTGACTCATAAATTATTGGCATTTTGTGCCAGACAAGCTTGTACTAATGTTTAAACAAGCAGATCACCTGGGAGAAATGTGTTCTACAAGCTGCAGGGGAAACTAAAGAGACAATTAATGGGCATTGGCTGTGCAGCACATATTGTTCCCATGTTGTTCAGGCCAAAGTTGACTGCCTGCCAATAGATACAGAAGTAATTGTCAGCAAGATTTACAGTTACTTTTTCATTTGCGCAGAAAAGTAGAAAGGTTGAAAGAGTTATGTGCTTTGTTGAAGGTCTACGCTAACAACTGATCGACCATAGCATCCTGCACTGGTGAACGGTAAATACACAGAACACAGACTTCACATTTTTCTTGATTCTGGAAGTCGTTCTTCATGGCAGAAAGCTAAATTGCCTTCTGATCATCAGCAACAGTTTCTTTTATTTTACACATCCATTCATAAAGCCAACCTTTCTGTTGCCAAACTAGGCATCAGGAAAGTTCTAATTCCACCAGAGATGGAAAAAAAGATTATTTTTTAGCAAGCTGCACTTTAATGTAAAGAAATTAATGGCATGGTCTTTCAGCTTGTGGCAGAACTGATAGCAGCTCCTGAATAGGCCACTCTTTTGTGTGAACGTGGATGGGGTTGTTTAATTAGACATGTTTGACTACAGCCTGATGATATGTATCTCCACTCTGCAAAAATATAAAATGGGAAAGTAAACACTCTCTGAATGTCCAGGAAGTTGGCAAAAATAATCACATAATGGCAGAAGGTTAGAAGTATCTTTGCAGTTTTTAGGAAACCCTTTTGCCAATATTACATGGGCATGACTGTATTTATAATTCAAACACAGAAAAGAGAAGATAAAAATTACTCAGAAGGAATGAAAATCCAGAAATCTTGCAACATTCTTCCAGGCTGCAAAAGGGATAACCAGCAATTCAGGATCAATATGGACAGCCAGGCAGTCAACCTGCAGCTGTGTCTAGAAGGTATTGGATCGAAGAAGGATTCATAAGGTCTTCTCTTTGGCATCTTTCTGTAATATCTCTGGAACCTTGAGTAAATTCCCTCCTGCCTTAGTATATGGAAGACAGTGAGATGCATCATCCTATCAAGGTCAAGAACATCCATTACTAAATTACCTTAGGCAAAAATGTCTTTACCTCTCTATTGGTTCCCTCACAACTCCTCCTGGTCAGTCCCACAGCCTTCTCCTCTTGTCAAGTCCTCCCACTGGGGCTCACAGGAAGGCAGCACCTCTGCTTTCCTTATTCCCAGCTGACACAGCACGCCAACAAGCTTTGCCTGGTTTGTGGCTGCACCCCTGGTTAGTGCTTGCTTTGTGTTCTTGACAGTGCAAACTGTGACACAAATGGCTCTTTCAGCCTTCTCTGAACGGGGTCTACAGCTCCTGAAGGAGACTGCAGTTTGTAAATGTGACTCTGAAACTATATAACTGTGACTCTGGTTCTATCCACACACGTTTGTGAAAACATTTCATAAGCCATCTCAGCTGGAAGTAGGCTTAACTCTGTCCTATAGCAGAGGTGAAGTTCTTTGTCATGGCCAGTCTAAGCAGAGTTTAACTTCAGAAGAAGTTAGTTGAGCTAATTTAGAGGCAACTCTAAATTTGTAGCATGAATTAATTAGTATTTGCATTCCCACCAGCATTTAATACTGTGGCAAATATTACTCATTAGAGTAACTGCTGTGCGTTTGTCACAGACATACTGCAGGCCAGAATCAATAGGCTTCCTCACAGTGCCAGACAGAAATTATGGCAAATTTTATGTATCAAAGTAAGGACCATAAGTGATGACGATGCTTAACAAACGTAAAAATTGATTTGGACATATCTGATGACATTTTTCAGTCCTCTGCCCCCATGGAAAGGAAACGTGAAAAATCTAATAAAACTTCACACATTATTTTGACTAGTCATGTGACCAAGGGATCCCAGAGCTGATCCTGGACTCTGAGAGGCTTTTCATATCATCCTTGCATTTTCTGGCGTACTTTATTAAAATGAGTAACAGAAGAAAGAGTAGTTCAAGCTTCAGGTACAAAAGTCAGTAGAATATAACATTCCTTTATGTTTAGGGTAGAAAAGAGCCAAGTCTGGACTCTTGAGACAAGCCTGACCAGTTCCTCCTCCAGAAATACCACTGTCATGAGGGGTGAGGGAGAAAAAGTCAGAGGCAGAAAACACATTTCTTCTCCACTGCAGAGAAGACTTTCCCACTAGCAATACAAACATCAATTTTTAGTTTGAATCATCAGCACTGATGCTCCATGACTCCACTGCATCCACCTTCCAGAATCTTCCAAGAAGGGCACCTACTAACTTCCCTCTTGAAGGAGGGATTTCTGAAGATGGGCTTCTTGGAAACCATGAAATGTGTGACTTCTCAATCAGTTATCTGTATAAATCTGTAAAACTTGGCACACATTAGCACATATTACCCCCACCCAGTAATAACCCCTGCACCATTCTACTTTCATGTTCCACACCACACAGTGACCACAGAGACCAACAACAGATAACAAGATAATGTTAGCCTGAGACCTTCAGGCTACCATTAACTCAAAGATGGGTAACACACTGTCTAGCAAGGAAGAAATGGTCTCACAGCAGGGACTCACCACAGCCAAATGCTAGGGAAATAATTTTCCCAGAATAACTGTCTTCTCTTTTACACACACATAAAAACAAAAACAAACAAACAAACAAAAAACAATACTAAGAATGTTAAGAGGTTTCAAAAACATGACCTATGAGGAAAAAAGCTAAAATAACTGGGTCTGTTTTGCCTAGAAAAGAGGAGACTGAAGGGACCCCATGATAACAGTTTTCCAGTATGAAAAAGCCTGTTGGAGACAGGTATGATGAACTGTTCTCTGTGGCTGTGGAAAAAAAGGATGAAAAATTAATTCGCAGTAAAGAAGATTTCAGAGCAATGCGGGAAAGGAGGGAAAGACTTTTCAGTCTAGGATGTCAGAGTGAGCAGTGGATCAAATCTCCAGTCTGTTGGAGAAGACAGTGCAGATTGTTCAGAACAAACCAGATGTCCTGGAATCCTGCTGTGATACAGGTGGTAGGATATTATGTGACCCCTTCCAGTCCTACAGCTTTGTGACTGAGCCTTGATATGGATCAGCCTCACGTTGAATCCAATGGGTTTCTCTGTCAAATCACTTCTTCAAAATCAAAATAGAAGGCTGCAAATCAGATCACTATCAGATCAGCCAGTTAGAAATAAATTTTTGTTCCTAACCCTGACTAAATACAGAATAGAAAGAAGCAGGAATTAGACATGCTGAATCTTCATGCTTTACTTTTAGAAGACAGACCACTTGCTGAGTGACAACATAAAGAGAAGTCTCCTGGGTGTGCCTGAGTGATAAAATACAATTCTTTGGCAGCAGCAGACCCAACAAGACTGAAAGGCTGGTTACAATGTTGTAAATCCAAGGTAGCACAGAAGAAATCACTAGATTTATAACAGCATAATTGTGACCAGCATAGAAGCCATTGTATTTTCGCTTGGGAAACAGTAGTTAAGCATTCAGCAAAGGTTCTGTTTTCTCCCCTCAAGCTTTTCACATGATTGTCTGACACATTGCTGGTTTTTTTCCATGCTCAGACTTCACTTTTTCTTACTAAGAGATTTCAGTCAACTTTTAGGATGTCAGCATAAACCATACATCTGGTTGTTCAAGTGTTTGCAGATTTTATTGCGATGTGCTGTGTCTCAAACCCACTTCCAAAGTGATGGCTTCTCAAAAACCCTAGCAGTGCCGGCATACCTGAAGCAAGCCTGGAGTGCCTGTAAGAGAGGCAAACATTCTGATCACTAGCTCACCTGTATTATTCTGCGCATGTTCTTAAGTTATAGCTGCCTCCAGGTCTGTTCTTTTGGTGCTGAAATATTCCTGCAGAGCATGTCCAATTGGCTGTTGCTTGAACATTGTGCGGGCCCCCTCTTTGAAAAGACCCTTTCCAGCTCATATGTAGTGTGTACCACAAAGTGTTGCCATTTCCTTGAACATACCTGCAACATGAATAAATGCAAAAGACAGAAACTCTTGAGGACGTGGTTTAATGGTGAACATGGATTAATGGATTAATGGCTGGATTAATGGCTGGACTCAATGACCTTAGAGGTCTTTTCCAACCTAAATGGTTCTACAATTCTAAACAAAAAGGATCCTGACTTCCTGAGTTTTAACATGGCTCTAATGCTCCCCTATCCTCAGCTATTCTCCAAAGAGTCAGTGGGCCTAGGACAAGACTGGTGAAAAGGCTGTTGAAAACAGAAGTCTAGACCCCAAGGAAATCTGCAGTTGGATGAACCCTAGGTCATACTTCCTCTGTTAATCTTTGACAATAGTTACCTCAAGCTGTGCTGTTACCAGATTTCAGTAAGTGTGGACTTGTTCCATCCCGCCTTCCCCTTTGTTCTATGTGGGAGCTTTCCCTGGAGCAGACCGGCTAGAGACTCGCCACATAGCCACACCACGGACAACCAACACCATGCCTCAAGAAATAAGAAGCCACAACTGATGACATCCAGGCAGCTTATGGCGAGGAGCAAAGGACTCACAAGGACTCTGGGACCAATTGGGAATGGCTATGCAGATCAACAGCCTGTGATTGGCCAGAAGGCTTCTAGAACATTCTATGAGAGACTATATACATATATATATATATATATGTATGTGTGTTAGCCCCACTTCAGGGTCTTCTGAAGCAGCCTGTTTGTGTTTTGTTTTGCACTCTTGTTTGTGGCCCTTTATTTATTTAATAAATATCTCTGTTTTGGCACTTCAGTTGTACCCATCCCTTCCTTGTTGCTGTGCCACGCCATCACTGCGCTCCCAAGACCAGAGGGTTTCCCCGCGCTCCCCGCAGATCCCTCGGGGTGCTGTCTCTGGCTGCTCCGCTGCCAGCCGGGTCAGAGAGATCACCGGTGCTGCAACGGTCCTATTCACAGAGCTCAGCTGAATGACTTCCTTGTTTTACAGATAAAAAGACTTTTTCTGGGCCATCTGTGATCTTCCTGCTCCTCACCAAAATGAACAATCAAGACCTTCTTTCAGTGTACCTCTGGAAAGTTATGAACAATTTCCAAGTCCTTCTTGCATCACCAGCATGCTGCATCTTGGAGGTTTCTACACAGATAAATCTAAACAGGCAGAACTTGCTTGTCACCAGCACAGCTTGGTTGCCCACATGCTCAAATGCTGCTTACACTGAAGTCATAAAACTTAGGGAAGCAGAACCTGCAGCGCCCCAGTTCAGATACAGGTATTTCCAACCAGGACACAAAACTATGCAGGACCTAGAAACTCAGATAAGGGTCTTGAAAATTCAAAGCTATCTCAGAGATAAAGAATTGCATTGATTTTTGGAGAATTTTTTTCTCCTTTTTTAAGATAAAAATAGTGTACATGACCAGTGTAAGTTCAATATATAACCTTCAAAATATGCAAAAAGTGGGATATCCATCTGTACTTAGTGCTCAGTTTATCATGTTCTCACTGAAGTCATGGGAGACACCCATTTCAATGAGGCAGAGGTAACAGCAGTTAGGATAAGAGTTCTGGAAAACAACAGAGAATGGCAGCTTGATTGCTTGGAAAGAAATTCACTTACTTGCTCAATACAGATTCACTACCTGCCATGTGTTTCCCTCCCAGCCCTGTCTTACTTTTCTTACTCTACCCTTATTTTATTTTCCTAGCCCCTTGATAGTCATTTTCCTGTTGCACTTAGCCACAGGAGAGTCCCAGATTCCCCTTATAATCCCTAGAGGAATTCAGACACCAGAATAAACAAGGAAAGCATAACCTGCACAATGATGCGAATAGAGGTTTTCAACATGTCAATAAGAATGGTGAAACTGTGTTTGGGAGGAGACTTGGTAATGTATTAACTCTACTGGTGGGCCATGCATTAGGTTTTTAATCATACTTTAATTTTACATTTATTACTTTAATCACACTAAATCAAGAGATTTAATCTTCTTTTAGTTTCAAAGGAGACATTCAACAATTAAAAATATTGCTAGTTTTCATATACATAAATACTACTAACACTTAGCTCCTTAATCATCAAGAAACCTATTTCCACTTATCCATCACATAATGGTAGCTGTGGTGAATAAGAAAGAGATGATAAATTTTGTGTGTTCTGCATACACACTGGTGAACAGTAGAGTTGAGAGTTATCTAATTTCTTTACAAATTCATTACACTCAGGTCCAATTAATTTGCAAGCTGCATGGCTTTTGCAAAGAGACAGAGCTCTGTAGAGCTGTTGTAAAAATAATCTATTTGCAAAGGGTTGAGGTAATGCATGGACCAGCACATGACATTTCACACTCATATAGGAAAGACTAAAAACATGGCATTTCCAGTCATAGATGCTATGATCATTCCCAGATGGTGTCCAACAATATGTGTACAGTGATACCAAACAAAAAACTGATCACTCTTCCTTATGTTGAAAAAACAGTAAGGTGTGCTCTGAATTAATGTCAAATTAATCTCAAATTTCTCCATGTGTTTGTGCAGTCAAATATGTTGCCTTTATGGACACATGAAAGCATGTATTGGAAAAAGATTGGCAAGAAGGGATTTCTTCCAATTATGAAGCTTCACGTTAAAACATCACAGCCAACTCTGTGGATGTGTCAGTGAAAAAGCAGGCATGCTCCAAAGAAATGAAAATTTGAACTGACATTTAATGTGGTCTATTCTGGAAGAATCAAGAGGAGGAAAAAGAATTTCAAGTTACTTAATGCAAGTGATTTTGTCGGGGAAACAACTTTGTGCCTCTCAGCCTTGCTAATGTCGCAAACCTGGTGCCATTTACATAATTTTTAGACAAGCAATAAATGTATTGAACAACTGAACTTTGTAAGGAGCATAAACTTAGGAGTTTTTCTCATGTTTGGAAACATTTTATGGCTGGGATTAAAAAATTAAAAAACTATTTTTTATGTTGCAACTTTTCATTTAGGAGAAGGAATACTGGTTTTCATAAGTGTTGAAACATCATTTTAACATTCTCTAACAGAGACCCATCAGCTCATCAGTTCAAAACCTGATGTTTCTCTTCTTAAAAACTAACTTGTAAGTCTGTGTGGGTGACAAATGGTGTGGAGGTAAAGACCACCTGATTCACATCCACCAGGAAAAGAACTATGGTATGAAGACACAGCTGGGGAACCATAAGTTGGGATCTGCCACGTAAAGGAGAAAATACATTCATTTGGGCCAAAGAGCTCTACAAAGCCCTTCTTTTTGTATGCACACACATCCCAAAATCCAGCCTAGATTCCAAAGGCTCCTTAATTTTTGAATAGGCTCAAAAGTGTGTTAAAAGTTTTACAAAGAAGATAAATGCCACCTTCAAGGTTTTACAGGCCTTAACCACACAAAATGTTACATAGAAATGGGCTTTTTTATGCTTGTCAGAAGTACTGACAGTACTAAGTATAAAAGTGGCTTCAATAACTTCATACATATTGGTGAGTACGGGTAAAATTCTTTATCTCCAGGAATGCAGAAGTTCATATTAATTTGTCATATTTGGGGTTTTGAGATATGACAATTTTGGATATTTTCCCAGCTATTCCATTCCTGAGTCACATATTTTTCACCAAATTATTCTTCATACACCTTTTTATTATGCATAGAAGCAGGTAACAGTGGTCCCAGAGAATGCCACAAAGCATTTACAAGGTTAAGTCCCAATCCTGTAGTCTCCTTGTATTCCCAAGAGAGCCCTGTGGCATTTCTCATGTCTGCCAATGTACTCCAGTGCTTCCCAAACTACAGGATCAACACCTTGGTCAAAGGAGAGGGTCATGAGCTTTTAACAGATCTGCACTAAATTTTTTATCATATCTTTTAGGTCTGTAATGTAATCACAGTTAAATAACCCATGGCACTGAACATTTTACTCAGCTATCCAGGGGTGAATATTACCATTTATTTGGGGACTTGTCAAAGTATTATTTTCATTACACTAATAAATACTGTAAAAGTCAAAATAAAAAATGTTATAAGTTCTGGAACATGTCTTATCTAAATCTATATGATCTGGAAATATTTAGCAGGGGAGTTCAGTAATACAAAACAGAAACAGAAGGGGTCCTGGGTAAAGCCTTAGGGAATTGCCAAACTATTAATTACACATTAAGCGAATGGTTTTTATTTTTGTATTGAAACAGCAACTATTCAAAGTCTATGCTATAGAACAACAAAAATTATTCTCTGGTATAACTTAGTGCAGAAGTCAGAGTTATTTTGATCCCTAGAGTCAAAGTGTTTTAAAAGATGACAGAAATTGCACTGGGATTTTTTTTTTAATTAGGAAATAGGAGGGACAAATTCTGACCCATTAGCACAGAACTTGGCAAACACTAATTATAAATCAAAGCTATGCTCTGCAAATATTCTTGCAAGTTTACCTGTATACTTGCAATTTATTTTTCTCACCTAAATTATTTTCCCAAGTTAAATTTAATATTGGCAAATGTCACCAATACTCCTAACACTTCTGATGAAGTCAAAAGGTCTGCCCTCAAGTAAAAGGAGAATGTTTGCCCAATCAAGCCCAACAGCTGTTACATGTTGTTGCTTGCACTGCTGGCCATCCCTCTAAACTAATAATAAATAATGAAAATTATCTAAAAAAGGATCCCCAAATACTTCCCATTCCAAGGGAATATACCTTCCCAAGGCATGACCATAGGCCTTTCACACTCTGCACAAACATGAGAAATTTGCTTTTGTGTGAGCAAAGCCCCATTCAATACCCAAATCTTGCTGTATACACTTGTTTGTGTGTTTACACAAAGGCATGAGCTGCATCATCAAAATGCAGACACTTCCAGGATGGAGAAGAGACTCTAATCAGAGTATGGATGCTCCTTTGCTCTGGGAAAAAGGTTATGTTGTGCTAAGAACATGAGGGTAAATCCTCTCCTAGTATGTAAAGCACCACAGGATCTTTAATGTCTAGGCTGAGCAGACATGACCTCAGTTTTCTAAGGTTTCTTTAATTCCTCAACTCCCACCTGTGAAAGGTCACGGAGCAGTTCCAGTGTTACTGAATTTCTGCTTTGCTTTGGATTTTTGGCAGGACTGTTCTAGGGTTTAGCATGTTTGGGGTTTTTTTCTTCTTTAATTTGACCAACCTGCTTTTTCCTCAAATTTGCCTGGTCCTCAGTACCATGAAGTCACTTTCTATGAAAGTCTTGGATGCAAGGCTAGGGAGAAGATGTAATCTGGAATCTGAAACTAGACAGAATACATCATTCCATGAATCAGTGTTCATCTTGGTCTTTTTCAGCCTTTAATGGCTGAAAGCAGACCAGTAACTGCAAAAGTACAATAAGTGAGCGTGGATAATTTGGACAGTATCAAGAGGAACTGGAGAAGCTGATGTTCAAGTTAGCCACAAAAATCAAGTGAAAATAAAGATACAAATCTGTCTTTGAGCAAAACAAAACTTCTCCACTAACTACAGTCCTTCAGGTATCCTGGTTAGCATGAAACCCAGTGTGTTGAATTCACCGTCCAGCATTAAAGGGAATTCAGGAACCCCAGAATTAAAGAAGAAAGTGCAAAAGAACTAAGGAGAAATTTATAAAAGAAACTCCTAAAGATTTTTGTTTAGTGGAAGCCCTTCTCCTTCTTCTTATGACAGTTCCCATCCAATAAAGATGTACCTGTCTCATTAATGATAGTGATTTCTGCCAGTTGTTACATGTGAGAGACTGCCTTTCCTTAGGTAAAATCAGCAACCTACCTAAGCATGTGGGACTCTTAGCACTGTCCACAGACTGCTCCACAGAAGGTGCCTAAGCTTTGCAAAGGTGTATGGCATTTATATGACTAAAAATTATTAAAACTTCTTTTTCAAAGGACTTCAATTTTCAGGACAATCCTATGATCCCTTCCCAGTTACACCTTGTAATTCTTAAAATTGCTGCATGGGAAAGAACTGGAAAGCCTCACTTAGTCCTCCCTTTCCACAAGGATACTATCCACTTGACTCACTAGTTAAGGTTGACATAACCTTGAGGAAATTATCAGAGTAAATCCACACGCATTTGTCTGCTGCAGGAGGAATAGCACAGCACTCTGCAAAAAGAGGGGTTTGCTTTGAGGAAACTCACAGACCTGAATCAGGTGAGAACTCATAATGTGCCAGGGCCATTTAAAACTCAGAGCTGATCTGTGTCTACTGACATAGAGAGCCACCAATGGAAAATGGGGTGGAAGTCATTGCATAATGCTGGAAAGGAGGGACTGTCCATAGTAGTTCATTGCTCCAATTTAAAAAGTCAAAATAAGCTTGCCAAAAGATGTTTTATCTTTTGGCACTCTGTCTTACATTTATTTTTCCCTGTCTACCTCCTCCCCCAAGTTCCACTGGTTACATCCTATGCTTATTACTCTAGAGTCATAAAGTTGTAAAAATACCTTCATTTCAACTATTGACCACTCTTAGATCTCCTAGTCCATAGCTCCTTTAATAAAGTCCTCAGGCAGCATTTCCCTGTATCCTTATCTGAGTTTGGTAATAAAGCATATCTTAAGCCAACATCCTTTTACAATATATGAACTAGAGCTGGGCAAGCTTTTCATAGCAAATGTTTTATTTAGTAGGCTAAGCCTTTTGTTCTCTTTCTGAATTATTATGGAGAAACTTTGACTTCAATTAATCTGGTTGTTATTCACAACTGTTCAAATAACAGTGTCAGTGAACATATTTCAGCTGTTTAGATGTTCTCAGATGATTCACTTCAGTTCTTTCTTTCACTATGTGTTATATGCTGTTTGCTCTTCAAGGTCTGTACTTGGTTTTACCCCACCTGGTGACAATATTACCTAATTCTCACATCACTGGAAGGTTTATGGAGAGAAGCAAACTCAAAGAGATTTCATTATGTCCTCTTTTCTATTGTTGTCTGTTTCCAACATGTATTTCTTACAAAATTTTGTACAAATATACAATAAGGATCTGTGATGAGGCCTATTTTCCATTAATAGCCTTGCAATAAAAGTAATTAGGTATCCCCATAATAAAGGAAATCATTAAAGATCTGAGAACATCTAATTGAAATGACAGCTTCAGTCAAATTTCCAAGGTTCCACCTAAAAGTAACAAGGCAATGGAATACAAGACTTAATTAGTTCTGTACCTTACTGAACTTCATTCTTTTGTTGGAATTAGAATTTCTAAATATTTTTGTACAGTATTCACCTGACTTTAAAGTGATCTAAGTGGCATACATATCTTCAGATTAACTAGTATAAATACATGGTATGTAGAAACATAAATCAGAGACAAGTATAAATCAGAGACAGAATACATGCCACTTTTCTATTATTGTGATTATTATACTTCATAAAACAGTACATCCTGTCCATAATAATTGATCATGCATCTCATTTTTTGCATTTCAAGAGATTTCCAGAAACTGTAAAACTTGTATCTAAACCTCTATTTGCCGTGCAGCAAAACTAGAGTGTACCAGTCAGGATTTAGTTCCCCTCCGTATTGTGTGCCTCATGGCTCTGAAAATAGAGTTTCTGCAATAGAGTTTTCTCCACACATGCAGAAATAAACAAAAGCAACACAAATTTGTTAACAAGAAAATAGACTAAAAGAACTACAATGGACCAAATTCTATCCTGAAGTCAACAATGGAGTTGCAAGCACTTTTTTAAAGGGAGATTTTAGCATCTGAATTCTCACATTTGAACACAATATCTGGTAAACTTTTTCTAGGAATCAAAGCCTTTGTTTTAAACAGTAATGAACTGTGATTCAGGGAACCAGGTAAAAAATACTTTGAACTCTCTTCAGGTGTAGCAAAAAAATTTTAACCTGTATCCTCTATCACAAGCTTTCACTTATTGTATTGTGATCATGTGTTTTCCTTTCAACCTGTTAAAGTTATCAGCCATGAGAGCAATTTCTTCAGATTTCTGCTTAAAATTGTGGCTTTAACATTTACTGCATTTTTGCAATTTATCATTCTTTCTACCCTAGTATAGTATGAGCTCTTCAATTTGCTTAAGCAAATATTGGCAGCAAATCAAAGAAAATACTGTAAGTCCATGGAACACAATTTTAAACTAACTATGGAAAGCACAGCAGGGATAGCCATGATGTGAAGTATGTTAGGCACACTAATTTTCCTATGTGGTATATTCTTCCCTGACTATATGCTCACAAAGGAGAAAACATAACATATGAAATGTTCTATTTATTAGTTCCTGCAATGTCTTCAGAAATACTCTTGTTAATTTTTTTCCAAGGGTCATTGCAGCACTACTTAAAGCTGGCAACCTGACTAATGACATTTTTTAATGTTAGTATCACATTTCTTCAGTATTTTCATTAGTGACATTTTTCTCTTAGATCTTCATTTCCTAGAGATGTACCACAGCTTTTAATTAAGCTTTCTGGTTGCCAGGAACTCCAGCAGGGCACCAGAAAATAGTAATATAAAAGACAATTGGGATACTGCCTGTGAACTTGCCTGGACCTGCCTACATCCACCAAAGGCTATTTCCACCAAAGGGTGGCTTGCAACATGCTAGGCACAAGCTGTGTTTAATTCAGCAGCAGTGTGGTCAGGACCTTGTTAAGCTCCCCGTGGAGTTACACTGGATTTATACCAGTATGACTGTAATTAAGATTTAACTGTGAAATCTAGCTGTTAAAATTTCTCTCCTTCCAATTTCCAGTGGCTGTAGAGCTCAATCTTCTCAAACACTTATCTTCTTTTCCATTTAAATTGCATGCAGGTACCCCAGAGCATATGAACACATTTAACACTCAAGACTCCAGTGCTGTCCTAAAGGAATTGCCATAAATAATGGAAAATCCATGACCTTAAAAAAAACAAAATAAAACAAACACCAAAAAACCCCAAAACTGTAATAATCCATGATACACATTTTTCACCAGCACTATACAACCTTGCTGCAGGTGCAGTTTTGCAGATACTGTAATTCTTTTTTCAGTCTGGAAACCAGTCACAATTCATAAAGATTATAAAACACATAATTTTATAAAACTCCATTTTACATTCATAGGAAGACTTTGCTTTTGCAGCTCAGCTTTCATTGGCTAGTCTTGGTTTTCCCATGATGGACATACCATGGACATTTGTAAAAATAAGTAAAAGAAGCAAACTTAAAAGTGTATTAACAACCTTTCTTTATAATCATACAGAAGCTTTGTGCTTGGGTAGTAGGCATAGACAACTGCTAACACATCGGTCTCCAACAAAAAGCAAATCACCTCAGGTTTCCTATTAGAGGAAACTCCCCTCCCCCCCACAATTTTTGGATAAATGTAGCCTGTTGTGAAGTCAGCAAGCAACAGTCAAGCCCAGGCTCCTCCTCCACTACTTCGTGAACGTGCTCCCCCTCATCAAGGTACCTGTTGGCCTCCTCATTCCTCTCTCTTCTCTGCCCCTTATCTTTTTGCCAAAGCACCAAACAAATGACCCATTGACCACAAATAACCACTGCCCATCATGTGATCCACAAAGAGAAGCTGCAGTTAAAATACTTGATTAATGACCTAATGCCATTCTTTACCTCAGTCATGGACTATACTGCATTTATTTATCCCATTGCCAATTCCAGTCCAGATTTCTACCATACACTGTGCCAGAGACAACTGGAAAAGCCTCAGAGAAGCCTTGAGTGAAAAAGATGGATATCTGTTTCAGGGTGGACGTAGGCAGTACCCATGGAATGAGTACCTGGTTATGCCTGGCACGTAATTAATATTTAAAACTTGGATTACCTACAAATAAAAATACTATGGAGCTGGATCTCCTCCCAAGTGTATTCCCCAGATAAATGGTAGAAAGAAAAGAGATTAATTAATCCCAACCATTGAGATAGACATGAACAGCTGCATAGATGAACTCTAGTCTCGAGCAACCAAGAGTCCCACCGCCAGGCAACTGTGTAGTTCTGATAATGCAAGAAGAAAGGACTAAATGCCAAGAGCCACAATGCCTGAATTATTGGTGGTGAAATAGAAACCAGTCTCCTCCCACATGTGCAGTTTGAGTCAGAAATCCCAGGAATGGAGCCCAATACCCTCAGCACCAAGAGGACATAAATCTAGCTAACATGAAACATGGGCAACACTAGGGTGTTAGCAGCCTCCGTCCACCCCAAGCTGAAGCTCCTTTCCTTGTGCTGAGAACACACTTTTGCTTGAGGTCAAAAGCTCCAGAGTAACTCTTGAAGCCCTTTCAGGAACAAGCTAGAGATCACTAGGTGTTTGAAAAGCTGTAGTACAGTGATTCTACCATCCATGTCTTATGCAGAAGCTTACTGGATAGAGCACTTGAGCAGTTCCCTTCTCTACCTGAAAGGTTCAAGCTCCCTGCCCTAATCACAAAGCACAACTCCAGGCTCTCAGGTGAAAATCACATAAACATGGCTATGTGTCCTGCTGGGAAACTCACCTGGAAAAAGTAGGACTCATGTTCCAGTCTCTGCTCTAAGGCCAATGGAGATGTTTTCCTATCCTATTAATTCTGCAATTAAAAAAAATTAAATTAAATTTAAAAATCACTCTAAACACTCTGGAAAACACACTGGAGAAGTCCCTAAGAACACATCAAAGGCAATTTCATTAATGTAGCATTAAATGGTAGCCACTGAGTCTTGGGGCTTTTTTCGGCACCATAAGAGGAACTGAGAACACCTCTTCAAAAAGAAATGGGTGGTAAAAATCACTCTATCACTCTGGGCTTTTATTTTTTTTTTTTTTTTTTTTTTTTTTTTGGAGGGAACTGAGCATGGATTTTTCACACTTTCAGTGAGAGCACTAATCTCTACGTTTTGGGAATGGAGAGTCACAAAAGAAGAGACAAACACTGCTCTGATGCATTCCTTTGAGGTTTTAGAGATCTTGTCCTGAGAGCTGGGACTGTCCTGCTCTTCTAAGAATATGAAGTAGATCTTCCACGTTTGAAGACATAAATCTAACTAAGTGTGAGCCTCAGCTGCAGACATCCTGATTTTTTTGTGTTATTAAGACATGCTGACATTTAGCTGACTGAAGGCGATGAGCTGTGTTATGGTCACAGTAAGATAATTCACGTCAGTGCACACAGGCAGCCATTGTGTAAAGATTGGGTGGGTGACTTTACTCAACAACAGGAAAATACAAACTACCTCATCCTAGCTACCAGCAAGTGTTTGGGAGGCCTATCTAGTTGCCATGTTTCATACAATTGTCCTTGGGATTGCTATTACAGAAATATGTATTATGCTTGCAATTGCCCTTAATCAGAAGAGAGAGATGAGATTAGTTCCAAAGGGCTATTACTATTTATTTCTCTACTTGCTGCTTTTCTGGGTTGTGATTTAGATGAAATTTCAGTAAATTTGTCTTATTTTTTGTCCTACAGACTTTTCCAGACTACTTGCAAAGCCACAGACATCAAGAAGGAAAACGGAAGACCATAAAAATAGATACTCTAGAGAAAATAAAACTATCATCAATAAACAACCGAACAAGAGAAAAATACTAATTCATTTGGAACCTGAATACTTAAAGAGTTTCAAAAGAACATCTTTCTCTCTTCATGACACAAGCAGCAATTTCCAAACTGTAAAACAGGTTTGGAATTGCCATTCACTTTCAGACACGGAGAGCAAGAACCAGGGGGGTAAAAGCAGAATTGACATAGTTCAGGAGCACTTAGAGCTTGCTATCTAGAGAAACATCTGCTTTAGTTCCATCACAGATTAATGAAACACCTCACTAATGTTGTGCATTTGTGGAGAGCAGGAAAGTCTGTAGGCAGCACACGTATTACATACTACTAGTGCACACTACTCCTGTGCATTGCTTTTGAGCATCACCACCAGAGGCTTTTTAAGACTCTGGAGCCATGGAATTAGCCATGGTATTGCCAGCCAGCTGTGTATCCTCCATGGACTTTGGAACAAGCTATAAAAGTAAAAAGAAAAACATACTTTACCAGTTCTTCACAAAACAGAGCCAGCACTTTAAAACCAAGTGGGTCCTTTTCTGCCTGGCAAACAGTGAGGTCGGCCTCACAGGTCACCACTCGGGATTACGTCAGGGACCAACTGGTTGGGTTCAGACAGCCTGGGCTTGGTCTGGCAGGCTGCATGAAGTGAACAAAAGCCAGACGAAGACAAGAAGTTGAGGGAATGTGATAGGAGGAAATTAAGAAGACTGTTCCAAAGGCTTTTAAATTATGATGCCCGTGTTGTTGCAATACTATTGGAAAACTAAATTAATTGCTCCTTTCCTTAGCCCCCTCCTGCTATGGCTGTATTTCTTTTAGCTAAGGATCTGAGCCACTAAAGATGCATCCCATTTCCATGCTGTCCAAATGCTTGTAATCACAGATTTACAATAAACTGAGCTGTCATGAAAAACAAGGCTGTTCATTAGGTGCTTCTTGGCCTTCAAAATTTTCAAGACAACAGAAGTTGTGGGAGGTAACAAATCTGCCATAGAGAGGGCTAGTTTCCAAAAATTTCTGATCACTCATTTTCTTAAAAGCAGTGGACTTTAAAGAATTTCTGTTCAGGAACTCAAAAGCTGAGGTACCTTGACTCTATAGTCAGTCTACAGTCACTACTGGAAAAAGAAAAAGCTAAATAACTTTTTAAGATTTTAGTTTACAGTTACCTTACTGGAAAGCCAAAGGTTTTCTAGGCACTGTAAAATCACATAATAAAAGCAGAGCCCATTTTCTGTAGAAACCAGAGGTTCTGTAACTTCACAATCAATCTGTAACATAAATTGCAAGGATGGTGCTAGATGGAAACAAATTTTATTAAGTACATCACAGTAAAAATCATCTAAATTTTGCTCATCGGAGCTTCACTTGGTACAGGTTGTCAGAATCTCATTGGTAGCACTCCAAGAAAACACTACTTGTTATTTTTAAGATCTAGCACCCTTTTTTGAGTAAATCCATAGCCATTAAACAGGCCATGAGTGCAATTACAGCTATGTATACTAGCAAGTTCCCTGTACAGCACAAAGAACTATCTTAAATTGAAATGGTAAAGCATGAGAAGTTCCTTTTGTTTGCCCTTCTCCTCTTAAACACCCAAAGTGTCTTTTTAAAGAGTGAGGGTTGTTTTCCGTTTCTTCTTACTCTTCTGAGTTTTGTTGCTTGTAGTTCACTCATGTAATTCACTGCAGACTTCAGGACAGCAACCTCTGTAGAAATTGCTAGTGGCCCACAGAGCTAGAATAAAATAAAAAGTTACAAGTCTACATAACCTTAATTTTATGGTTATAAGCTATATTTACTGCAATAACATAAGTTTGAAAAGACTGCTAAGTGTTCAGTGTGGGAATGCAGGGAATTTCTCTCAAGTTAGTTTTATGGAGAAATGTGTTGTTAAACTGTAGGAAAGGTTACAGTCCTTTCAAGTGCTCCAGAGCTGAATGCCTATTAG
Organism: Geospiza fortis; assembly: GCF_000277835.1. Taxonomy (NCBI): domain Eukaryota; kingdom Metazoa; phylum Chordata; class Aves; order Passeriformes; family Thraupidae; genus Geospiza; species Geospiza fortis. Next base: position 5,110,506 of record NW_005054344.1, on the reverse strand, counting down.
GCATTTTTAGGGTATGTATAAAATACCCCAATCACTCCCTCAATATCACTCATTGAAATTCAGATTCAGGACCTTTGCTCTGTTCAAGTCCCTTTGGTTTTAACACTGTAAACTAACCTGAGTGAGAATGTTATCAAGGATCAAGGTGGTAGAATTTGCTCTTTAACTCTTGCCCACCTGGACTTCTTTGACTTGGAAGTGTTTTTCACCATAGCATACAGACATGGCAAAGCTCAGTTAGTGCACAGCAAAGCTGCGACTTTATCAACACAAGAGGTGGGAGTGCACTTAATACTTCTATCCTGATTTTATCTAATGAGTCTGGGCAGGCTACAATCACCTGGGTGACTCAGTTTCTCCACCTTAAAACTACAATGGCTACTTTCAAATACACTGAATCCTCTTGTGACCTGCCAAAGAACAAATGCTAAACAAGAGAATGTACTGTTGCTCCACACATTTCTCAGCCTCTCCTGCCTTCAGTCCCTCACTGTTCTCTGCCAAGGTATGTGCCCACTCACTTTGCTGGGTGACCACACAGTAAGCTGAACTGAACACTGCCTGTAGACAAAGACTTAACAGAATGCCTATGCTAGAGTCAACCTGCTCGTTTACATTAAATCCATGCACACTGCCCCCAGAAGGTGGATTGCACAACTGTTATGTGGCAGAACGAGCCAGCATGTGGAAACAGGGTCAGAAGACCTGTCTGCAGGATAGATACTGCCCTGGCCCCTGAATGTGTTCCTGATGTGCCATGGGTGGGGGATGCAGAGCTCAGTGAAGATGGCAGGGAAGAGAGGAGCCTGCATTGAAGGCTATGCACTGTTCAGGGTACCCTGTAGCTTCTTGGTTGGGTACACAGCACACCCCAGTCTTTTGAAAAATCTCCTTTCTTACCTCCATGATTTTAAATTATGCCTGTTATCCCCATCTACTGCAAATGTTGAGCTTTCCCTCCTCTTCTTGTTGCTCATATCATTATAATTTTAATTTTGAATTTATTTTTTACAGGAAACAGTTTATTATTTTTTACAGAATGTCAAGAGGATCTGAACCTGAAACAAGTCTTTGCAATTCAGCCTACAGTGTCATCTAAAAAATGAAAATTAATTGTGTGATAGGGAAACTGAGGAACAAATGCTTTCTGGCATTTGCTTTCTCTTTCAGGCATTAGGGTTTTTTAGAGTGCAAGGAAAAATTCCTTTTATCTTCCAGCTACAGTTTGCTAGCAGCATTGTTTGGTTTTAAACGACTGATGATCTACTCTTCCAGTTGAGGTCATGAAAATAAATTTTAGACTGGCCAAACAACCCCTTGAAGTTCAGTTTACCTTCTGCCAGATTGCTGAAGAACAGTAATGTCATTCTGCAATGCCCTCTGCTGGGAGATGCAGCCAGAGCTGGAAGGAGAGCTACCAATTCCCGTCCTCCAGCAAGGAAGAGATATTTGCAATGAGATGGACTGGATTTTCACCTTCTGTATGAAATCCTGACCCTGCTGAAATCAGTGAGGTCCTAGCTTTTAATTTTCACTTTGCCCTTTAACATTTTTCCTTTTTAAAACTGCACTGGTAAAAAAAAACTGTTTATTTCAAGTCCAAATGAAAACTTCATTACTCACAGACATAAGATCTCTTTTTAGCATTTGAGCTCTAGAGAGAGGTTTTATGAAGAAGCTTTCACCTGAAAAAGTCTTTGCTCTTCTTGCTATTCTTCTAAGTCTTTTAACTGTAAAAGTCTGTACAAAATCACACATGCAAATGGCATTCATATCATACAGGTGTGATTCTGCCTAACATATATTTTCACTCACAGGATTCTTGTACTGAGAAAAAGAAGCTATGCAGTGAAACAAAATGCACTGCTATGCAGTGAAATAAAGGAGTGTATCTGGAACCTGATGTGTGACAACACCAGCCCTGCCAGCTGCCACATCTGTCTCCCTCTGAGATGCAGTATCCTGGAGCCTCAGGAAGAAAAATCTGAATCAGCCTCACTGAGGAGCGGGATGTTAGTGTGGACTTCACACAAAGAGCACCTTCACCCCCATATGTACACTCACACCATGCCCCTGTGGCTTAGGGGATAGTTCTTCCTAGCTCACAACTCTTCTGGAGAATCATCCCTGAAAAATATTTTCCAGCCTTGGCAAGGGTGATGGAATGGTATCTCTGCTTTGGTTTCAGCTCCTTCAGCTAGGCTGGTTTTACATGATGTTGTCTCTCACCACAGCTGTGCAATGGGCAGCAAGCAGGAAGGATTTTTCCACAGTAGTCCCCAGTCCTCTGTGCTTGATGCTTTCTCCTTCCTACTCACGTTCTCATAGCCTAGGTCCTTCCTGGCAGGCTAATTATCTAATATTTACAACTACTTATTATTTCTATCTGTTAAATGGAAACATTTTTACTTTGTGATATGTTCTCTGCACCGATCTGCTTTATCACCATGTGCCTCCCTCTGCTCCACTTTACAGGGACTGACACCCTTGGTGCCAGAGAATGCAGGTGCAGTAAAGCTCCACAGTGCCTGGCAACACCATTTTTACTCAAAGTTACACATAATTATCATTGATTTGAAAGTGTGACCTCCTTGTTACACAGCCTTACAAGCTGACAGTTTTTTTCCAAAAAAACTTTCCAGTGTTTGTTATGCCCTCACAGAGATCAAAATGTCATGGTTATAAGAAGCTTTGAGGATTATGCCATGTTCATTAAAAGGCCCCCAGACAAGTATTTTTTTGTTTTGTATACTGTCCTGAAAAATCTTCTACTTCTCTTGGTAAGCACCACATCACACTCATTTGAAAATGAGCATGTATGCTTACAAACATCCAAAAGGAAGCTGACCCCTCACAGCAAGGGCTAAGATTGCCATTCTGGACACTTACCTGTTCTTCACAAACAGTTTCCTTTACAAGAGAACTGTGTAGCCCAGGCAACAGGTGGTGGCTGCTCATATACTCTACATACTCTACCTTGAAAATTTTAATTGAGAGGAAGGTTGGAAGCAACTGGAAGTTTTTTCCAGTCCTCATGCCCCTCATGTGCCAGCAAACTGAACTGAAAATCCACCCTCTGAGCTGGCACCTTCAATGGAAGGACTGACAGTCAATTCCAAGACTGGGATAGCCTCCAGCTTAAACTGTCCTTTGATCCGAGACTGTCTCTCAACATCACAAGCCAGTGTTATATGAGGAATCTTGCACATACTGTTAGTTTTGCTGCCAAGAAGTCTTTGAAGAAGCTGTCTCCCAATCTGGTATCTTTAGCAGAAAATTTTCATTCACAGGAATGCTTGCTAGTGGTTAAATATGTGGCCAAAAATCTAGATTTAGCCCTGAATTTTCTCATGTTGATGCACTGTACTACTAATAAGAAATAAGCAGCATCACTCAAAATGATGTTATACTGGACTGTGACAAGGAACAGGATTAAAGTAATATCCTGCAGCTGGGAGCAACGAGTTGTACAGTTCTACCTATGCTGGAGGTGGCAGAACACCTTGGGGAGAGGCAGTCACTGCATTACCTCCATCCCAACTTCTGGGGCAAGAGATTGGAAGGCAGAAAGGCCTGCAACATGCTATCACCATTTCAAGAAGCAGAGTGCCTCCCTGCAATCATTTCCCTCTTGTCTGGCAATGGGTAGCACTCAGAAACAACTTTGGTATTATCTGGCTCTGCTGTCCTCTTACCATTACCTGAGCCCCTTAGAGTTCATTGTTCAGAGAAGAGGGCTGAGTTCTAGTCAACCTCAATTTAGGCTCACTTTGGTTCCCAGAGAAAACAGAAATTTTTTTCTCTCTTTTTCAGCCCATCCTGCCCTAGAAATTTTTTTTTGTCTTCATCACTGTTGTGGCAAAATCCAGTTTTATCAGCATCGCTGAGAAAGCTTTCAGTAGCTTGAGGAATAGAGAACATTATGGCTTCCACCCAGGACAGCCTTCCAGCTTTCTGTCCTCTCTTCCTAAGGATATATTGAGACAGTATATTAAAAAAAAAAAAAAAAAAGAGAGAGAGAGAGAGAGAGAAAGAAGGCATCATCATCAAAGTGGTCATTCTGTACTTTTCCAGCCCTCAGCAATCAGTAACCTTTCCATTTCCACCCAAGTAGTCAGTAGGAGACATGATTTGAGCAAGCCACTTCACTGGTTTCCTAAGAGAGGACAAAATTCAGGGCATGACCTCAACTCCTTTCTTCTGGCCACAGCTTAGCTGAAGGCCCAGTATGTCAGATTCACCTCTGTGTGATTCCAGGGACTAGTCTGGAATCAATTTGACCCAGTAAGTCTCTTTGATTGCATCAGGCCTTTCAGAAGTTTTGAACGACAAGGATCTAAACAGCAGGCAGCAATCTGCACAAAGCCAATCTTTTCAGTTCAACAATTTTTAAAGGTCTGTGCCTTTTTTCTTTTTCTTTTATTTTCTTTTTGGTTTCAAATGCTTTCCAACTGAGCAAATGCTGCAACGAGTTCACAGGAGAAGGCCTCGAGGCACCCCTGACTTTGGCACCATCATCCCATAGACACTCCATACATTTTTGGCACCTTGCAACAGACACACTGACAGCCACAGGATTGATGGAAAGGGAAAGAAGCTGTTGTGCAGTCAAAAGAGAATGTACTCAGATTTCTAAGGCCATTTGAAAGAATGCCAGAATGATACTGGATTTCGGCATTCTTAAGCTCCTTTAAGATGATGCAGCAAGTGGTCTTTTCCACATGTGATGATGTATTTCAGGACAAGAGTTTCTTCAAGATTTTCCAAGCCTGTGGGCTCCTGATCCTTTTTCAAATTACAGAGATGATAGCATACTGGGGAGAATTGTGATTAGTTTAAACTCTCCACAGCTGCAAGAGATGAATGTAAAAATTCTACACAAAAATCCACTTCTTCTGGATTGAATTTACCTACATGACACAGAGTCCTGGCCAAGGGACCACTTAAAAGAGCTGGAGCAGCATCAGCGCTATTTAGTTTCTTCCGTCACATCAACCCAACAAAGGCTCACAACTCTTCTACCCGACACATCTCCCCCAGCAGCAGTGCCATGGATCGGGCAGGGTATTAACAGCGACCTGAGATATGTGGGGAGGAAAATGAAACAATTAAATAAATGCTTATGTACAAGGGAATTCAGACAGGGCTTGCAACTCATTAATTGAAATACACAGAGAATTGTAAAATACCTTGTTACCGAGAGGCTTTGCTTGGAGCTCTTAAGGACAGCAGACCCCACCTTATCACAGGCTGGGAAATTTTGAGCCATCTTGGCAACAGGAGGATACAGGCACCATGCTTTCCGTCTCAGCTGACCTAAGGAGATGTCAATGCTCTGTTTGGCTTAACAGGACCTCTCTCTCTCAATTGCTTCATTATATTTCAAAAAAATAAAATAATATGCAGCATTGACTGACACTCTGAGCCCGCCTCGGGACATCTCACCTCCTGTGCGTCTCTGACGAGAGGGAAGGGGAAGCTGGCCTTGGCAGACTGGTGACAGACACCTCCCATGTTTGTCTGGATTTATTATCGGGGCCGTAGGCGAGAGCCACCTTTATGGGGCCTTCCTCAAAAATGCCTGCCCCGACTTCCCGGGCTCTAGCGGGGATGCCAGCTGGGGAGCGATCCTGCTTTTAAGGGTACTGAGGCTGCTCTCTCCACAACTGTTCCTAATCTACGCCAAAAACAAAACAAAACAAAACATTTAAAAAACAAAACTGGACTTCTCCCGCAGGACTCAGCAAAGCCTAACCGTTTGGCTGTGCTCTAAACAGACCAAGATCCAGCTCAGTGAGCTGTATGACAGACACATTAAGTTTAACCTCTATTTTAAACCTGTCACTGAGCCCCATGAGGAAGCCGGGCCGAAGTACCAAACCACGCTTCTTTTTCGTAATCAGTGATCACAACGTGGTGAAGCCAAAGCCAGCATGCGTAGTCGTGGCCGAGTGGTTAAGGCGATGGACTAGAAATCCATTGGGGTCTCCCCGCGCAGGTTCGAATCCTGCCGACTACGAGCAACTTATTTTCTTTCGTCTGAATGTTCTTGTCTCTCCGTTGTCCCTAATCCACTCACTGTTTGCCTCTTTGGTTTTTTGGTTTGTTTTTGTTTTTGTTTTTTTTTTGGACACAATAAAAATTTTCACCAGTAAGAAATAAAACGAGGGAATTCGGAGCCACTCCCCTAGAGCCCCAGCTCAGAACAGAAACCTTCAGCTCGGAGAGGTTGCCCCTGCCTTTAGGGCAGGGCGAGGCGGGACTCGGCCGCGGC
>NW_005054344.1:5102831-5104163 GCF_000277835.1 Geospiza fortis | reverse complement strand
CGGCGGTCGGGGAGTGTCACCTACAGCCCGTGTTTTGAAAGACCCAGATCGTGTGCCGGCGAGTTTAGTTATTTCAGACAGTCTTTTTCTCCTGCGTGTACCAAACCTTGGATTAAAAATGGCGTTAAAAGCTGCGCTGATTTGCCTCTGAGTTGGGGTTGGGGATTACTTGGCTCTGTTACTGACCTTATGATATAACCTCTCTGTATGTAACTGACCTCAAATATCTATAAATCTCACGATTTAGAGCAGGAAGAACTTTAGCAATAGCATTATCAAAGTTTTTATTCTCTTGATACTTCAGTCATTTCACTGAAATTATAGAATATTCTGCAGTGGAAGGGACACACCAGGATTATTGATGGCCAACTCCTGGCCCTGCCCAGAACACCCCGAGTCACACCATGTGTGTGTGTGTGTGAGAGCATTGTCCAAAGGCTTCCTGGGCTCTGTCAGGCTGGTGCTGTGACCAGTTCCCTGGGGAGCCCAGTGCCCAAACACCCTCTGGGTGAAGAACCTTTTCCTGATATCCTGCCTAAACCGCCCCTGACACAGCTTCATGCTCTTCCCTCCAGTCGGTTTTTTCTGTTCATAATTTTTCTGTTCATACTTTATTAGCATATCCTCTACAGTAAGCACTTAACTTACATGCTACACTTTGAGGTATCTGCCTCAAATTCCACAATTTTCAAAATGGTGATTTTGCAAGTTTGGTCCTGGCAGGGTCATTGCTTACAGTACTGCCAAGCATTCAGTGTCTGACATCCCAGCCTGCCCTCAGGCTTCCATCCCAGACATCAGGTTTCCATCCTGGCCCTGGCAGGCATCTTTGCCTGCCCTTGGGTTTTCATGCTGACCATCAGGTTTACATCCCAGCCCTCATAGGCATCTCAGAGTCCCTTTGGAGGGTCTGTGGACCAGAGAGGCTTGGCCAGATATCTCCACAGATGGGCTGCTGAACGCTTACCCAACACACATTTCAGAGTCTCAGGAAAGGATCTTGAGGAATCCAATGACTAATGCAAGACCAGCAAGACCACTACCTTTGACCACATTACTGGACTTCACATTGTTTGCATAATGGTTAGATGAGCACTTAATTTTAGTCGATCTAGTTGCAATCTTGGAAAAACAATTACACAGTTTTCTTCTTTCCCAGGAGTAATTTGTTCATGATTGGTTAGTGCAGCGGTACTACAGGCCTCTTTCTTTGACAAAGAGCTAGCAAACAGCAGACTTGAGTATTACTTGAGCAAAAGCAAAGTGCTGGTGATCTTTCTAAATGCACCAAGTTCTGCAGGAATTCTCTTCAGGACCCCTGCACTTGTGTAG
>NW_005054344.1:5072725-5102801 GCF_000277835.1 Geospiza fortis | reverse complement strand
CTGAAGCTAAATGTGAAAAATCAGGGTTGTCCAGTTAATTGCCCAGTAAGTGCAGCACGGGTTATACTGTCATGGTTTTATTCACAGTTGGGAGTGGCTGGAAATAAAAGAAGCAATCAAAAATAAGACCTATCATGGGACACCTCAACAGTGACTGAAAGGTGTTATCCTGCAGTTTACATCTGTTCAGTCATGATTTGGATGGCTTACCTGAGATACTACAAAAATATTAGGGGAAAAAGGCTGTAACTGTTTATGTTTTTTAACTCACAGTTCTTAGAATTGCTGTAGTCTTGCTACAAAAATGAAGGCTGATTTATTTATTTTTCAGATCAGCTAAAGTGTTAATGAGTGCTGGCAGCAGTGAAGAAGATCTAGATGACATTATTGATGAAATCTGTAATGACAGCAGCTTTACCAAAACACCTCCGGTGAGTAGGGGTTTGCAGAAATTCAGAACAAGTCAGATTCAACAAGGGAAGTAAAAGCACCATAAGGTAAAACTTTTAAAGCAAAACATGAATGAAAACAAACTGTGGAATAAACTTGGAAAATAAAAAGGAAAATGCAATAGTCCTGTAGTGAGGAACAGGAGAGATGTACTTACCTATGCAATAACAGGAAATTAAAGGACATGCTAGTTCAGAATAGAGCACAGTGTCAATGCTCAGAATCACAGAATGGTCACAGTTAGGAGAGAGACCTCTGGAGATCATCTGGTCCAACCACCTGCTTAAGCAGGACTACCTAGAGCCAGTTGCCCAGGGCTGTGTCCAAATGGCTTTCAGTTATCCCTGAGGATGTAGACTGCAGCCTCTCTAAGTAGCCTGTTCCAGTGTTTGACCACCCTCACAAGTCGTAAAGATTTTTTGTATGTTTGAGTGGAAATTCTTGTACTTCAGTTTGCACCCATTGCCTCTCCTGTCGGTGATCCCACTGAGAGGAGTCTGGCTACATCTTCTTTATTTCTCCCTGACGTACCTTCATAAGGCTCTCCTGACCATTGTTTTCTCCAGGCTAAACAATTCCAACTCTCTTAGCTGATACCTGGTTGTCAGAAGGTTAATAACCTTCATGGTCCTTTCCTGGGCCCACTCCATTATGTCCATGCCTCTTTTGTATGGGACATAGTGCTCCAGACATGTCTCTAAAGTCCTGTCTGGAGTAATGTGACCTGTCCTGGTCTCTCAAATACAGGAGAGAGATGGAGCTACTGGAGAACCTCCAGCAAAGGCCCATGGAGATGTTTAAGGGACTGAAATGCCTGTCATATGAGGAGCAGCTGAGAGAGCTGGGACTGTTCAGTCTGGAGAAGAGAAGGTTCCAGGGAGATCCTGTCAATGTGTGTAAATAGCTGTGGGTGTAGTAAAGGAGGGGCCAGACTCTCCTCCATAATGCCCAGTGACAGGACAAGAGGCAATGGGCATACACTGAAACATACAAAATACCATCAGTACACAAGAAAACACTTTTCTTACTGTGAGGGTGGTTAAACACAGGGACAATCTTCACAGAGAGGTTGTGGAGTCTTGGTCTGTGGAGGTGTTCAAAATGCAGCTGGACACAGTCCTTGGCAAGCTGCAGAAACTGACCCTATTTTGAGCAGGGGAAGGTCCCTTCCAGCTGAAATGATTCTTGATTCTGTCTCATCAGTGCTGAGTAGAGAGGAAGGATCAGCTCCCTGGACATGCTGGCAGCACCCCTCGTGATGCATCCCAAGATACTGTTGGCCCTCTGTCTGCAAGGACGCGTTGCTGGCTCATGGTCAGCTTGATATTGACTGAATTTCCCACAGCCCTCTCTGCAAAGCTGCTTTCTGCTGGTCAGCCCACATGGTATTCTGTGCATAAGGATTATTCCTCCCCTGGGGCGAGAGTTTGCATTTCACCTTAGCTGAACTTGAAGAGATTCTTTTCACCCCATTTCTGGAAGTCATTTGAGGTCCCTCTTAATGGCAGCTCAGTCATCTGATACACCAACCACTGCTCCCCATTTTGTATTCTCTGCAAATGTCTTCTCACTTCACAGCAGGAGGTGGAGATGAAGCTGCAAATTTACATTCTCAAGACAGTTATAATAATAGAAGACATTGAAAATAGATATTTATTTGGGTATCAGCAGTAGAAAATGGTGTTACTTACACTTCATAGCCTCCTGCAGATTCCCTTATTTTCACGAGTGACATTGGTTTTGTTTTGTTTGTCTTTGATTTTTTACAGTGGCTAAATCTGAACCAACCAAAAATTCTTCTATACATCTGAAGAAGAGAGAATTATGCCAGTAAATTTGTATAATTTTATCATTTTATATCCCTAGAACTTCCCATTTAGGATCTAGAGTTCTCATATTCTAGAATTCAAATAAACTCTTCTGTGTGCAGCAAATAAGAAACCTTTCAAAGACTCTATTTTTTTTTTAATATCTAAGTTCTTGATGGGTTTTAATGAAACGAAAGCTAAAAAACATCTAGGAAGAGGGTTCCAAATTATAACTGGTATTAAAAGCAAAATTAGTAAAAGAAGGGCATGAAATACTAAGTCTTGATTGTAAAGTCTTAGTGATCATGTGGTGTGGAATTCCTTCAGCCAGAGCTGGAAATTCAGCGTGGGAAGAGAACCCTTGTTCCTCATTTACCTGTTACTTCAGAGCCTCACAAACTTGAACAAGAAAATTCCCAAAGTCCTAGTCCCCTTCTTCTGTGACTGAGATTTTCTGGCTCCTGCTTATTAAGTAAAACAGAATATTGTGACTTTGCTGTAATGCTGCATTTTATTCTTTGGTTGTTTTTAAACAGAAATTGAAGTCAAATTCTGCAAGTCTCACAGCTGAAAGAAATAGTGTTGTTGTACAGGCACATGGGAAAAGGTAGGTGAAAAATGTTCTGGCTTGTTGGACATTGCTTGATTATGACTTCTTATCAGGCCGACAATACTGCTCCTGTTTAATCTGTTTTGACATTTCTTAAGAAAGACACTGAGAAGAGAGACAGTATTTTTAAAGAAAAAACAAAGATAAGCAGGTAATTTCAAAGAATTATGTTAATGTGTTTTCATGTGGTCAAAATAATAATTATAAATTTATTAATTATTTAAGCTATTGAACAACATCTTCCTTTGCCTTATGGACATATACATTTATCAAATGCAGCATTGTAGATCTTTGTATATTCAGCATAGAGAGTATTTTTTGTAGAGTTTATCTTTGAATACTTTGATAATAGAAATTTTAAAATTCTGTAGTTTACAAGCCTTTGGATGCTTTTCTTATTTTTTTTTTTTTATAAATACCATGCTGTTAAACTAGGAGAAATATTACACTGCTTTCTCCAACCTATTTAATATTTTTTAATGAATCCATATAGATGCTGTCCAGTGTACCTGGGTGGAAGCCTTTCACCATCTGGGATAGGAACAAATATTTCAAAAAGGTAGGAAACCTGAAAAATATGTGCTACTTGCTTTATCATTATTTTTATTCACAGCTGTGTTTCTGTGGTGGTACAAAATTCTGCATTTGAACTGGGCAGGACAGCCTTACAGTGCAGTTACAGGCAGGAAGCAGCTGCCTGTAACTGCACTTGAAATCAGCTGGTCCCTTCCAGTCCTCTGTTGTTGACCGCCTGACCTTTTGTTTGTTTGAAGTGGTGAAAAATACTTGCAAATGAGACATGAAACCAAAAATCAGTAACAAGTAGTTAAGGAAATGGCTGCTGCGTTATTTTCCCTGCCTCTCTTTATCTTTCTGTGTGATGCCAAGTACATGACTGTAATCAGTGGTTGGGCTGGTTGAAATCTCCCAGAGCCTGAACTGAAAATGGTCACGGTACTTTGCAATTGCAGCTGAATTTAGCAGAAGAGATACTTTGATGATTTATCCACAACATCCCTTAGAACACTACTGCATTTCCATGTGGCATTTTTTGTAGTAAGTAATTGTGCACTCAACACATATTTGTATGCTGTCCAGGTGTTTTATCAGTGATGATGACTAAGGAGAATACATCAAATGAATATCAGTTTATTTTATATGTTCAGTGAGGATAGGAACCTGTAAAAATAATACATGAACATATAATTAAATCACATACCATAATTCTGAACATGCCAGAGATGTAAAGGCATTAAGATTAGGTGACATTGCTTCTAGTGTTTCTGAGTGCTGTACTTTGACCCATTTATGGTGGATGTATATTGTATCAGTCAGCTTCTCTAATTGTTCTTCTTTGTCCAGAGCGTGTGATCAGCTGCGTTGCACTGCTTGTGACTTCCGTGTGTCACTTTTCAATGACTACGTCTGGGATCAGTCCTGTGATTATCTTTTTTTCAGGTGTGTCTGGGGTGGGTATTAGTGTTGTGCTGCCATGCTTTAGGGCTCAATAAGAACTGGAAAGATGAAAAGCCCTTAGCACTGCTGTGTCACCTAAAGAGAAGCATGCTTGCTACCTGTTTGGGGTCAGGTGGGACAGTCTGTGGGGAGGGGGAATCAGCATCTCCCAAAATCTGTTTTCATCCATTTCTATCTCTTCTCCCATTACTCTCCCTCTGCTTTTAAAAATAATTCAAGTTTCATGGATGAAAAGGCCAGCTTATTGCTGAAATAAGTAGGTAATCCATGTGATGGGTTGGACTCTGGCAACCAGTGCAGGGTATCTACAATGTCAGCAACATGAATACAGGCTGTTCAGCATGTGCTTTGCACCTCACCTGCACTCAGACAGACTGTGATGGTTTCAAGGCAGATGTTCTTTTTTCCACTATCAGGTGTACTGTCATGTTCAGTGAAAATCAAATAGCTTTATTTCTTAACAGATTTCTTTATTGAAGCAAAGGTTGGTTAAATGGAGAGGTGGATTTTTGTTTTCTGCTTGTATTGTGGTGTTTTTAATTCTTTAAATAGTTTTTGAAGACTTTAAAGTGAGTTCTTATTTCCTGTTTCTCTAAAGCTTATGCCAAGACTTATTGAAAGATAGTGTAGTAGGCATGTTCCTAGTAGACATCAGATTTGGATTCCTCTTATTTTAGTACAGCCTCTGTGTGAGCCTGGTAACTGATGGAAGAGGTGGATGTGTTCAGACTATGTGCTTGGAGAGTGATGTGACAGTCAGAGAAGAACATTAATGGAGATACCAGCTCCTTTTCCATTATTTTTCCTGTGTTACCTCTTTGGTTATTCCAGTATTTTTCGTCCAGTCTCAAAATTTGTATTTCTTATTGAATATCATTATTTTTCCCATTATTTAAAGCAGTTTTAAAAATACCATGCTGCACTAGTCTTCCTAAGATTAGTTTGGTAGTGGAAAAGGTTTAAACTAAAGTGGGATTCTTTTATTTACCCAAAGTCAAAATTATTTTGCTTCTCAGATCTTCAAATTAATAAATGAAACAAAAGAAGAAAATCACGTGAGCATCATTAGTATCAGATACCTGTAACATTGATTAAAATCTGTAATCTGTAGCAAGAGATTTAGCTGTTAATTTTGACAAACCTGAATTTTAGAAAGCAAACTTTAAGGTTAAACATTTTCCTTCCATTAATAGATGCCTGATCTCTTTTTCTAAAAATTCTTCCCTTGATACTTGTTTTGAGTTTTCTTTATTTAATTGGGCTTGTTGATGTTGGTTTTGAGCAATCCAGTGTCCAGTGGCCAGGAGGAGGTCATAAGAGCAGAGATAGCTAAAATGCTACAATTTCACTTGGTTTTTTTGAAACAACTTGTTCTTGTCATAGCATGCTGGTTTTTCATTTGTTATGATTAATGGCTGCACAGAAATTATTTCTGGTTTGGTGTACATTCTATTCTTTTATGGTCATTTCAGTCACTTTAGCAATCACCTTGAGTAGCAGTTCCTGGTGAAAAATTTAACTCTATCATTTTACCCATTATGCATATCAATTTTTACAGTAAGTTTGATAAGATAAACACATTTTTGGGTAATTTTTTAACACAAGAATTAGCTCTGCTTGGTTTTCTTCGCAATTCTTTCTCTGGAGGCTGACTGGAAATCTCTAAACCCAACAGATAATGTTGTTTACAAAAACATCAGTCTGTAGTTTATCTGAGAACACAGAAATTACACACCGAGACTGCTCTCAGGAAAGTAGTGTTCAAAACAGAATTCAAATATATCCCTAAATTAATCCATGACAGCAGTACTCAGAATTGTCAAGATGTCTTCTGATTTGAAATGGCCTCATGAATATTTTTTGTTTAAAAAAAAAAAAATCAAAACAACCCAGCATGATCCTAAGATGAATTTACTTCTTTGGCAGGAATAACATGCCTGAGCTCAGTAAGCTAAGAGCGAAGATGATAAAGAAGAAAGGAGCACGTGCATATGCTTGTCAGTGCAGCTGGAGATCCATTGATGAATTAACTGACCTTCAAACAGAGCAGCAGCTTCGCTGGGTTTGTGGTAAACATGGAGAATGAAGTCTTCTTGTGTAGGATACCTACTTGTGTGGAAACGGCTTTTAAAATCATTTGTTTCCTATGCAGTTCTCTGAGAACAGATGGAAAATTGAATACTTAGATCTAGAAATAGATTGTAACACCCAGATTTCAACCTGAAAACTTTTTTTTTTAATTTAACTGTCTTGCAAGCACTGTGGGGAGTTGAATTATTAAGAGAAATGACCAACTTGGAGGCTTTCTGGAAGCTAAATGAGGTTAAAGTTCATACTCAGTAGTGTTAAAGAAAAGAAAGGGAAATAACAGACCTGGGCATGGGCAAAGCATCTTGAGACTCTTCCTCACATCTAGCAGAGAGCCTTTTTTCCCATGTCTGCGGAATCCTGGACTCAAAATGATGGGTTGGGAAACAACCATGGCACACAAGCATATGAACTTCTGCACAGAAATGAATCCTGCGCTTCTGCTTTGCTGATAGTTGTTAATGAGCAAGTGGTTGTTTATCTCTTAAAAAAATTACTATGGGATCAGCTCTCATCTTAAAGGTTCCAGCACACCCCAAAACTTTACTTACTTTTACCCACCAGTAGCCAAAACTGCAGATGCTGAATATTTTCTTCCAGTTCCTACTGCTTTCTTCAGAGCATTTTCTGCTGACTAAGGACTTCTACCACAATGAATTTCTTGAACTTCTCTTCAGCCCTCACTGCACAAGAGATGAAAAAATTATTGTGCAGTTATTAAATGTGCAATTTTTAAATAAGCAATTTTAAAGAGATTCTGAAGTGTATGTTACTCTTTTATCAGTATTTTCAATGGAAAAAGGCTCAAGCTTTTAAGAGAGAGAAAATATATACCCCCACTGATGTTCAAGTTCAGATTTTTTTTCAGTTTCACTTACGTTTCACTTCAGCTTGTCTTGAAAAATTTTTGCATTCAGATAGTGCAACTGTCCTGTTTCAACACACTCCCCTCAGTAACATTACTTGGTGAGTTGTCTTGCTTACAATCAGCCACTATAGTTCATGAGCTTTTCCTTTTCATTATGTATAAATAACACAGAAGATAGATTTGAGTTTCATGCAGGGGGAGAGGGAGGAAGGAATAACCAGTCCTGTCATTTACTACACTGAAAAGTGTCTCAGTGTGGGAGGTCTGTCTGTGTTTTTGCTGTGCAGTATGTGTATCTGTACAGATAAATTCAGAATTCCTTACTTTGGGCAATTCTAGCGGTACAGAGCCATTTCCCTTTCTCTGAAGTTTTGCTCATGGTTCTAATCTGTATATTTGTTCTGTTTCTGAGCCTTTCCAAAACAACTGTATGGTCTTACAGAGGTGATTCCTGTGTCTGTCACCCTCTGGAAGAGCAGATCTCAGTAGTGATCAGAGGCATCATTCAC
This sequence comes from Geospiza fortis, assembly GCF_000277835.1. NCBI lineage: Eukaryota > Metazoa > Chordata > Aves > Passeriformes > Thraupidae > Geospiza > Geospiza fortis. The sequence continues at coordinate 5,094,992 of NW_005054344.1, read as the reverse complement.
TCTGCACCCTGCTTACCGTGTCCTTCCATGGGTGCTTGTTTTAGAGCCTGCAGAGCCCAGCAGTGTGCCTGGGAAGTCTGGCAGTGCTTTCTCAGTGCTCCAGACTGCTCCTTCCAGTGCCCATGCAGCCTTGCTGGAGAGTCAGAGGTGACTTGGCTTTGGAGAGGTACTACTTGGCATGATGGTGTAGACATAGTTAGGGTCATGTATTGTTTTCAGTGAATTTAGCATTTCAGGCTGAAGTTTCAACTGCTAGAGTCCAAAACTGCAGTTTCAGGACCAGAGACCAGTTGACTACTGCTCAGTCAGCTCCTAAAAGAGCTCTGCTTGCCTTTCTGTCCTTTGTGAAGATGCAGCCCTGGGCTGTACACAGTGAGTGTTCCTGGGTGTTCTTCAGGTGGGCCCAAGCAACTTTCATGCCTGGAGAACATCAGTGCTAAGAACAGGAGAAGAACCTAGAGGTAGGTAACAAGCTCTGGGGAAGAAGAAACCTGCTTTGCATTCTTCTCGAAGAATGCATTTCAAAAAGTGCTGAGGTGCCTTGGCTTTTCTGTTCCAAGGCTATTTGAAACTCGTGACCAAGTAGTTCCACAGGGTGTTTTGACTAGAATTGTACTAGAATTTGTGCTACAGTGTAGAAACAAGCTGGGCTGTGAGCCAAAAATGGGGGAAATCCTAATTCCCATCTCAGTTCATGAGACCAAGTCTTAATGTGACTAGGAAAGGGAGCATGTCTCCTGTACCTTGAACACTCCCCTGAAATAATCAAGTTTATTCAAGTGTAATTAACTTGTTTCTGGCCTTGGTCAGAGTGGTGGGATATGACAGCTTTTTGTCCAAAGGAAGTAGTAAACAGGTACCGAATAGTACTTCTGGTACAGCTTTTCAGAATTTATCATATTTGTAGATTTGAGAATAATTGCTGCATCATTTGGTACAATTATTTTGTTGGAAGGAGGAGCAGTATTAAGATTTGTTTTTGTTTCCTTTGCTTTCTTCGTTTACATGTTACAAACTACTCCAAAGTCCTCAGATGAAAAGAATATAAAGAAAGGTAAAACTAGAGCTTGAATGTTCATTTGATGAAGGTATTGTCAGATTGTGCAAGGTCCTCAAGATGTAGCCCAGACCCTAAGTGATACTTCTGTGTCAGTTATCTGAGATAGCAGGGATTATGTAGAGAATTCTGTTTAAGAATATGTAAAGAATTCTGTTTAAGAATGCAGTTCAGCTGTTGTCAAATGGAAGTACTGGAGAACAGTGTTGCTAAGTATAAACATGACTACTGTTTTCCTCCAGTTTTTTGCTTTGGAATAATAACACCATTTCCATTTGTGAAATGGGCAAGATGAAAATTTAAGACTTTTATTTTGCTTATTGATATGCTTGGAAATTTTCTAGCCTGTCCCATTAGTCTGCAACAGATCCCTCAAAAAAACAAAAGCAATGAAGGATGACAAAATGAGATTCCATCAAATTTAATATGCTGCTCTGACTTACCTTTCACTTGTTTTACCTACAAACTATGGAGGGTGAATAAACTCAGAAGAGTCATTATTAAGAATTACCTGCCATAGTAACATTACATATTGCAAGCTCTGCACTGTGTTATATCAAATATAGATTTTTTTTGTCCAAACACTTATTTTAGTTTTGTACTGAAGATATTCTGCAAATGCTGCCACTTGCTGAAAGACTGCCACTTCTCTTGTTTCCTGACATGTGAGTCTTTGGGTCATGTAACCAGCACATGTGGTAGTCACACAATACAAGAAGTGCTATGTTGGGAGCTGTGTACACAAATTTTTCTTCCTGCCAGGCTCTTTTTTCAAAAGACCTGACATTCTGTCTGTGGTGTGACACCTGATAACTGCAGGCAGGTGGAGTAAGGGAACATCAGGTGCTGCTCATTTGTGAGGGCTACATCTGATGCCTAGGGTTTGGCTTGTGTGCTATGAAAAAGTTTTTCAAATGTCAGCACTTAATAAAATGAAAAATTGGAACTAATCTGAATTGTGTGTTGTGTGAGTTCCAGTGTACTGTTCCTATCCAAGAGAAGCCTTATAAAAATGATGGTTTTTGTCAGAAGTGTTATGACATGGCCTTAATTCAAAAGCATTGTCCAGCTCCTAAGAAGCAGTAAGTACTGTTGTGTGTGTTTTCTCACATCAGTGGGGATGCAGCAAAGAGAGGAGAATTAAAGAAACTTTAACATTCTTTACTAGCTAACACAAGGAGAGCACATGAAATTATAGAGCAGTCATAAAGGTGAATGCATTTGCCAGATTGCTTGGATGTTTACTGAGGATAAAAGGTGGAGGCAGGTGCTGTGCAAGGGTGGCAGATAGCTAAACAACTTGCAGAGTGGGGTGCTGGTAGCCTGGTGTATCAGTCAGGCATTTGCTGTGGTCCACATGTCCCAGGTCTTGCTGTAGGAAACCCTTCTTAGTACCAGGGAGGAGTTGCTCCGCATGTGGAAGTTGGAACTTGTTTCTCCACCATCCAGAAATGCCGTGTGGCTTACATTAGAGTAACAAACGTAAATACTTCCTGTACCTCATTCTGAATTTGGATTCCGGGCATGGGTGCTATTCAGGCAATAATTATTTCCCCAACTTAATTGGCAGTGTGGACATAGTGAGGATACTCAGAAACCAGTCACTGCCTCAGGAGTACTCCTGACTTATTTAGGGCTTGCAGTATCACAGTGATGTTCATGGGTGTTTCATTCACTTTGATAACTTCTTTTTCTGTTGAGTTAGAAGTACGTGATCAGGGTTAATATGTGATTATGCAATCCAGTCTGCAGAGGGCAGAGCAGCACTGCTGAGAGGTACAGTTCAGGCTTCTGCTTCACTTGTTCATACTCCTATTTTTTTTGTAATAGTGGTTTACATTCAACAGACCAAGGCTTGCATTTGTCTCCTACTAGTGTCATTGTAAGTGGATAGCCAGATCTGTAGGAATTCCAATTGATTTTTGTATGAATTCATCCAAATGGTCCTCAAATGGTCCTTGACCAATACTGAAGTAGATTAAATTTTTAACTGTCATGTAAAGAAGCATTAAAAACTCTCCGTGTGTCTATACATAGGTATGTTTGTGTATGTTTATCCTCTAATAACATCAGTAGAAAACCTGAATTCCCTCGCAATTTTTTCACCCTGCCCAAATTAATTTTCCCTGAAAATGTTAAATAATTTTGGCAAGTAGAGGTTGCATATGTTAGTATCTTCTAATATTCAATATAAAATTTATATTGCATATCACCCAAGGTGACAGTTCTTTAAAAGGAAATAGTAAAAGTCCACAATTTAGAAATGCAAAAGAAAAAAGTTGGTCCTATCTAGGAAAGCAATGTAGACCAGAAATGCTGCAGAGCAGTCTGAGATACAGCATGAGAATCATCCAAAGACCTACATCCTGCAGTCCATCATCCATGAGCCAAGGCTGAGATTAGTGAAGTCTCACTCTCTGAACTCTCTTCTGATTCTTTGGGAGTCAGTCCAGAAAGTAATTGTACAAAGCAGACTTAAAGTGCATGGAAGTAAACATTGTTTCCAATAACCAGTGAAGTTGTGTCTGTTTCTGCAGAAGTGACAAGGTGCTTTTAACAAGAAGCACAAACATATCTAAACCATTAAACTAAAGTTTACTTATTTTACTCTTAAAATAGGGAGTATGATCTAAATTTAGCCTAGTTACACCATAGGTGAGTGACCTCTGTGACACTTCATTCTTTACTTACTTGATTTCTTCTAACAGGAGAAACAATTGAATTAAAATTTTAATAGAGTAGAAAGGAACAAGCAAGGCTAAGTAGCAGACTGAGAGGTTTCATACATGTTTTGATAAAACATTTTTTCAGATAAGAAATAAGCCATTGGTTTTTGTTTGCTAAACTAAAGTGAAACATAAGTAAACGAAATAAAACTACCATGCTGCAGGGAGAAGTTCAAATGTCCATTTGCCAAAAGCAAGGACAAAACTTCACATGGGGGATGCCCTTTCTGGGAATCTTTTATGATTTCAATTCCACAGGCTGGCTGGCCCTGAAGATGGGGGTGAATCCACCCCCCACACACACACACACCAATTCCCTTTTTCAGGGTTTCCTGTAGCATTTTGAAAACTGTTTCCTGTTGTTAGGCTTTAGAGATAATAGCTAACATAGATATTATATTTCGATATAAGAGCAAAGATATTCAGGGTTTGTAAAACCCTCTTAGACAGTGGTTAAAAGCTGTTATTCAAATATAAGCAAAAGATATTGAAGTTTTTAAGAGAGTTTAGTGAAACTGAAACCCTTGCAGCTTCAAAACTTTTTGAAGAACTGGGAGGCAGAGAGGAGGAAAGGCATTTTCCCAGCAGTCAAACCAGCACATAATATTCTAGCTCCTTAGTACATTAAATTCCTCTGCTTAGAAAATGGGATTGCCTGCAACAGGGAAAAAATGTTCACTCTTGAATGGTGATTGGATATTTATGATGTATCAATAGAATTTTTCAATCTCTCTTTAAAGGCAAGCCATATTGCCTCACTCTAAGACATTGCAGTAGATGTGATAGAGAGCACACATCTTCCAGCTAGGAGCTTTGGGATAGTCAACAGTCTGATTGTGCTTGGAATTCCATGTCCTGACTGCCCTGATGTAAACAGCATTCACAGGAAGGGGGAAGCAGTTACCAGAGACAGGAAGGCTGAATTTAGCATCAAACTCCTTATCTAGGCAGAGCGGGCTGCTCAGGATGCTGATAAGAAAAAGTGTATAAATTGCTCCAGCAGCCTGTGATAGCTGCCTGGCCCTTCCTGGGAAGACCATTCTCATCAGTGTAATCAGAGTGCAATCTTACACGTGCAGATGGGTTTAGGAAGGGATTATATCTGGGGGCCACTTGTCCAAAATAATGCTTTGTGTACTACAGTCTCATTCAGTCTGGCTTACTTGCACTTGAAGGAAGAGATTAATCTGCATGCTGAAGTAGGAGGATGTGTGTCTGTAAAAATAAAAACTTTGTCATAGTAAGAGTTATTATTAGTCTTACTACCAATAAAGGAATATAAGCCTTTCCTGAATCTGATCATGTACTGCAATATCTGGTTTAATTTCTAGATTACAGATTTTATATCAGTGCTGGCACAGCTCTGGTCCCACCTCTTCAGAGATAAAAGCTGTTGCTGCATTGTCTTAAGTGCTTTGGATCAGTGAGCTGTCTTGTTTACAAGTGGCAGATACACGGCTTCAAAACACTATTTGCAGTGTAATTAGTTGCTCATTAACATGTGATGTCATTTTTCCTTTTGATTTATGTGTGTGTATATTTTGAGAAATCCATCTGCTCTGAGTCTACAGCACAGCAAAGCACAATTCCATCAATATGTGCTCCTCAGTGGCTGAAGTGGCAAAAAATGCTAGGCTCCTCCACCATGATTTTTCTATGAATGATGATTCTCATTTCTCATGTCTTCCCCCAAGTATACTGAGAAGTTATTTTGGCTAAGATTGAGACCTGGAGGCAGTTTAAAGCAATCTTTTAGTTGCATCTTCACATGTGTCTAAAACATCTTTCCCTTTCCCCATCCTCCATGCTAGATTTTTATTTACTTCCATTCTAGTGAGGAAGGCTAGAAAAAAACTATGAAAAAGGAGAGTGGTATAAAAGAGTCTACCCATGTCCTGAACAGCAACTAAGCAGTCTGTCCTGGGTCATTGCAAAGACGACATTCTGGATTTGAATGGCTAAAATAATTCAAGCCAAGAGGATATTGGGGTCTATCTGTTCTGCTCACTGAATGTGGGTACCACACATCTCCTGAGCACAGGAGGACATGGTGACACAGCTGTCAGCAGTCTTAGCACCAGAGTATCCAGCCAGGTGCTCCACACCAGAGCTAAATGAGTAAGCTAAAACCTTTAATCATTCTAGTTTTGCAAAAGAGTTTTATCTCTGTGGCATGCTGCAAATCCTTCCTCAAACCTGGAGAACATTACTTCTTTATAAAGTATATGTTTGTAAACTGGATAATTTCCAGATGTCAAATCAGTTGGCAGACTTTGCAGTAACAGTTCTCTACTCCAAGTTCTCAACCAGTGCTGAGCATGTGGTTACCTTGGGTATTTTCAGGATCCATCATAAGGCAAATGACACCTTTTAGGGGAAAAACAAACAGCCTAATGGGCACCTCGTGGCAGAGAGCACCTTATCAGGTTTGTCCCAACCCATTCTCACATCATTGTTCAATAGAGTAACAGGCCAGAAAAGAACGAAGCAGCTACCTTTCTTTTCTATCAGATATTGAAGGTTACTCATATTTCCTGTCCTGCTATTTAAAGGACTAAGGGCTGAAAACGACAGTTCATTAACTTGTCTGGAATTAAATCTTTTTCTATAGCCATGTTCAAATGAATGATAGAAACGTAGGGCTGGAAGGCATCACCTTCTGCCTTGAGACAGGACTGCCCCTTCAGGAAGCTCAGGCTAAACCCAGGTGCAGGTTGCCACCAGAAATGCCCCTCCCATCTGCAGGGGAGCTGGCTACAGGGTACATCAAAGAAAGTGACACCACGTGTTCCATGCCAGCTGCCCAGGGAGTCCCAGGAGGAAGGGAAGGAACACCCTTCTCTCCCTGCTGACTGATGGGTTGGGCTGTGTCTTAGCCAAGAAGAGAAACACGTGGGAGAGCCCGGGAGAACTGCAATAAGCTAACATCACAGTGGACTTAGGCACTTGGTGGTATTTTTGACAGTCTTGCTTTAACTGAGCACGTTCACTGTTCAAACATTTTAAAATAAAACATTGCTTCCCACACTTTTTTTGGCTCCAGTTGGCTGTTGTTTTCTTTACAGACTTAAAATTATGCTTATTCATACTCCAGAAAAATCCCTATCTCTGTCTGAATGGCCTGGGAAAAACTTAGGGCATGCTTGCAAAGCAAACTTTGAGGAAGTAAATTTAGTTTCTCAATAAATCTAGCCAATTCAGCTCTTGTCTTTGACAGCCATCCTTCTAAATTTTGAAGGAGACTGAGTTATTCTCTGGGGCGTGCAGTCTAGAGTTGTGGGTGCTTGGGCCTTGGGCCTCAGGAGGTCACAGGCCACATCACATAGGTCCAAGAAGGGTAGCTAAGAAAAGCAATTCTGTTGTCAGCAACCTTAAATTTTCTATGCTGGAAACTGTACTACTAGAGAAAAAATAAAAAGTGTGGGTTTGCTGATTGAAAGAAAGGTCTGAGAGTGTGGCCACAAGCTGTTGTGTTTTTCAAAATACAGAGCCAAATTCTTCTTGAAATGCAAAGATGTTTTCAGGAAAATCTTTCCACTGTAGCATATTCTGATTCAGCACTTGTGTTTAAACTATAGACCATTAACGTGTCTGTGTACAAACATCATCATGTAAGTTGCTGCCATCCAGGTAGGTGTGAATGAGCACTGAGGAGCCTGTTCACTGGAAAGGCACGCCTGAGGAGCTCCCCTCACTCTGCTAATTATACTCTAGGAAGTTTTTAATATATGACACCAGCCCACCCTGCCAACCAAGGGACTCCATTTTTTTCCATGCACCTTAAATACAAAGAAAGGGGCTCCTAGCAGGAGCTCCTCAGTGGTTGCTGCCAAAAAGAGTAGCAATGAGTTTGAAAGGGGAAGGAGATGGAGGATGCTTCCTGTGAAATGAAGGCCCTTCCACACCTCCTCCTTTCCTAAATCCCACACTGCTAGTAGGGATTTGGGCTCTACCATGAGAGAAGAAGGCATTCTGTGAAGCCACAAGTGCACTGTGCTTGAGGAAGGCTTGTCAGCAGCCAGAAAGCAGAGGAAGATGAGATGGAGGAGGCAGGCTGCACTTTTTCAGAAGTTTGGGGAGTTCAGACAATGAGTACTCACATGCATAGCATATTTTTAAAAATCTCTCCATAAACTGCTAGTCATTTAAAAAAAAAATCGTCACCTCTTAGCAACAAAAAAAAAAAAAAAAAAAAAAGAGAATAAGCTACAGCTACAGTCTTTTGACACAGGTTTTTATACTTTACAGCCTTGAGAAATTATCTTCCTTTGATTCATAAAATAAATCAACATGATGCAAACAGCATCAGGAACTTAATAGTTTTAAGAGGAGTTGATGCTAAAATAAGGTATGTCAGCCCTGAAATGCCTCCAGACTGTGGTTGTGTAATGGGGATAAGTACAGTACTTCTTTGGAGCATTAACCTGAATTAAAGGATGAAACTACTTGGTGGCTGGGCAGGGGTCAAGCACACCCCTGGTCACTGCTGAGGCCTTGACAGAAGGATTAGAGAAGTTGAAATTTCTTTTAAATACAGAAATTCCCGCTGAGGAGTGCAGCAGTTTTCTTAAAAGGACCAAACTGGCTCTCAGGGCAGCGGTGGCTGTGGAGGAAGGCATTCAAGAAGGGGTTCAGCATCCACTCTCCACCACATCCACACCCAGTGCTTGGAGGGCACAGCTCCAGACTGACCCTGCTCACCCCACAGGTTGCAGTGGCTCTCCACAGAGCTTTCCATTGCTTTCCAGGGAAGGCAGATGGATAAAGTATTAGGGACTGATGTAAAAGCATCAAGTTTATTGTGTCTATGCTGCAGCTGCGTCAGGAGTTACGTACCTAAATCCTTCTGCATCACGGCAGGGGAATGCTCCCCACGCAATGCTGCTTGTTGACAGCGATCCTTTCAACTCACTCCTCAAAATACAGCAACAGCATTTGCTGCTGTGCCATGGAAAAAACTGTGGTGTGTTCCCAAGTCACATAGAGCCTGATCTGCAGCTGAGGTCAGGCTGTGTGAACCAGCAATGCCTGTCATAGATGGTTCATCCCGCAAGAGGCATTCCTTCCTGTGAGAGCGCAGGCAAGGCCACACACCAGCAGGAGGCTCCACTTCAAATACACCCTTCAACGGGATTATTCCAGATTTTCCTTGAGGATCTCGAGTCTGGATTTTGGTAATAGCACATACACAAATGCCATTTGTTTAAACTAAATCCACTGGTTTTGTTTCAGCTGAGAGATACCTCAAAGAAACCTCTCTGTGTGCTTCGCAACCTGAGAATGGATTTTAAGATGCTGCTGCTTGCACAGGGCCTGTAATGCACTGTGCCCTTGCAGAGCTGCCTTGTATATGGCACACAGGACAACCTTAACCTTCAAATTGCACACCAGAAAAAGTCTTCCTTTGCTACTGATTAAAGGCAACATGAAGATGTTTGGCTGATGTGCTCCTCTAAACTGATGATGTGTCTGAGCACTAAAACATGCTATTACTAGGCAAGGCAAGCTGGCTCTAGGACAGCTTCCCACTAAGACTGGTTTAACATGTGCTGGGGAACAAGCTGACAGTGCCTTTGCTTGTTTAAGACTGTGGTGGTTCCATCAAACCAGCTGAGATGATCATCCCTTTCAGCACTGTCTAGAAATAGAATAAGAACAGTCAGACAGACTTTGATACTTTCCTAAGAAAACTAGTTTAAGAGTCATACCTCAGGAGCTTATCTAAATGTAGGATTGCAGTAATTCAACAGGAACAATTAACCTAATTGAAGCTTTTGCAAAATATTGTGCACTTGCATTTTAAACAAGTGTCTTTCATACCTTCCTCCACCATTGCTTGTTCCAGTGGTTTTTGGTGTGTGCTTCCTTCACATTCATACGTGTCACAAAAAACAGCTGAGAGAAGCAGTTTGGCAGCAGGTTTGAATTTTTTTGGATAAGCACTGGAAAGTATCTGGGCAAATGACAAATTTTAACAGATAAACAACTACCGGCTTCTTTAGTGAGCTAAAGAAGCATATAGCTAAACTGGGGGTGAAACCCACCTGTCCCTCAGACAACAATGCCTTGGGAGTGACCTGACTGACTGCCCTGCAGCATGGAGCAGAGGAGATATGGCAGGGGTGTAGCTGCAAAGTGGGATCCCATCCCACCACTTATTCTCTCCATGTCACAGGCTTCAAAAATAAATTTTAAAAAATCACAGCCTCTCACCACCTCACCTCCTCCAAACCCAGGTGCTCAGGTCTGCTGTGGTTTCCAGAGCATCACTGTCCAGCTGCAAACCTGGGTGACCAACCCCCAGCACACACAAGGCACCCATGGCACTGCCCTTCCCACTGTCCCCTGTCAGCACATGTGGTCCTACACACAGGGATGTCCCCATATGGCTGAGGTTTGGTTTTACAAAGAACCCTCAGCCTTGCTGGCAGGTGGGAGCTGAACCAAGCTGACTCCTCAGGGAAAATTTTGCCTGTGTGATTTCAGTAGTTCCCGCAGCTAAAATACAAATCATTGAGGCTAAAGGGCTTAAAATCTGCATCCACACTGATTATTTTATAAAATTATTATTGCTGTATAAAAATTTACTCTTCAGATCCCCTCAGAAGCAAATGCTGGGGTAGTGACACACGGTGAGAAGGAGAAAGACTCACAGAGGTTTCACCCCTTTTCATCCTTTAAACCACATTTTTAAATTATAGTAATCACAGTATCTGATTATATTCCAGGCTGGCAGAACCATTCCCAACAGAGTTGTCCTCCTTAAAGTGTTTAACCTTGAAATGTAAATAGATTTCTTTTAGATAATTTTTATAATTACAGATAACTTTTGCCCACTGAAATGTCCGTTCACTTCCTGTACACTCACCACTTTTTCAATTTGGTTTATTTTTTAAGGAACTGTTTTTGCAGAAGTAAGAAAGTAGCATCAAGTACAATTTCATTGTCTTTACCTGCTTTGAAATTAGTGATATAACAACATGTTAAACAACCATCATTCCAAATACTTCAGTTATAGCCAAATCAATTGATGTGCTCAATTGTAGCTAAGGAATATGGGAAATATAGAGAGAAAAATCTATCAAGAAAGAGAACCTTTGGAATGCTTGTGTATGTATACATCCTTTTACCAAACCAGTATTTACCTATCCCATAAAAGATAGAAACTGGAGCAAGGAGCTCAACTATTCCTGCAGTTCTTTTACATTAATTTAAAAAATCATGCACTTCAAATGAAGAGGATCACCTCTACAATAGCAGATATCAGTGTGCATATGTTTCCTCTGGACAGTGAGAGTGCCTAAAGGTCACAAACCTTTCTCTTACTGTCAGAGCAGACTGGCATTAAGACAGATGAGAGACTGCTTATTTAACACAGAAATAATCTGTCAGGAGTTGTGCTGTCGCTGCCACTGCCCTTTCAACCACAGGCACTTGGTGGAGGAATCAGAGATGCTGCGATGAGGAAAAGTGACACGGAGGAGCACAGGCCACAACTAGCACTGAGTACTCAACAGGAGGCTGAGTATAACTGGGGAAGAAGCTGGAAAAGGCAGCACACAGCAGAGAAGAAGAGGTTAAAGTGTGTTCGGGAAGTGCAGGGCCCATTCATGTTTTTAGGAGAAGCACAGGGAGCGATGGGGACAGATATTTGTGCCAAGAAACACACAAGGGACAGTGACACACACAGCATGGCAAAGGGTGACATTAATGCCCTTGGAAGAAACCACTATGCCAACAACACTGGCCAGAGGAGGAGCTGCTTCATACTTCCCAGGAGCAGTAGCCTGGGAGAGGCTTTTGGAACGTTGAAGTGCTTGGGGTGAGCAAGGGCTGACTGTCCCACGGCACCTCCTCAGCACCCTGAGGTCTCTCAGCCCTCCTCCCATCCCAGGCAGGGCTCTCCATTTGTAGGGGCAGGCTTTGAGCCTCTTATTCCCCTTCCTGTCATTTTTCAACTACCACCCTACATGGCATCAGCAGTAAGATCTGGAGGATTATCCAGCCCTCATTCAGGAGGGAAGAGACAAAGGCTCATGCTGTTTCCCCCTGCATTAGCTGTGCATTTCTATTTCAGTGGCTATCAGAAACTGGGAAGAGGTATGGGCAGCTAATAGCATGGCTGCTCTTCTCCAGCTCCCTGAAAGAACTTAGGTACAGGAAAGCAAATTAGGCAAGATAGGGAACCTATTTCCACTGTCCTCCTTGGCACTCCCTTTCCTCATTCCAGCAGCTGGAAACACACTGCAAGCAAAGAACATTACCCCAGCATATGCAGGGTTATGCTGTACAAGAGCACAAGTCCAGAGGTGCCTCACTTCCATATCCCAGACATCAAGAAGCTTCAGCTACCTCCATTTGCTTGTGGAGCTGCAGAAGGGCAAAGCACAAGCTCTGTCTGTCCCACCAAACTGGGTAAAAAAGATATTTTAAACACTAAAATTTTAAATTTGTGGAAGTTTTCTTTCCTTGTGAAGAAAGTAAGGAGGATGCATTTTTGCTGCCTATGATGAGTGCCAGCTAAGTGCCACCCTTGTTCTTTTCTCCCCTCTGTGACCCCAGAAGTGATGTTGTTCCCCTCAGCACCCATATGTACCTCTCCTACTCTTGGTCTTTGGCTCAAAGGCTGTTTCCAAGCAGTGAATCTTCCATGAACCCTGCAGCCATGTGTCCTGCACAGAGGGGCCCTTACTAAATTTTACAGTAAGCACTCAGGCACTCAAAGTTGAAAGCCTCTTTAGGGCAGAGCAGGATGCATGGCCCATGGAATGTTCTGTCCACCACTGCTTGCTTGGATGTGGACACTGCAGCAACTTTGGAAGCAGCAACTCTATGTTAGATGAGTTATGGACAAGTTTGAGCTATTTCTGATTCCCACTAGGAATGCCCAGCTTGCAGAAGAAAAGCTCAGGTACTGCAGAAATGAGAAAAGTCAAAAACCCTGAGAAGCTATGGATCACAGACTCACAGAATCATAGAATATGCTGAGTTGGAAGGAACCCACAAGGATCACTGAGTCCAACTCCTGGCTGTGCACAGGACATCCCTAGAGTCACACCATGAGCCTGAGAACATTGTCCAAACACTTCTTGAACTCTATCAGGCTGCTGCTGTGACCACATCTCTAGGGAGCTTATTCCAGTGACCAACCATTCTGTGGGTGAAAACCTTTTTTTTTGCCTTTTTAAAAAAAATTATTCAAAATCAAAGCTCTGTTCTGAGACATCAGCCTGCTGAAAAAACACCCTGAAGTCCCACAGAGTGTTCACAACCAGGCAGGTGGGTGTAAAATGACACTGTGGGGCCTGAAGTGCCCTTCTCTGGTAGATGCTTCCTGCCTTGCCAGACCAAAATCCACCGTGGATGAGGTGTCATGGAACTGGGGAAAACCACCTGCTGGGCTGGATCAGACCCCACGTGTGGCTGGGCTGATCATCAATGCCTCTTTCAGAGTAGCGAGTTTAGGAGGAGACACCTGAGCAAACATCCCCACATTCCCAGCCTATTTTCATATCCCAGGGTTCCAGATGTCATTCCTGTGCCTCTGTGGATGCCTCCAGCTTGGCAGCTTCCCCCTGTGCAGCCCACAGAAGGAGGACCCACACCTCTACCCAAATCTACGTGCTTCAGAGTGGTTTTGAAGCAGGTTTAGCCCCCCAGGTACTGACTATGCCCGTCCTTGACATTTTGGCTGCTCTGCTCAGAGACATAAGCACTGCTTTTATTCATCAGGGAAATGGCTGTAGCAAAAGAAAAAATTTGTATTTATTTGGTTTTCTTCTTTCAGGAAGACTTTCAAAAAGCACCATTTCTGTGGCTTAAGCCTCAAACCCTTCTGAGGCCATCTCTTATGGCCTCAGCTCTGCAGTGTTTTGCTTGAGCCACAGGCACGTGGCAGGATGGAGCTGGGTACAAGAGGAATGCAAGGTGCTGGATTTAGATTCCCATTTGCTGGGTAAGTAAAGACCTGGTGAACAAGGGACATTCCTCTGAGCTTGCAGGACCTGCCCTTCATCCCCACCAGTGGCCACTCACCACTGAGCCACTGCCCCAACGTTTTTATAAGGCTTGTGCCTTTGCTGGTGTAGGGCATTTACATTGCCAGTGTAAATATTAAAAGAGCCACTGTGGCATGCTCAGAAATTCTGCAAAGCATCTGTAGAGTGGTGCTGCCACGGGTGAGCTGCCCTTTGAGAGCTACAGAACTGATTTTTTTTGTGTTAATGTGACTTGGAGGGGCTAACACTCCAGAGGAAAGTCTGCATGGTTGGAAACAAAGATAAAATTAAAATTTGCCCAAAATTAATTCAGCCCAGAGAGGCCTGAGCATCCATACAGACCAAGATGGGGGACCTTATTTCCCTCATTAAAGGGGATCTCTCAGCCCAAAGTGCTTAGAAGGGTGGTGTGAGCTGGCCCTCTGGCACCATGCAGCTGCCCAGGCAGCTCCAGCTCTCAGCCCCCGTGTCACACGTGCCTGGTCTGATGGTTGTGATATTTAAAATTACCACTTCCTTCATGCTGAGAGCACAGGACGTGCCCTGGCATCCAGGGGCATCCCCTGCATGAAGCCACAGAGCCTTGCCAATTAGAGCTAATCACTGTTTACTCCCTGCATTCCTTCCCACCTGCCCACTTTCAGCAAGTTAAAATAAATGAATAATATCTAAATGAAGAGTGCCTTTGTGATTCCTAGTAATTTCCCTTGAAGTAGTTATGATGGGCACATTAACTGGTACTAATTCATCATGCTGCTTGTAATCTGGCCAGGATTCAGATGGGAGAACCTGTTTTCACAGCAGCTAATAAAAGGTGGTTTATTGCTGCCCTACCAGGTGTCCTGGAGCTCCAGTCACCTTCCCAGCACAGCAGCCATGAGCATCTGCTTCCCTTGGCACAGGCTTCTGGCTAGAGACATGACAATTTACAAATAGGCCAGGCTGGTTATGACTCAGCCCTAATCACCACAAACAGTCCTTTTGTTTCATCAAAGGAAAACCAGATGGAGCAAACATCTCCTGAACGCTGTGCAGCTCAGGTGCATTATACAGCACCTGAAGCCCAGGGATGTGTTCATTGGCCTTGCCCTTAAACACAGTGCAGGCTCAGGAAACCAGATTACACTGTTACCTTGCTTATGCATCATGCTTACAGCTGATCCAGCTCATTCTGGGGTTCCCATGAGGCCAGACCTGCAGCAGGGACTGGCACAGCAGCACCGAGGACTCTGACCCAGATCCAGGAGTTGATTTCAGAGTGGGAAGCTGAGGAAAAGGGCTGCAAGAGGTTGGCAGGATCCCCAGGTAAAAGAACACTGACAGTTGAGCTCTGTGCTTATTCCCCCTCAGCAAGGGGGAATAAGGCAGGAATTAAGTTAAAGCCTGGCTTATGAAGGCTGTGTGGGCTCTGCTGACTCACACCAGGATGTCTGAGGAGGGGGCTTGCCTTGTTAGCCAGAGAAATGGTAAGGCTGGGAGAGGAAGCCAGGGCTGAGATCTCCATCCCACTTTTACCAGCACACCCAAATCCTGTAAGGCAACACACTCATCCAGTGACCGCGTGGAAACTCCTGACAGGAACAGGGAGGGAATTCGTCAGAGTCCCTCTAATTTGGAAGTGTTTATCCAGTGAGGTCGAGGATAGAGGGCACTTGCCCTTAGGGGATGCAAAAGAGCTTGCCGGGTACTTCCTTATGGCTAAAGATGCTAAGCCTCTGCTAAACCCATCAGTTAATAATAGCTAATAGCTAAGAAGGAAAGAAAGAGATTTGTGTTTTGGGGTCCCAGTCAAGGCCATGTGAAGACCTGACCCACGGTGGCTCCCAAGCCAGCGATATCGTGGAGTTGCTATAGCATCACATGCCTGTGTCACTGCATGGCAGAATTGTCCCTACCCTGCTAGGTGCTGGAGCATCCCTGTCCCATGCCTCCTCTCTCAGCAGCCACCTGCACTTCATCCCTCAACACTGAGTTACCAGGCTGGAGGTAAACAAGCTCAGCCAGGAGCAGGAAGCGTTGCAGGGTCCTTGGGTTGGGTCTGGCTCCTCTTCCTCACTGGGACAGTCTCATCATGGTCAAGTGCTTCTGGCTGTCCTAAGAGAGAAGCAAGTTCTGCTCCATCTGCTTTGGCTCACTGCTGCTGATGTACTTGTGTAGCAATGGTACAACTTGTGGGAGTCCAGCCACAGATGCAAAATTTAAAAAGCCTCATAGCTGCATGGCCACCCCAGAGACCCTGACCCTCCCCATGTCACCACTACCCAGAGGCAGCATGTGGGGACTGTCCCCAAGGAGCTGCTGTTTGCAGCAGTCCTCTGCTCTCCAGCATTTTGGAAGATGTGGCATGAAAGATGACACTTTTTGGAGCCATTTCCCTGGTTTTACACACTCAATACTCCTTGTAACGTCAAGATTGCAATCAGGTAGAGACTGCTAGGGCATGATAACACACACCTAGCTTTGCCTTGTTAAAGGTCAGTTGCTCCGTGGCCTCAAGTAGTTATATTGCTTCTTACCTCCTACTAAAAACCTGGACAAGCAGCTGTGCAAAACAGGCTGTAGACACTCAGGGGTGCTGAAAGGTTATTGGGTGTTTAGCCATGCATCAGCTTGCCCTTCATTAGTGATCAGACACCTAAGAATGAGGATAAGTCAGGTCTAGATGTTAAAAATTACATTTGGGTTCTCTACACTCTGCCACACCACCAGCAACCATGTCTTCATGTTCACAAAAAACCTCAACAGCAAACTACAAACACAACTGGTAGTGGGGGTGGGGATGGTTTATCACACACTAATGCAGACTCAGATTCTTTGTCCGAGATGCAGCTAATTTCACATCCATTATTCTTGGGCATCTCCCCCCTTTCCCAGCTGCAGATGTCATCTAAAGCCCAATTTTCTCTGGTGGCAGTACAAGACTAGGGCTAGCTCTATGCTGAGGGGTGAAATAGATGATTTTGTAGTGTGAAAGGCTACAAAAGCAAAACATTTAAGCAATTTCTACCACATGATCCTGCTATTCTGTTGTAAGCTCTGGAGACAACTCATCCCTGCAACCCCTTCTGCGAGCCAAAGTTTTGCAGCAGATAACTGTTTGGCCAGAGGACTCACTGGCACTTTACTCCACAGATGGCGGCATGAGGGCAACCTTGGCCTCTCCAGGGGGTGGGCAGAGCTTTCTCCCCTCTCCTGTACCTTTCATCCCCAGGGACTCGGCTCTGCCCATCAGTAAATCCATGTCCACTCCAGACCCATCCCAAACTACTCCCCCTCTGTCATCCCCTCATCAGCAAAGGGCTTGGTCTGAGCAGCAGCTCCTGGCCCGAGGCTGGACAGACACTGGCATGTACCCCATCAAAAGAAATGTCCAGAAGGACTAGAGTCATCTTAGACCAGCCTGACCCCATCTCAAATCTTGGTTCTTCTTTTATTAACCCATTTTACTTTATTGTTTTCTGATCTTTCTCTCTTCTATCTTATCTCACTGCCAGGCCTTTCTCTCCCTGCTTTTTCTTTGCAGCCCCTTCCCCAGCTGTCTTCCCCTCCCTTCTTGCAGCATTGCAGGGTAAATCATCACCCCTAGACGTGGCTGCCAGTACTCAGCAGTGCAGATGACAGCCTTGTGAGCCTTCCTGTAACTCTTGCTTTGCAAGCTTATGTACTATATTGCAGGCTCCTGGCTCTTCCCTGTTTCCATCCAAGCAGACAGCAGTTGACCCTTTTCTGGACCTTGGCAGGAGCCCAGGCAGTGCCTCCAGCAGCAATCACACCTGGAATGGAGAGGCTGGGTTTGCCCAGGCTAGCCCCAGCTCTTCACTGACAGAGCTTTGGCAAGGAAAGATCCTCCTAAATTAGTAAGAAGAGGGGCCTACCTTGCTTAAAGGTTTTGTAGTTTTAGACCATTGTACTATTTGCTGTAGGAGGCCAAGAGTGAGGAATTGATGCAGGGAGAACCAAGGGGTAGAGAGTGGAGCTGCACCCAAGGCAGCCATATGAGGCTTTGGAAAGCACATCAAAGCCCCATAGCCATTAAGCGACACCATGGCTTAACCAGGAAACACACCAAAGCTGCCAAACAAAAGATAAAAAGCAGGAGCAGCATATCACTTTGCACAGAGCTGCCAACTCTCAAGAATGTGAAGGTCAGAATTCAATGCTTAAAAAGCAAGAATTTACATACAATGCACTTGGCTTCTCCTTCAGACTGGGAGCCTTTAGGGTTGTTTTTCAGTTTTCCTCCTAAACCACTAACTGCATAATGAAACCTGACATTTTGATGTACTTCATATTACTCTGGGAAGGTAGAGCTTTAATAAAACACCAAATACATCAAGAGCCAGCAGCACCTTTTTCATGGCACTCTGCAGCCAGCTGCCATTCTAATAGCCAGCAAAAGGGTTCCTCTTCTGTGGGTTCCTCTTCTGGTGGTTAATTTCCAGAGCAAATTAACCATCCTGACTTCTCTGCTGAAGAGGAATGCTGTGTAGTCTTACAAACCCAAAAACATGACAGTAAAACATGAGAGGGGCAGAATCTGGTTGAGAAGAAAATTATTAACCAACCATGTCATTCACTCCCCACTGCTTTTTGGGAGGCATTGCTGAAGCAGCACACTGCCCTCACCCTGGGTAAATACAGCATCTTCCTGCCCACCTGCAGACAGGCATCCAGCCTTGCTCTGTGTCAGGTAAACAGCACTGTGTTGTACCCAAAAATTAATTCACACTGCTGTTGGGGATCTCCCCATGCATAGCTTCCAACCAAATTCTTGCCTTCTCCAAGAGCTCTGCTCATTCTTGGTTTCTTACCCCAGTTTGTGCTGCAAAACTCAGAACTATGATTTTAGCCAGGTCGTCTGAGGAAAGCAGTCCTTCTCTCCTGTTTAACATGCTTAAACAGGTTTTGAATCTGCCCACCATATTTTAACATAATGAGGGGGGAAAAAAAAGAAAATTAGAAGCCTTGAAGCCAGCAGAAGTCTTGTGAAGATAGAAACAGTAAATAAAAATCTTGCCATCACCCCCATGGCAGAATAGGCTGAGAAAGGAAGCCAGCTTGCAGCAGGCATCAGGGAATCCCACAGCAGAGCCCCATCTCTGCTGGCTCACACAGCTGCCCGTCTACAGGGCTTCTGTAAAACTCCTACTTTGGGAGGAGTTTCAGAAACACATGCAGCATTTCTCTTGTGGCAGCAGCTCCCCACAGCACACAGGGGCTCTGGCACCACAGGGCTGCTCTCGGTGCCCACAGGAGGGCTCCGTGCAGAAAGGGCCCAGAGGACACAGTGGCTCTGCAGCATGAGCTGCCCTTTAGTCCACAGAAAGCCCGATGTAGGTGACCTTATGGCAACAAGCAGGTTTCTCTGCTCATTGTGTGGCACGGTCTCCTTGTGACATTCTCCATGTCTGGGTGCCTCCTGGGTTTGAGCCATGAGCCTCCTGTCTGATTTGCTTCCATGATAAGACTTTCAATAACTAACTGCATGTACAACAAAATAAATATTCAACCAACTCAGAGCTAGATTGCAGATCAAATATCTTTAAATCTTTCTTTTCTCCCTGTTAAAAGCAAAAACCCACACATGCAGCCTGCAGGGGAAAAGATTGTTCTCTTAGCACTTCCCTCAGCTCATGAGATAAATAAGCAGCTACCAGTTCTGTACTTTACAAAAAACAGGCGAGGCAGCTGCGCCACTGCATACCATGGTAATGTGCTGGGAAAGAGCCAGATGCCTGCTGAGGGCTGGCTCCTCTTCTGCTCTTGCTCTTTAGTTCTGCCCTCCAGCTCAGTTCATTGGCATGGCAGCATGGGCTGCCTGAGCTGTCTCTGGCCAGGAGAGGAAGCAGATGCCACCTCCTGTCCTTCCCCACCAAGTGGAAGGGCCACATTCATACAGACTCAGACTAAAGAAAGTCTCTAGAGAGACAATGGCTGAAAAGCCCAGGCTTAAAACAGAGAGAGGAAAGAAAGAATACGGGATACATCCTCTTTCCTGGTTGGGGATTCTGCAAAAGTGAGTGCCAGCCCCAGGGTAGGATGTCACCTGAGGACCAAGCAGAAGCCAATGTCCAACTGTTTCTGCATTCCACCATGGGTTTGGGAGCCCCTTCTGCAGGGCAAGGCAGTGGCTCTTGGTAAGGGCAGGCGAACTCTTCTCCCCCACTGCTGGCATCATTTCACTGAAGGAGGGACAGTCCATCATGTAAAACATCTGCATGCAAAACAGCAGAAAAGGTTTGTGTCCAGCCCTCAGCCTGACATTCAGCAAGTCATAACTTCATCAGTGTCTCTCCATCCTGAGGGAAACAATACCCAGCATACTCCGAAAAGTGTTTTTGGACTGCTGCAAAGTTATTTGACTTTTCTCCAGGTATACAAACTTTTACTAATAAGAGTGAGAAACCCAGACCTGTGAATGGCACAGGTTTGGGCTGAGCAGTGCTGCTCTGTTTGGAGCAATCCTTTGTTGCAAGCAGCAAATTCAAAACATGAATGACATTTTAAAGCTTCTTGTCTGTGAAGAGCTGAAACTTGAGACACAAAACCCAAAAGTAACCACATGCTGCTTAAGCACAGGCCTGGCTGCCCACCGAGTATTAGTGACCACAGTGACTGGTGGAGAAACACAGCCCAGAGCAGGGTGTCACTGACAGCTTGGCATCCCCTGGTAATGCCAGCTCACCAAACAACTTCCCCATGGCACAGATAACAACTGACAGTCACTTACCCCAAGCATTTTATCAGGGGGAAGCTCATATTCCAGAGTTTCATAGAATTATTAAGGTTGTAAAAGACTTCTAAGATTCCCAGTGAATTGTGCATTCATATTCACATTAGTTTGCTGTTGGACCCACAAGGATAATGGTTCCTTAAAAGGGCCTTGATTGTTACCTGTAATAAGAATTGTGTTGCAAAAATAATTGGCAGCACCTAAAAACGGAGGTTTTCCTCTTTGTCCTCAGTTTATAGGCAAACAGCAGAAACTGGCTGCCTTTCCTTTCCCCTCCATACCTTTCCTGGTTTCCACCACAGCATGCTAGGGAGAAAGAAAAGAGCAGCCAATTTTCTTTCACAGGTGCTCCACTGTTAACCCCTTGGGAAGAAGCTTCCATCTTTGTATCAGATTCAAGTGCTCCCTTATCTGTGGTTGTTCCCTGGGTTGGAAGAGTTGCCCTCCCTCACAGTTACAAGGAGGTTCATGCCTTCTCCTCAGTGGAGTGCATCGAAGCAGCTCGGCACACCTCTGCCTTGGCACAGGAAAGGACAGAAAGTGGCTGTGGTGCCATTGCCAGGGAGCTCCCCCCTTCATAAGGGCTGACCAGAGCAGCTCTTGCAGCACCTGTTACCCCACCTTGCTCTTAAATCAAGCTGCACTGGAAATGGACCAGGCACAGCTGAAGTTATTGACAGTGCCGAGCAAAGGCACAGGGAACTGCAGCGAGGGGAAAGGGAGATCAATGGCGTCTTTGACAGAGGGATGAATCTGAGCAGAGCAAGGGACTCACAGATTTGGGGAAGCTTTCTGAAGGCCCTGAATAGCTTCCTGGAAGGCTGCATTGCACACTGCACTGAATTAGGCTCCACTGAACGCCAGTGACATCGCTGGGAGTGGCCCATGCCCGACCTGGTGACATGGCCACTGCCGCGCAGGTGGCGGAGCCGGGCAGATGCTGTCTGTCCCTCTGACGCAGGAGGGATTTAGCCCAGTTAGAGCTTTGCAGAGCATAAGCTGCACCCTTACATCCACCTGCTACAACAGCCCTGGCAGCCACTAGCTGCAAGGCAGGCGCAGCATGGGAAACCCTCTCCTTCCCACCACGGCCTTTGCAATTCCCAGCACAAGCAGTTGTACAAATTGTAAAAGGAAAATCCAACCTGCAGCATTTCTTTATTATTTAACCTTGGTTCAGCTCCCTCCTGTCCTTACATGGAAAATTTGCCTGTAGTTCTATTTTGACTTTTCCACGCAGAAAGACAGCCCTGGTTGCTTGGTCACTAACACGTACCCACTGCCTGCTCCCCACATGTCAATACCCACAAAATACAGCTCTTAACATCCAGATAGCACCATTGTATCAGTCATGCACTACGTACAGTGAAGGACTGGGGCAAAGAGGAGTCTGGTGCCATCTTCCTGGAGCCACATCAGTGTTGAAGGTGCTCCCAGTGCACAAGCATGCTGTGGGTGAGATGGATTTCCACCCAGGCCCCCAGCACTGTCCTCCCTCCCCTTGTAAGAGCTGAGAGTGCTGCTTCTGTGGGAAATGTGGGGTCAGGCTCGATTACCAAACCTCTGATCAAAGAGGAGAAAAAACTGCACACAGCAGAGAAAGCAAGTCAAGAGGAAAACAGCACAGCAGTCTCCAAACCCTGCCTTGAGCTTCTCTCGAATTGCCCTTAACTAGTTGTTTCTCTGTGACTCATATTCCTCTTCTCCTTTATCTGCCCTTTTTTCTTTCAAACTTACTAGAGGCAGGTTTCGG
>NW_005054344.1:5046429-5072616 GCF_000277835.1 Geospiza fortis | reverse complement strand
GGCATTCCTATGAAGTGAAGCAACAAAGAAGCCCTTATCTCAGCAGGGATGCAGGGCTGTTTCTGTAACAGTCGGGGTGGGGTGGCCTCACTGAGGCGGAGAAGCACCGCTCCCTGCTCCACACCTCCCTGGCCCTGCTCCTCACCTCCCTGGCCCTGCTCCTCGCCTCCCTGGCCCTGCTCCTCACCCCCCTATCCCTGCTCCTCACCTCCCTGGCCCTGCTCCTCACCTCCCTGCTCCAAGCCAGGTGACACCTCCACCAGCAGACACTCCTTCCCCAGGGCACACGAGTGTTTCACACCAAGGCCAATGCCCAGGGCCGGTGCCCATCCCACTTTGCTCAGTGCTTTCGCGCTCTGAGCGCCACATCCTCTCCCCCACCTTCTGCATGGCTGGAAGTGCAGCAGCTACCACACCTCTGCCTGCACAAAGCTGCTTTGGGCATTGAGGACGAACACACTGAGGTGAGGGAAGTCTTGCCCCGCTGCCACAGGCTGCCATGGCACCCACACCCACAGATGCGCTATTTTAGTCACAGGCAGGCCCACAGGTGTGGCAGCGGCTGCGCGTCATCTGGGATGGAACCGTCCCAAACACAGCCAAGATTTTTGGCATGGGAACTCCTGGCTGGAGCAAATCAAATCCTCACACTATGTTGGGAAGGCCAAATCAAAGCAGTGGCAGCTCTTCTGCTAGAAAACAGAGAAGTATTTAAGAGGTTGGGTAGACTTCTCCCACCTAGAAACATGGGTGAGAATGCATGGCAGAGCAAAGGGGTGGCAACAGGGTAAACATCCTTGTGTGAAAACTCTGGGTACAAATAAAGAAAATACCAGCAACTTTTAAAATCTCCTCCTTCCTCTTTCAAAACACATAAAAGTACAACTTGGTTGTTTGGGTTTTTTTGGCAGGGGGGGCGGGGGGAGGGGGGGGAAGAAGGAACACAACTACACAGGTGAGACCAGCAAACCTGAAATAAAAAAGTCAAGTTAGCAGAAGTTTATAGATGTGCCCAGCATTTCATGATCCAATTTATACAAGGTGAAATATGCCCTTGCAGCAAAGGCAGCAAACAGTATCTTTAGCTGCATGAGGGAAAATTGCCAGCAAACAGAGAGAGGTGATTCCTCCCCTCTACTTGGCACTAGTGAGGCCACACCTGAATCTACTTCAGCTGTGGACTCTCTAGCAGAAAAAAAACATGAACATATCGGAGAGAATCCAGTAAAGGGCCACAATGATCTTAAAGGGACTGGAGGATCTCTCCTATGAAGAAAGGCTGAGTGAGCTGGAAAAGTTCAGCCTGGAGAAGAGTAGGTTCAAGGAGAATCTTATCAATGTGTATAAATACCTGAAGGGAGGGTACAATGAGGAGGGAGCCAGGCTCTTTCCAGTGATGCACAGTGACAGAATCAGAGACAGTGGGCACACCCTGAAACACAGGAGGTTCTCCCTGAATATCAGGAAACATTTTTTCACTGTGAGGGCAACTGAGCACTGGAATACATTGCCCAGAGAGATGGTGTAGTCTCCATCCTTGGGGATATCAAAAAGCCACTAGGACACATTCCTGGGCAACCAGCTCCAGGTGGCCCTGCTTGAGCAGAGGGTTAGTTCAGACAACCTCCAGAGGTTCTACCAGCCTCAGCTGTCCCATGACTTCCCACAGGAAGCAGCAGACAGACGCCATTTTCCTTCTCCTCCCAGTTTATACAGGTACACCAAGAGAATAGTTCACAGATTTTTCTTCAGACAAGGAGTTGGGTCAGTCCCAGCCTCACATCACTCGTCTGACAGCACACAGGACAGAGGAGCAGAAGGGATTTTGCGTGGCACTGTTGGTCCCTTGCTCCTGGCAGCAGTTGTGTTGTATTTATTCTGTGGAACAACAAGCTTTAACCCCACTGAGGTTGCCACTGCGTGCTGTGGTGAACAGCAGCAGCCAGAAACACGGCAGGGCAGAAGCTGGCACCAAGCATTAGTCACCTGTGCACCAGCACTGACGCTTGCACAAGCAGGACAACTGCCTGACGCTCTTCTGACAACCAAAGCAGCCTCTTAACACGGGTACCAACAAAGAACACCAGATCCAAGACAGAAACTGCAGATAAAGCTTCTCAGCCAGCAGCTCTGGTGCCAGGTATTCATTGCTGAGCCACACCTACCCAGCAGAGCCAAGTGACAGGCACAAGACATGCTGACACTTGCGCTCTAAGCAGACTGTGCTCTCTGCACTTGCTGTATTACCAACTGCAAACTTCACCAAACCCACCTGCATCCTGGGGTGATCCTCCCTGCACCCCCCAACCAGCTCTGAGTTAGCCAGCCCGCTCAGCTGAGGACTGCAGGGGCACAGCTGGGCAGCAAGGGTTCACTGCATTTTTGGAGAGCTGCTGTAGAGCACCCAAGAGCGCTGGGCACCCTCTTCCTGGGCACCCTCTTCCAGGGCACTTCAGATGAGGCACCATGTGTGGTTTTGGGACAGCATGGCAGGAAGGTAATTGTCTCCAAAACTACACCAAAGGATCCTCAGGCATTTGCAGCCACTAAGAATCACACACTGAACTTGCCAGCATTAATCTCTACATGTTGACCAGCACCAGCAATAACTTTTTTCTTTTTAAATTGTTCCTGTCCCTGGAAAAGGGTGACAAGGAGGGTCCTTGTTAATACTGTACTCATGTGCTGCTCAAGACCTGCTATCAGCACCTGTTATCATGAAGCCACCAGTATGCAGCACATCAAGACTTTGTTTTAGGAATGAGCAGAACAGCACTGTGCTCATTGATTTGCATTAAATGCTCCCTGTAACAAGTCGGATAGATTAGCTTATTCACAGAAAGATGAGATTTTCTTGGATTAACCACATTTAATTTCCTACAAGGGAAGTAACATGTGAACTAGGAAGTACCTCAACAGAAGGTAAATTTCCTCTCCTTCCAATTGTCTCCTGTGAGACAAACTATATGCATCACTAAAAGCCAAAGAGAGTAATATTCAAACTAGATTTTTTCATGCGCTCCTCCTCTCATGCTCTTGTTTCAGCACTGTTATAACATTACACAACACTCTTATTTAAAAGCCAGGTTGATCTTTCCAACCTTAAAGCCCATCTATTCAAAAAGTCAAGTTATTATAAGTAACTTTCAAGTCAGAAGCACACAATACTTTCACAGACCTATTACAGACTTTTTTTTTCTTTTAACAGTAACTTTAGCTTCCAGGCTGCAGACCCTCCAATGCCCATTCCCACTGAACCTGGTTGCCTTTCCTACTGCATCTGGCAGTAAGCACCACAGCATTTTACATGCTCTCAGTAAACTGAGAGGCCAGGTCTTTCCTTAGAGAGAGTGTTTGTTTTCTCAGTGAAGCACTCAGCTCTGTTGTCTTCCTCATTCCCAGCACAGTGTACACATCTCACAACCTGCCATAACACCACAGGAGCACTCAATTGTCCTGGTCCCACTGGAGAGGCAGGCTCAGCCCTCAGTCATTTATCTTCTAGGGCAATACCCTCATAAAGCAAGTATGCAGCAAGCCAGGTGGGGAAGGAAGGAAATTACCTATACATTTACACAGATGGAAGCAGATATCCCAACTCATTTTGGAGTTGTCATTCTGGAGAGAGCACAAGCCTGGAGTGGGGCAAACAGGTACCAGAAGGAACTGACTGCTATTTCCAACAAAGCACATCCCCCTCCTTTGCTGCTGGACACATTTCTCAGAGACTGCTGATGTTATGCAAATCTGATACAAGCCCAGAGGTTAGAAGTGCTCAACAGCAGCACCAGGCTCTATAAATAAAATAGCCAGCAAGCCTTAACTCTTATTACAACACAGCCTATGATTATATTTGCATAAAGGCAACAGCTTTTGGAGACAAAAATTTAAATACTAAGTCTAGCAGCCAGATGCTAAAATGAATCAGCAGTAAGACACTCACACCTGTAATAGAGCTGAGCACATCTACTTTTCATCAGCAAAAAAGACTACCTAAGAAAGGTCAACAAATGCTCTTGAAGATCTGACTGTTGAAAGATTTAAGCCCTTGAACTCATTAGCATTATGCCTCAGAATACCTGAATAAAATCATCTCTTGCTTTCTGCCTAAATAATTATTTAGTCTGGGGGTATCATCTTGTCTAACAGGATTTGTAAAGGAGGCTCCTTTTAGAGAAGTTCTTACCATTTAATCCAGTTACCTTCTGTGTAACTGAGAATGACCCGGAACAGGGCAGGGGGAAGGCTGTGAGTGCAATCAGGCCTCTTGGCATCACCTTGGCCTTTGCTGTTGCTGCTGCTATGTGTTAGCCTTTTACGCTTGCAGAAATTAACCTGAGATGGAGCTTCTAAAAATACTGGGTACAAGTAACTGTGAATTTCATAAATGTAAAACTTCATCCCAAGGGACAGATTCGTTCACTTAGATAGGACCAGTTGGATGCACTAGGTCACTAAGGAGCCTTCTGCTCCTTAGCATATTATTTCACTGTCAACTCAACTGATTCACTCTGTTTTTATCCTAAATGTGTCCAAGTACAGTTGAAACATTTTGGTTTTTACTCTGGGCACATGTAGTATTTCACAGACAATGAAAAATTTACATAGCAACTAGTCTCTATTCTAAAGACTGAGGTTCAAATTTCTTCCTGATGAATGAGTTTCAGCGAATGCTCAGGTCAGTGCAGTCCAGCAGACCCAGTGCTGCACTCCCAAGCAGCTCCATCCCAACTCCATCACGGCAAGGGAACAGAGCAGAGATTCTTCCCAGCGCCGGGAGAGACCCGATGAGTCACGGGAGCCAGCTCTGGCAAGAGACCGGCTGCAGGCACAAACAAGGAGCTCAGATTTCATCAGATGAAATGCAATAGAGAGCCAAAAGACTTTCCAATACTTACTACAATAATTTGCTGTTGGAGGGGAAAGGGGGGACATCAGTACTCTAACTCTTTTCTGTCTGTATCTGCTAACAGAACCAGGCACGCTTCTCTCAGTTCAGGGCTTAGAGGAAAATACAAAAATCACAATACAATCCATAATCTGCTTCCACACAAACATTAACCAGCAACTAGGACAACCACCGTTTCATTTGCATTAAGAGATTAGCTAAAGCGTGTCCCCTGGGGGGAAAGCCTCACATAAATACAAGGTTTCTGAATGTGATTTTCATAATCTGCCTGTTGCAGACAGGACCTTAAAAGCCCCACTGCACACTCAGCACTCATTAATCCACTCCCCCATTTTGTTAAACTTTGTTTCAACTGAGTAGCAGTGCTTGACCCTCAGATTACAGCTACAGTAAATTCAGCTGCATCAAATCTGAACGGAGAACAGCTGAATTTATCTTAATGGCAGTTTAGGTGCTAAAGCTAAAATTAGTAGTGTTCAATTAAAATATTCAAAAGAAAGACTCTTCCCTTTCCTTTAATATTTCCAGCAAATGAACTATGAAGTACTGGTAAACAGTGTTCAAAATGTGAACTCAGCTAAAGCAAACACGTACTTATTTTTCCAATACAAAATCTTCAACAAAGCAGAAACTGACTGCAGAGCCTTGCAGGAGACATGCACACTGTTGCTTTCATTTCATTGAATTTGGAAAAAAAAATGAGGTTAAATCTACCATAACCAAAAAGTACCCAAAATACAGCAACTGCCCATACATAATCCCTATTTTATGATCTGGAGAGTGCAGCAGTTTTGGGAAAAGTACCAAGTTCCTCTCCTGTTTGATACCCCAAGAAGTCTTGTCCCCAGGGGTGGTCTGATAGGACCAAGAACAGAGACCTGTAACGTTGGAGCTGTGCCACTCCAAATGCAGGGCCCCCAGCCTCTTCCAGTGACTGGAACTGTCAGTTCCAGCAACGAACACCAGTCCAACAAAGCCTAACCTTTGCAATGTGCTTGGTCATATTTCTTTTAAATCATTCCTTAAGTGCATAACTGGCATCTAAATCCATAACCACACTTATTTCAAAATTAGTCCTAAAACTCCTTCTGCAGGTTTATGCTCCCAGTTTATTGGTATCTCCTGACAGTGAATACACCTGCTGCTAAACTACATGTCAATATAAAAACCAGCTGCCATGTTTTCTCTCACCTTTGAAGGCTGACAGTTAAAGAAAATTAAACACAGACTTGAAGCTATACCATGTATTTGTAAATAAAATAACTTGACAGAACAAGATTACGAAGTATGAAATGAGCCCTTTCAGAATGTTTTAACTACAAGAGAAGTCAATGTTCAGTCCACTTTGTAAAGTTTTAAACAAATATCACTGAGGAATAGGAATATTTCCATAAAACACCTTTTTAATGCTTTTTTAAAAAGCCTGGACCATATACAACAATTTCAGGTGAAAAATTCCACACGCACACATTGGTTTGGTTACAGCTTCAGGGGTCAGTGCAGCACAGTGCAAGTTTCATTCACAGATAAAAAGATATATGAAGTAGGTACAAGTACATTCTCAAAATACAGGATGTGATCTAACTCTGAGAAACCCTTTTCCCACCACCAAAAGGTGCTGAAAAGCAAAACATACGGAAACCAAGGGGAAAGTACACAAGGAGATGGACTCTTTAATAAGACGAGTTAATATTTGACAGCTTAAGAAAGAGGAAACAACTGGATAAGGAAGAAAACAATTGTTAGTCATTGGAAGGTATGTATGAGGGAGTTTGGACTTTGATTCCACAGAAAAACTGAAGCTAGCAAGTCTCCACTCCTAAAGTAGAAATACCAAAAGGTACAAAAAGTAAGCACTATTAATGCAAAGTGCCTTCTCAGAACAGCCCATTTTCCCTGCTGCAGGGTCCCCACTCCCTCATCTTTCAAGGAAAAAGTATATGCAACTCTTTATTTCCACTAGTCTTTCAATATATACAATCTGGCAATTTTACAGAATCTTCCTGGTCCCAAGTCTGTATCAAAGTGTTTTTCCCTTTGTGTATTTATTTCCAAGCAGAACAAATACTCCTCAGTGCTTCTAAAGAAAGCCTTATTTTGAGAAATTGTCTAAGCTAAAAATACTGATGCAATTTTCACCTGAAGCAATATCTTGCAAAGTATGAATGTAGAGTGCCTCTCTACAGATGCTAAGTGCACCTTTAGCTACCAGAAATCTCATGGAGGGATATGGTGCTGAAGTACTCTGCTAAATTTTATAAAAAAATATGACTGACACTTTCAGCATACAGAATGGGAGACTAGTGCAACATGCAGCATTGATTGTTTATTCAATAAATACTTAACCCAATTATCGCCAACCAAGGCAAACAGTGCAGAAATTGTCATGTATAGATACAAAAGTTTAACATTTTTTTTTATAAAGTCAGTCGCTACTATATCCATACAACTATGTCAAAGAAGTTTTTCTGCTTCAAAATTGAGGTTATCATTATAAAAATACAGAAACATACATCTGGGGGTTTAACACGTCTTTGCAAGTGTAAATTCTGCATTTATATGGGAACATGACACTTCTGTATTCAAGAAATTAAAGTGAACACTATGATAGAGACATTTTCTGCACTGACAATTTCACGATAGTCCTTAAATACATCTCTCTTGGTCCTGGGTATACATTTAAAATGAACTTACATCTCACATTTATCCTGAGGTCAGCTGTGTAAAAAGGAAAGCCAGTTTTACAAGGATACTTGCAGGCTTCTTGTTCAAAACATGAGGTTATTTTTTAACAAGCCAATAAAACTCCTGGAGGGGAAAAAAAACCCAGTACTCTCACCAGAGTTTTAAGAAAAAAACTTGTGACATCTTTGGGAATTACTTCCAAAAATATGTAGGCTAGCACACCCAAATGCTGTATCACCCAACTAAAATTTCAGTATGCATTTGCCAAATTTGAAACTTAGAAACTGTTCTGAAAACAAAGTATATAAATCCCCATGAAGAATCTCCCCAAGTTTCTCATCTCAAGATCCCAACCTACAACACAACTTCTGCAAGGAGAAAGCTGAAGAAGCCTGTGGAAATCTGCAGAGTCTTCAGGCCGGCCTGCACAAGTGAGGACATAACATTTGGGTGTCCACCATCCAACATGGGGTGCAGTTATCACCTTGTCAAAGCTCCACTTTGAACACAGCAGTTATTTTCAATAGCACCAACAATCTCTCAGATACCAGCATTTAGGCAAATACAGACATAAAATAAGTTTGTTTCTTCCTGAATCAGCACAATTGGTACAAGGCACTGCTTGGCATAGGAAGTCATAAGTAACAGCAAAACAAGAGTTCCCAAGTTTTGTGACATTTAGGTTTGTACACTGGATGACTTTGTAATTAATTATATACCATGGCTAGAAAAATAAGACAGTCTACAGGATTAACAAAAACATCACCAACCCGTGCATGCTCACAGTTTTCCTTCCCAGTTCTGAAAAAATCCCACATAATATACCAATGTGAAACATTAGAAAGTATGGGTTGTTAAATTAAGAAAGCACATTTCATTCTCCAATCTTCCACAAAAGTCTAACCCAGACACAACTCAAGTAAATGAAGATGGAAAATATTCTAATAACATTTGCACCAGTCTATCCCTGCAGATGAGAAAAAAAACCAACTATTGTCTAGAGAATTCATAGATTGAGGCACATTGCAGTTGAAGATATTCAGGCATATTTCATGGCTAGAACAGGATTTCTCTGAGGAACCTCACTACAGACTTCCCCAAAAGCAGCTCCGTATGGTTTGAAACGCAACTTGCAACACATGGAAAAACATTTGGTCCTTAATCGCTACTGTCTTCATCATCATCATCATCAGATACATCATTTAAAGATGACTTAGGTGACTGGCTGTAGGAGTCTGACCTAGTGGACTGACAAGCAGTCATCTCCCCCGTAGAAAGAAGATCGTAGCAGAAGTCACAGATTCTCACTGGCTTGGAAGACTGGCTGGGGAGCAGGAACCTCTTTTCCGAGCACGGCCCACACACGACGAAGCCGCACTTGCGGCAGTGGTGCCGGCGGTTGACGGGCGTGAACTTGGCTTTCTGGCAGCGCATGCACACCGTGGCTTCCGAGTCCGGCACCCACACGGCCGCGTGTTCATTGCTGGGGGTCTTCCCGCTTTTGGAAAGCAAATCAGAAACACATTTATTTATGTGGTTCATCCACTCCGACTTCTCTGTGGCAGTGGCAGCATAAACAGCAAAAGACTTGGTTGGCGTCTTGATAAGCCACCCATTCCGTAAGTCTCCCTCATCCTGGATGGAATCAATAGTGACGTTTTCCAGGGGGATTATGTGCTGTTTGTTGTATTTCTTCTTCTGGATGACAATGTTACCATAAACAAGAATGTCGTTGAACAGGAAGAACTGCCTTGCTTTGGGCTTCTTCCTACACAGTTTTGTTAGGACTCCCTCTCCAATCAGAACTCGGCCAGGAATAGTCAGGGGTTGACCAGCTGCTCCAAAGCAGTTTTCCACTATACTTATTCTTCTAGTATTCGCCTCGCTGTTTGCCAAGCGATCCACCATCTTCCACAAGTATCCTAAAATCAGAAAAAAAAGTTTGTTATTACAAGAGGACTGAATTCAACAGCAAGCAGCCCTCCCCAAGGAAGGTACCAACCCCACATTTCTTAAAATATCTAACAGGACCTGCTGGCTGAGAGGCATTGACTTGGGCTAGATTTAAATAAGTATTAACACCTAAGAATTTTTAGCAACCGATTAGTCTTTTTTCCAAAAGCAAAAATGTTCTATGCAGCTGACAGCTATCTTTATCACACAGACAGCACCTACAGCACTGCATTTGGGAGCCTCCAGCAACAAAGTGGTTCCTCTTTAGTAAGGCTACTGCATCCTGGTTTAATGCTCATATTTCTCTGTATATCCTCCTGTACCTTCTCCAGATAGCAACAGGAAGTATCATCCATCATTTCAAATTCTAATGCTAAAAAAACATCAAGTTAACTGAGCAGCCTGGAGACCCACATTAGTTTTAACACAACAAACAAATTATATAATTGCTGTTCACATAGGAAACCACGCTCCCCAAACCAGCTCACTACTGCTCGCTTTTTCCAGTATGTAAACCTCAAATCATGAGCCAAAACCATGAATCTACCTGCTGGAAACATTTTGTACAGGCCACAGCTTGCACCCCCCACTACATCTGCTTTCACGGCAAACTCTCGAGCCAGGGTGTGAGTCACAGCTGGTGGCTCATCACCTGCTTTCTGCTGCCTTCATTTTGCAGGAGTCCCAGAGCCTCCTCAGCTACGTGAGCCACATCTGCATCCATCACATTCAGGCAACCTACACAGAGATAAGCCACACAGCTCACAATTGCTTCTGAGAATGAGCTGGTGCAGGTCACTTAGTCTAAGTTTAAAAAAGATTATTTTTTATGTCAGGAAGTGCTAATGAACTGTATGCTCCCATTACAGATTAAAGCCCCACCTTGTTGTTCCCCAAGTAGCAAATAAGATTTTTTTCTTGTGTGAGATAGCTAAGGCATCCAACAGGGAACTAAAATTAAGAAGTCACTACAGTGATTCATACCTTGGCAAACCACTCTTTAGCCTCTTTTGTCCTAGAATTTCCCAGGCAGAAGTCTGGCAAAGGCAAATCCTGCCAGCCTGATCCAGATCTGCTCCCTTCAAACCCCTTATGAGCACAGCCATGAACCTGAACTGTTGTGCTTGATGGAGCAGTGAGACATCTGGCAGAGGCAAGTACTATGGACAGACTCTCAGCACACAGAAGATGCTCCCTCATGCCTTGCACAGGGCTGATGCTCACAACGCCCCTTGCCACAGCCACAGCTTTGGACGGTGAAGAAAAGCAGAGCAGCAAATACACCAGTGCCTTCTACCTGTGCTTCATAACTTGATCCCAGGGTGGGAAGTCCTCTACATCACCTACTTTTTCTTTAATCTGCACTGCCTGCGATCAATACAGCATCAGCCTACAACTGAGAGGAAACTGGGGTGAAACACGGCTCAACTCAGACTCCATCGCTCTGCTACAACCTGATCCAGGCAATCTTCCTCCTATGAATCAAAGCACAGACACTTCCTTATGAAACAGGGATGAAACATCTCACCAGGCCTCATCTAAATAAGTATGTTACCTGTGATCACACACATCTTAAGTTACTGCTCTGAAAGTGTAATTAGTTTCACACTGAAGTAGTTTGACAAGTGAGTTTGCACAGATATAACTACTTTTTTTAAGCTCTGCACACATTATCTCGTATCAAAGTCTGACATTCAAGACAGAAGAACCTCTAAAGTTATTTCTCAGTGCTGTTTTTGAATTTTCTTTACATGCCTCACAGCATTAGCACAATACATGAGTATTGTGTTAACTGGTTTTATGGTTAGGATAAAGCCACCAAATACAAAACAATTTTGAACTGCAGAAGGTGAAGACAAAATACAAACTGCCAAGTAAAAAGTAGTAAGAAGGGAATGGAACGGAAACTCGGAGATTTTTTATGTGTACTTGCTGCTGTCCTAGGCTCCAAAATCAAATTCAGGTGACTGAATGCTGAAATCCAGGATCTGGAACAACAGTTAACTGCCATTAACTGCCAAACAACCATTCCCATTTAACAACCTAAGAGAAATCAACAGCCTTTGCAAACATCAAAACTGAACCAACACCCCCTCAAACTTAAAAAGCATGGCCTCAGTCACAGGGTCAGTATAAAGTAATTTAGTAATCCCATGCTCTCCATGAAGTGGGAAAGGACATCAGTCATCAGAATGCAAAGCCCAGAAAATACATTTTTCTGCGGGTACAAATCAATATGCACCACTTATGAGCTTACGCTTTTATACAAATTATCTACAAGTTACAGCAAGTTAAATGCTTTTGGTAGTCCACAGGGGGAACACTACTGCCACCCCACCCCCACAAACACAACCATACTGAAGGGTCTCAGTGAAGCAAGCTCTTGGTGTGAAGTCACAGCCACCTGTAGGAAGCAGTCGCTGCCCAACAGCTCCAACTCAGCCACTGCAGTCCCCGCCAATAAACTGCAAACTCAGTTCAAGGCCACTGCCAAAGCTTTCAAAATACAAGTCACTGGGAGGAGAAAACAAGGACAAAATAAACTAAAGGTTTTAATTAACTGTTCCCTAGGACAATTTAAGAGAAAACAACTCCAACCAGGACCGTTTAGTAATCACCATGGCTTGAAATCAAGAGACAGAGCTCCAGAACTTCTGCCTAAGACTATTTTGAGCTTGTTGTGAAAATAATCACCAACTGGACCTTGAACAAGAATCCTGTGAAAGTTAAAGACTATTATGAAAGACAAGATAAATTGCATCTCTTCTAGATTGAAACTTTTTTCTGTGATGGATAAACATTCCCACCTGCCAGTCTCAAGCCTGTAAATACCAGAGACTGCTGCTGCCAATTCTGCCTTTCCAAGGCATTAATTGTATTTTCCCACACTAACAGACTGGACTTTTTAGAATAAGCATTCAGATATTTTTCTCTTGAGTTCTTAAAGAACTAAAATTAAAAATTCATCTGAAATCCTATGCATACTAATGCTCATACACCTTCACTAGCCTTTTCCAAGAAAGTAAGTAAGTTCAGAAATGGATGGGAAACTATCCAAAATACATCCTGATTACAAATAATCATGAAATGTGACAAAAATAGAAATACAAGAGAAGATATTCCTAACTGACAAGAGCTAAAGTTACATGAAGTGCACCTCTTGCTCTCATGAGCACACTAACCAAGGAGATTTAAATTAAATGTTGTTTGGACACACAAAGGAACTTTTAACCCCAAGATGTCACAGTCCAAAAACAAAGTTATCAATTACCAGTCTTTAAAAATTACAATCTTGTCTTAAAGCATATTCAGATCCATTGTAAGAGATAGCAGATCATAATGCCCTGGAACTGGGCGGCAATATCCTCCTCACTTCCAGTTAAACTTTATTCTGAAGCTTCTACTGTTGGCCACAATGAGAAACAGATACTGGACTACTGCCCTGAAGATGCAGGATGTCAAGATCTGATCAAACAAAGTGATTCCTAATTAATGGCAAATTGCTGAAAGCATACCCAAATCCTCCCTCAAGCAAGTGAGGAATAAACCAGAATTACAGGCTTCAAAATAAAAGGTCAGACAGCTCCACTTAAGGGGAGAGTGTTTTACACATAATCTCAGTTCATGGATGCTGTGAAATCATTCACACTTCTATCATATGTGACTAATTTCACACTTCTGGCACACAAACTCCTAAAAGTCCTGAGGCCTTCATGCAAGGGGGACTCCATTTGTGATGGACTGCTGGTCCTCACAGACATCAGATTCGTGTGCTGTGTTCAGATGGCAGCACAATACAAGCTGCTGGTCAAAACATTAAAAAACCTGCCCCCAAACAAACCAAAAGAACACAAACAGATCACTTTGTAAGAAAAGTAGCTACAAAGAGCTACTTCCTAAGCAGGGTTTAGCAGCCTTTCCAAATAAATAAATCTCAATTCTCAAAATGCTGCAATAAATTTGCTTTGTCCCTCTCACACACACACTCTTAGTACCTTTCATGATGAAAATGCTAGGCAAAGGCTTTCATTTCCATGGCATAATATGCTATTTAAAGGTGACAAAGTATTTCATGACACAGAAAGCCCCAACTCTTCTACAATATAAAGAACTGGTTTTGACATTTAAGTTATATCCACTTTTATTCACAAGAAGCTTCTAGAGAAAGAACAATTCTGTTATCAAGATCTTGCTCCTCCATTTCAGTCTAATTTTACACTTGTATCCTGGTGGTGGAAACAACCACTTTCAATGTGATCAAACAACAGACATCACTGAAATTTTTGAAGAACTAACAAGTTATCCACTTACCTAAAACACAATCCACTCTGAGAAAGTCACGCACTTACTACAGTTATTAACATTCCAAACTACTGCAGCAGGAAAATAATTCTATTAGGGTTGCTGTGCACTGACAAGTCACTTTCCACATAATTTTTTCTTTCTGCCACTGTATCCTGGAGACCAAACCAATGATCTCCCAGGACTCAATGCTTCTACAGGTCTTATTTAAAATAGAATGTTTATTTCATATGCTAGCTCTGCTTGTGATAGCGACCAGACTAAACTGCACAGAATTGCTGCAGCTGAGGACAGACATAAGGAGTCAACCAAAAAGCATGCAACCCTGACTGACACTGTTACACCCAATTCACTACCAGTACATTAGCACTGTAGCAGCTAGCATTAGCACCATAAGCAGAACCACAAATAACAAAGGTGCTGGAGGGGAGAAATGAGATGAAAAAGCTGTTACGGCACAGTGAGGCAGACTGCATGCAGCTCAGCACAAAACATTTCCTCACCCCAGCTCAGTGCATACCACCATCACAACCAGCACTCCCTTCACGCTGTAGGACAGGCACAGAGGGTATGCAGGAGAGAGACACAGCCCAAATTCCCAAGTTTCTTCAGCAAGACAGAAGAATTGGCAGTGTTCCATTACTTCTGGCTTGAGCAAGAACAAATCAAGTCCAGCGTACAGTCCCTGCTAACAACTGTTAATTAATAAGCATCTAATTTTCAGTATTATTTTTCTTCAACACTCCTTCAAGGGAGAAAAATATTACTGGCCTTGTTATAATTGTCAGTTAATCTATCATCATCTTTGCAATTAGCTATTAGGCTGTTAACAACTACATTTAACACATTGCATTAATACAAACCAGGCAGTCTGTATTTCTCAGAGTATGGACACCGGCAGTTTATCCATTCCTATGAATACTCATAGTTAAGGTGACAGCTTTAAAGAAAAAAAAAGCTTATTTAAGCTGCTGCAAAAAGCACAAGAGTCCAGAACTAATCACAAAGAGGCCCATCCAGTCCTAAAACTGCAGCAGGATCCTGGATGTTTCAAAGCCAGATTCAGTAACAAGTCCAATAAAAAAGTGTCACTAAGCACACCACCAGAATGGCCAAGTGAGATCTAGACATGGGTGCATTGAAGCAAATCTAGGGAAGAGAAAAGAGTCAGAAATGGAGGAGTACAAAAAGAAAAGGCAGAAACAGCAGATCTAAATCAAAGCACGTTATACCTTGCCACACAATAACATGTAAATAATTACCCAGTTGTCATAGAGAGCCCGTGTTCCCACACCTGCACATACAACACCAGTAACTCTGTTACACCACACACATTCAAATTAATCATCCTTCTTACCTAAAGGTAACATACATGCTTCATTAAAGTTTCTAAGTCTCTTAATAGCAGGCAAAAGTTACAGGTTTTATCATGTTTGACTCCACAACCTGAAGGTTCTGAATAAAACAGAAATTTCAAACAGAAATTCATTTTCTTCATTATACTTAACCACACAAATTAAACATATATGAAAGGTACAGAAGAGCAAAAATTTTTTTTGCAAGACAGAAACAAGTAAATTGTAAACCAAAGACAGACAAGAACTATCTGCAGACCAGATATCTAATGTGCATTAAATGACTGGTTTGTAAGATGACTCATTATTTGGATTCACAGAGGAAAATATCACTCTTCCTAAAAAGAGTTCATCAGGCAGAATCAGTCATTTAGTTACATGGAAGTATATTAGTAACAAGTTTAAAGTAATTATTATATATTATCACATCAGACTCATACAATTTTCCTCTTGCAAGAAAGACAGGCTAATTTGAGTTACAGTAGCATAAACACCAAAAATTAAGTTGCTCAGAACCCTCGTACATCCCTCACTTAAAGCTCTGTCTGACACAGTGGTATCACTACCTTTTGTGGACAAACTTCCAACTATACAGGCATCTCAGAACTGTTATACAATATGGTGACCTCCATCAATATTATATATACTGCTCTTAAGAGCAACATTTGCCATTTTTCACTACTGCCAAGTAAAACACAAGTGTAAATTCCTGAAGTGCAACCTGTTTAAGGAAACTTATCCATGTTTAACGCGCTGAAAATAGTTTTAGTGTGGAAAATTGCTGAACTAGAAACACGTACAGCAGATCTGATACAAGTGAGAAGACAAATCAGCATGTTTTAAATCTTACTTCAGCCTCAGTAGTTACACCTCCTACCCTGAACCCTTCAGTACTTCCAGAGAAGGATGATATTGACTCTTGTCCTGGCTGGCAAAATTACATTTTCTATGGACTTAGATCTTATCAGCTGTAATCAGAATCCAAGCATTCATACACAAGCCACCTTTATGGTCCTTGACAGGTAGGGCCAATAACAACAGCTGGATTAAACATAATATAGAAAGAGGCATTTAATTAAACTTTACTTCTATACTTTAGCATGTAAAATAAAATACTGAGGAAATTAAGTCTTAAGTATCCATCAACCCATTTTTAATCTATTAGTATTTCATTCAATTATCCATAGTTATTTAAATACATCTGTAACAATTAACTGATGGTTTTTTTAGTGTTAATTATATATTTGCATTATTCACCAGTAGCTTTTTATTAAATAGTAAAAAGACCTATTTGAGCATAAAGTTAAGTGAAATAAAAAAAAAATTCATCCGCAAAAATATTATGTTGATAGGAGATATGGGTAAGATATGGATGAATGTTTTCTAAAGGTCTTATCACTGCTAAAAGCTGACACAACAGCAACAACTAAATGCCTGTCCTGTGCTGGAGCTAGGTGGATGCTATTTAAAACATAAAACAACAACTGTCACTTAAAGAGAAATACAGCCTTCTAAACAAGCAGTTCTCTTAATGACTCTCTTCAAAAGAGTATTCCCCAAACTGCTGTATTTAACAAACAGTCTTGCTATCACTATCATAACTGGCTGGTAAGGATATAGAGGATAACCCTGACAATATATGAAAGATGTATCAAAAGTGCAACAAAAAGCTTCATCGCAACACTGAAAAGAAAGAAGACCAGAGATATTAAAGAGACTTTATCAAGGTAGAGATGATAGCAGGAAATGAGGCAATAAGATCCCTCTGAACTTCAGCATAGTCTTTATCCAGATAATCACTTTTGACTGACCTGGTTAATGGCTGTAGTGTTCAGAAAGGTACTGATAGTGGGACAGAAACTTTGACTTGATTTACAGACAAAAAAAGCGCCCTTTTCCTTATGGCAATGTAAGCTATTGAATCTCCAAACCATTTCCCACACTCTCAATAAATACTGGTCTTTAATAAAGGCAAAAAAGCTGCAAGATAAAACATTAGAAAAGATGATGGCAACACCAAGGCTGCTTCAGATTACAGATGCAAAGATGCTTGCAACATTTTATTCTGAACATTATAAAGAAAGCGTGTAAGCAGCAATCAGTAGCACACTGGCAGGAAAGAGGGTGTTACTGTGGACCTCTCCCAAGTCCCATTTTATGATTCTCATGATTTTTAGGATTTTCTATATGAATGCATTTTTTTTCTTCCCCCCATGAAGACATCTTCCTGCATTGTGCAAGCCT
Source organism: Geospiza fortis (assembly GCF_000277835.1). NCBI lineage: Eukaryota > Metazoa > Chordata > Aves > Passeriformes > Thraupidae > Geospiza > Geospiza fortis. The sequence goes on along the minus strand of NW_005054344.1, from coordinate 5,055,168 downwards.
GTGGAGCAATGGCTGCAGTGTGGGGAAACACAGATTAGCTAATTCCCCCCCTTACTGGTATATCCAGTATGACCCAGCAATCTTAACCCTTCATTTGTCTCAACCTGCTGGCCAATGCTGTGGCATCAACCACAGAAACCAGGCCGGAAATATGTTAACAGCAGCCACATTACTTCATGCTGTAATGTGCAGCCTGTGAATGCTCTGCCTTGACAAAACTTTAGAAACCTTCAGATTATTTCTGAGTCCAGCATATAGTCACGTCCAACTACATCATGAAAGTCATGAAAGCAAACCTATGCATTTGTCTAGCTGGATGTCATCATAAACCTATAATTACTATAATGAACCATCTGACAGTTCATACAAACTATAATTAACTGTTTTAACTTCTGCACATGACTGCCACAAACCAAATCCTACTAAAATTCTTCTTGAAAGTACAGTGTAGAAATTTTTGTTTTAACTGGCTGACATCTTATAGCTTAGTAATTCTTTCTACAAATTACGGTTAATTTTTGTATATTCTAATTTCTATCTTACAAGCAAGGACTGTTCTTTCACTTTAATTCACCAGTTCCGTAATATAATTGCTCATATAATGTAAATAATTCTAAATGTATAACAACAACCAAAAACCTCACTTTATTATCAAGCCTGCATGGCAAGTGCATTGCTTTTCAAGTTTGCATTATCCAAAGCAGTTAGGAAGTCCTGAGTTAAGACTGCGTAGAAAGGCCAATTCTATCTTCAGGACAGAGATCATTTCTAGGGAGATCTTTCAAGATGTATGACCTTACATTCCCTAACCCACTCAGAAGCTCATTTGGGCACAGAAAGCTATCTTTAGCAAAAGACTATTTATTTTGCCAAGCAGCATATGTATTAGCACAGTAAGAGCAGAGCAGCGCTGTTTTACTATCCAGGCTACTCTGCTGAACAATCACCACACTCCTTGAGCTGCTGTATACAGGCAAAACCATCCAGGTTCTGCACATCAGCTGCTCACAAGGTTTGGTATTTAACACCATAAACCTCAGCTGGAAATAGAACACCATATTAACCTGCTTGTAAACAGAAAGTCCAACTCCCACATCCAGAAGAGTTATAATTCTAAGTAATCACAGAGGAGACACAAAGAAAAGAAAGGCATGCGGAAGAGGGCTGTCCCACCAGACACGTCTGGCCTGTTTTAAACCTGCCCTGCATGAAGGATCAGAGGAACCACCTTGGCCATAAGGCCACGTGCAGGAATAGCAGCACCCCTGCTCCAAGCAAGAAACATGTGGCACCCATGAAAGAAACAGAGAAATCCAGAATTACCGAGTTCAAAGCTGCTCCCACTATCTTCTCCTTGGGGAAAACATGAAAGATGGAAATGCAAGCAGCACTAAAGGGTTTGTGCCACAGGGAAGTACACGACCAGGAGGTCTCAGTGCACTCCTAGACCAATTGGAAGGGGTTGTATTTCCTTTCTGTCCCCTGCAGCACCAGAATGCCTCTTAGGAGAGAAGATACCTCACTGCAGAAGTCCAGGAGGAACATTCTTGTAAGAGGTCCAACTTTTTAATGAAGTCAGCTGCTTACTACCACTGTCAGGCTTCTATTTACAATAAGCCATGGTAGCTGGTACTGTTTTTGTCTTCTGGCATGATAGAGACAGAGCTGCTGCTGGGAAGAAACATTTAATTCTTCATCCCCCACCTGGCAGTCAGGGGTTGGAGCAAACAGAGCAGCTATCTAAACTAACTTCTGTGTCCTTATGCATCTCTTGATAAGCTGAGCATTTCCCAACCACCTACACAGGCTTACATGGCTTTGAGCAGCACTTTGGGAGCTGAGGTGCTGCCACATTTAGATGAGAAAATTCCTAACACTGTTCAAGGTGTGAAAGAGAAGGTTGCCAGCATGAGCATGTGAAACAGGTAGAATTAAAGGAATTATTATAAAAGTAACCAACCAAAAATATACACCAAAAAAAAACCCTCCAAAAAACCAAAAAATCCAGCCCAAAAAACCAAACCACAGCACACAGCCAAAAACCCTGAAAGCTTGAATTCTGCAGAGATGAACAGGCAGGCCTGATCCACCATGAATAGTGCTCAACTTTGACAAACTTGTCTCTCAAAGCACAAAAAGCAAAATCCAGGCAACTACAGGCACAGCAAACACTTGCAGCTGCCAGCATACTAAAACAGGGATAAGTAAAAGGCTGATATTTTGTGTATCTAAAAATTATGTATTAATAAACTACATAACACAAGCATGTCCTTTAAAATTAATTAACAAACAATTGACTAAAAAAATCCAGTATTCAGATCAAGTTTTTGTTGTCATGGGAAAACACCTCAGCATTTTGACTTGCCATCTGCAGGCATTTAAGAGCACTATCAGTGGTTTAGCTTCACTTCTGGTGCTAGCAAACGGCATCTTTCATTTTAACCAAAGCACTGGGGACATACACCAGAGTACCGTTTCAAAATCAATTTCCACAGACCTGAAGTTCAAAAACGCTGAAGTTCATTCTGAAGTTTTCCACAGTTCTAAGTAGATAAAAGACATCAGAAGAAACATGATCAACACCTTATAAATGTGCCTGAAGAGTCAAGGGCAGAGGACAGCAGCCTGGGATCCTGCTCCACCTCAAGAAGCTCCCGGAGATACAAACCCCATCTGCTGAGTCGATGCCTAAGAGATCACTTGACCAGGCAGCAATACCAAACACTGGGATGTATTTTTCTGTTTACAATTTAACGTTTCCCTCCTCCAACTGTTTAGCTGTTTGGAGAGCCTCTCCCACAAAATGTTACTCTCCAGTTTGGCAGCACGGGCAGGGACTCACCCCTCCTTGCAGGCTGCCTGGACAGGCGCCGGGTGGGCCCCTCCCATCCGATGCACTGCTTTCCAAGGAACAGCTTAACTGCTGAGAGCCCACTGCGGCAGCACCGGGCCACACACCTGGACAGCTGGGCCAGCAAAGTACTTGACAGACATACACACTTGACATTTGGGTGAGAGACATTTAACAAAATAAAAAAAAAAAACAACCAAAAGGACCTGACCAATTTCTGAGCAAGCTAGAGCCTACTTCAGCTTTGTCAACCCAGCGTAACAAAGAGAACCCACTGCATCAACATTTTAAATTTTAGAAAAGACCTATTTAAATTCTTTTGAGAAGGGAACACAGCATCATTAGTACAGAAAAACACAGATCCAGTTGTTCTACAAGAACTATTGCCAAATCCATCTTGCAAGCAACTTTGCAAAACCAGACTGGCTGTGTGGTTTGTTGTTGTTGTGGATTATTACAGCACACACAGAGGTAACCTGTTAATGGCTACCCAGACCTCTCAGTCTATGTGAAAAAGAGGATTTGGTTTCCAGTGACTGAAAGAAATTGTATTTTTCAGCATGCTTCTTGCAGCAAATTTAACTGACAAGTACAGAACATTCACAGAAAGATCACTATGCATCTTTAAGACAAAAGTATACATTAAAAATAGCACCTCCTGGATCTCAGGGCACCTCCTTGTTTCAGCACCTGGGAGCTACCAGGCCACCTACATGTTCCAAAGACCTTCGCCAAGTTCACATAATTTATTTTTCCTTTTATTTTTTTCCACAAATGCAAACCTGTGACACACCAGCCTGTTCAGTGGCTCATGTACTTTTATTATACACTTGTTTAGGTACTTAAACAAGACAGTGATTAAAAAAAAAAAGCAGCTTTCTGTTTTAAGTTTTCTTTGGTTCACTTTTATTACCATTATGAGACAAGTTACTGGCTTCACTAACAGTCCAACAAGGACTAGAGGACAGGTAATAATCCACAGCATGACCAAACTAGAGAGAGTTACCAAGTAGTCAGAGCCTGATGAGAGCCATTAATTTTCTACAAAGTACTACAACACAAAAGGACTTTCAGCACCATGTTTTAAAAGACAGCAAAGCTTTCCCATGGAGTCTCACAATTTACAAGCACAGCAACATAACATCATTGCTATTTCATTTTTATTACATCAGTTTTTTTCACCTGAGTGTGTTCTTTGAATCCTGTTACAGGAAAAGAAGCTGCACAACAAAGGTGTTTCTTTTATCAGCTCAGTAATTTTAAGCATTTACACAAAACTAAAGACAAACCAAGTAACAACACTCAACCTTCTCTTCTCTAAGCAGGTGCAATCACCTCAACTTTCTCCTGCTCCTGACCCACCTAAGATAAGAAATTTCTACTTTAAGAGGTAACCCTAATAATACATTATATTATAGAAATACTTTCAGGAAGCCAGGCAGCTGATTGCTGACCTAACAGGATCAGACAAAACACTGCTGGAGCACATTTTCAGTATTATAGTAGGAAAAACAGAATATACAGACATGCTGAACTCTTTCAAATTCTTCACTCCTTAACTAAAAAAAGTTCCACGTAACTTCTACCACTAGTTCACCAGCAAGAACAGACTAAGGACAAGTATGACTGGTTGCGGGGAATCCGTTTCCTACTGTTTAAAACCACTGAAAGAAGTTGCCCAAATTCGTACCAAAAATGGCTCATACTCCAGTAACCATGTGCAGGGCTGGCATCAGGAGATCCCAGAGGTGCAGGCAGCCAAAACATAGCTTAGGGCTTGGAATCAAACTACATGTGATTTTCAGAAAGCTTGACAACACTGAAGTACTGCAATCATGGACCTGTCACTGCTGATCCCTAGCAGTATTTAAAATATCTTTATCCAGCATTATTTAAAAACACAAGCCAATATGGCAAGGGTTGAATTATCTTTCTGAGCAAGGGACATAAGACCTTTCTTACATCAAAGGCTACTCCCTGGTGAAACATGGATGAATGATGAAGGTCTAGAAAACTGACATCTGACAGCTATTAACAGAAGCCAAAAGGAAACCTCTAACAATGATACCATAAATAAAATTTGTCACTCTTCAATGTAACTAGCTTTTCAAACATAACCTGTGCGTTAAAAGGGCAGTTCACTTGCCTCGATGCTGTTAATCTAGATCAGAGAGAGGGGTGGAGGGGGAACTAATCACTGTCACACACAGCTTTCAGAACAGAAGTACACTGAAAATCACTCTCAGAAGTTTTACATTACCAAGTATTGACAGCTAAAGCAGGAGAAATTTAAAGCAGAAGGAGAACAGTAAAAACAAGGAGTTATTTCCTGAAAGAACCCCTTAATCACAGCAGCTTACTGTAGGTGTTGGCCTTCCTGGGAAATGCATTCACTGGCCCTTTTCCCTTTCACTGCGTGTCAGACGTTTTGGATTTATCTTAGTTATATGGAAAGCAACTGGAGCACAGACCATACAGAGGACAATTGGAAAACTGCACAAAAGTTTGCACTGAAGTTAACCTGCACAAGGAAGATGCTGGCAACCTGAAAGGCTGCATGTATGCTACACTGTTATTTGTTTAGCAAATTATGTGTACACTTTAGAAATGCAGATGTTAAAGAACATGCTGTAACTTTTCCTTTTTCAGAGGCATACTAAGCACTTAAAAGCAAAACAGTTACCTCTAGATGATATGCTGAAGGCACAAGAAACACTTAAAAAAAAGCTAAAGCTGCTGATACAAAGATCCTATTTTTCACTATTTAGCAGCCCTGTGTCTGCTTGAATCAGTAGAATTTCTCAAGCGATTGCCTCTCAACACAGTAAATAACTGCATGCACGTCATCTTATTACATTCACCCACATTCTTACAACCTCCATTACACTGGGGATTGGAGGGCAGGCTGATGCAGCAACAACATTCCTGTATTGGAAATCCTTAACTTTCAACTGATTTTTTTTCTTCTTTTGGCACATGTAGCAGGATTCTGGCACAGTCTGACAAATGCCAAAATCCTGCTACATTACATACACAATACACTTAACACTTTTTTACTGTAAAACAAAATGATGCAAAGAGAAAAAATAGAAAGTCACTCCCACTTCATTTTTAAAATCCTTTATTTACAATCACTAATAAGCTAAAAAACCCCAACCAAATGAACAAACAAACAAAAAAAATTTTGTCCAAAGAAGCAATACTCTTACCTATGTATGCAACTAAAGTCAACATGTGTGCATTTTTTTTGACTGTGTAGCGTTAAAGGAAGGCTGAAAAACACACAGTACTATTCTCTTCAATAACACTTCTGCACAATAATATTTATTTTCATAAAAGGAGAATTTTTGTCCTACAAGTCTCAATCAAGCCACTTCTCATGTGTACAGACTCATTTATTTCAACCGGACTAACTCCTGCAGCCCTGAATTTGCAGGACTCTACTTGCTAACATAATCATATCTTACAGTTCATGACAACAATAAAATAATCTTTAGTAAACATATTCTACCATAGAGTAGTATTTCACCCCTCTCAACAATAAAAACAAGTCCTCCAATGAATCATGAAGATAAAAGTTATCCTACAACAGCAAACTTGGCACTTGCAGTATTAGTGAGAAAGTTTTAAATACGTGTTTCTATTTCAGAAATCCATATTTGCCTGTATGTTTTCTCTTTTGGAATATCATACTTTCATCCAAATACTGAATTAGTTCATGAAAGTAGTAAAATATACATATATAAGCATGATCTATAACTTGAAAAAAGAAAACCCAAAAATTAAATGGAAAAAGTAAGCTTGAAAATTAACACAGCTTGAAATAAGTCACAAACTACCTTTACAATTTGAAGCTGTACAGAATAAAGTTTTGTTTCCTAGCACAAAATCAAGATTTTGTATTTCCTACCTATCATCATCTAAGAATCGTATTAGTTTTTAATACTGGAATTTCCTTACTTGACATCACCCATTAATAGGTGCACTTTAAGAACAAAAACTGGCATGCCATTTTGTTTGCTAGGACACCACTTCCAATACCATATGTATTTTATCTAACATACATCTTCAGAAAATCAGGTCTGCAAATACTAAAAAATTCAACTCTGCCTTATCTATGTGCCATGCCTTGATGCAAAGCTTTCACTTAAACACCTCTAGCCCTCTTTGGTGAAGAAAAGCCTCTAAAAATGCTGTAAGTGTATGAAACCAGTGTTCGTACTCCGCCATAATTGCTCTCATGGGGCTTTTGGCAATGTGCTGTCATATCGTGCCTCACCTGAAACTGCAGTTCCATCTCTTTACTGCTCTGAAACTACCCTGCATCCACTAACCACAACAGCAAAACTTAAACCCACCATACCTTTTGAATATAGCAAATATTTTGCCAAAGGTAATTTTCGTAAACTAAAGGGCTTTAGGATACTATGGATAGATCCCTCCGTCACTCTGGGGACGTGTCTAATTACTACGGTTAAAGCTCAGCCCTTGGTTTAAGGGAGACAGGACAAAACTCTAGCTGAAAAATTATTTCATCACTGCATCTAATGAAAACTTGCTTTTCAGATAAAAAGATACTACTCTCTTTCTACAGAATACAACAGAGGAAACTGAACCAGCTACTCCAGCTAAAAATTTCTACACACCAGCTCTCATTTAGCATTTAAGGGACTTCCTCTATGTGGGCTTCCATGTAGAGCAAAACTCAGACACACCAAATGGCACACAGCTGATCTGCATTCAGAAGGAAGAATTTGGGACTCAGGCACACAACACTTCACTTTCACTGTTGTTTTCAACAAAATTGGTGGCACTAAAACTCTTGGGAAAGTATTATTTAAGAAAGTGAGCTGATATAAAAGACATTGAACAACACTGGGATTCCTATTACCCACTGGGATTAGTCAACAGTATTTAGATTAGAGGCTAAAAGCAAGAGCACTGCCTTCCGAGCTAAAGAACAGTTTCCATTCTGCATGCTGATGACTGCACACAAAGCAATTAATCTGCAGGATCTCAGCAGTGATTATACTGCTGTCTTTAAATACATCCTTTCAGACAGGCATCCCTAAAATAATTTAATATACAAGTATCAGAATTTAAGATCTGAATATTTAAGTTCTCCTTATTTCAGGAGAGAAAGAGGAATTTGCAGTCTCAGTTCTGAAACAGATTCCTGTGTTGTGGGTCTGGTTTTAGAGTCACTTTGCCTACTGTATTAACCTCATCTGACCTTAAGCTGTTAGGCACACTGAAGCTTCAGATATACTGTTTCTCAAATAAGCATCAACCCTTTCAGTAACTCTTAGCACAGCCTGAGGACAGCCTGAATTAGAACTTAATGATGCTTCTGGAAGCATTTGCACCAATTGAGCCAAAAGACAATCCTTGATCTCTGGTTAAGGATATAAAAGGTCCATTTGGTTATCAACAACCATTGTACTGATGCTTCATGTCAAAACTCGAGTTACAGCTATTTCCCTTAGTAGGGACAAAGCCGATGCCAGGACGTGCTGCTCAGCAGACTCACCCATCGCTTTCTTGCCGTGATGAGCAGTTTTGCCATTTATAAACATCGGTGCCTATGAACATAAGTACTTCGAATGAGGCGAGAGGAAAAACATGCAGCTGTCTTTTCTCGAGCTACTTTCAGAAAACAGCTTATGAGCCATACGTATCTCTGGCAGACCAGCTACATTCTCCTCAAAACAGGCGAATTTCAGAGAGAGAAAAAAAAAAAAAGCACCTTATGCTCACAGTCGCACGACTCGCGGTTCCGCTGTTTTTTTCACAACAGTGCCGACACTTTTCGGGCGACTGGCTCCGAGAACGACACGGAGTTTCACGGGGCAAGCGAAGGGTCGGGGGCAGCGCGGCCCCGGCAGCCC
>NW_005054344.1:5027653-5046024 GCF_000277835.1 Geospiza fortis | reverse complement strand
CCGTACGGCCGCGGTCATACACCCCGCACCGGGGGACGGGCTCCGGGACACCGCCCGGCGGGGCGGGGCCGCCGCCATCTTGGGCGGGAAGGAGTAGCGCCTCGGCCGCGAGCTGCCTGCCCACAGAGCCGCCCTGAGCGGGGAGAGAGGGAGGGCGGCAGCGAGGGCCGGGGCGGCTCGGCCGATCCCCACCCACGGGTGGCACCTCGTGGAAGAGGGATACTCCAGGCAGGACAGCTGCCTCGTGGGGTTTTTTTAAGAGATGTTCTTTGTGGACGATCGTGGGTTTGTGCTTGGCTCTAAGTATGCTCGCCCAGAGGTAATTCGGGATGGGCACGTTTTTAACCACCTCTCTACGCAGCACATGGAAGGGAATTAAAACATGTTTCGGTGTGAAGAGTTGCTGGTCAGCCTGGAGAAACTATGGCAGAAGGGCTCCCACCAGAAACACTGTCAAGGAGCCCCTTCCACCTTCTGTGTCAGAATTTTTTGTCTGTACACATCGAGTCACCCAGAGCAATATTTCCCAAATTTAGCCGGCTGCTCGGCAGCTCACCTGATCCTCTAGGGTTTCCAGCCATTGATGGATACTGTCAGGGGGGAAGCGAAGGTTCTGAAGAGTTTTGGAGCAAGGAGAGGTGAGAGGGTACAGCACCATTCACTTCCATGGTGTTGCTCTGATGCCAAAGTCTGCGCTGGAAAATGGCCCAATGGGCTTTTTTTTTTTCTCAAGAAAATTTCTCTTGCATGTAATATAACAGTTTCATTTTTCAAATTTCACATTATTGAGCAATAATGTGGTTAGCTTTTCTGGGGATTAAAAATAGGTAGTGGGGCTTTCCAGTAGTAATCATGAAACTGCTGAACTTTCTGTGACTTTCAGCTGAATCTTCTATCCCAGCTCAGACAGGGACACAGATAGGCAAGAGCCACATCACTGAGCTGGATTTCTCCTGCTGTGGAAGAGGCACACAGGAAAGGGAGCCGGACATGGAGGTCTGAGCACCCTACAGCACGACAATCTGGTCTTCCACTTCCCCCTCAAATCCATCCAGTGTGTCAGCCTGAGCTGTCATGTAATTACTCTTAATGCACTGATTTATATAAGGCGTGGGCCAAGCTGTTTAACATGAGTTTTTTGGAAACAGGTGCTTGTGGCTTAAGCCACAAATCTCAGATTGTGTGCAGCAGGGTGTGTTTGGCAGGTGCTTCATGTGTAAAGAATTCGGGCACAGCCAATGTTTAAATTGGCCACAAGTGTCTTCATTTTGCGACTTCCAGTTGCAGAGAGATCATCACCCCAGAGGATCTTTTATGTATGGTCTGGGATGGTTCTTGTTAACCAGAAAGATCTCTTTGTGTTGTAAATTTCTGTAGATTTAACTTGTCTTCTAAATCAATTTTCTTGGCATCAGAAGCAGCTTCATGGTTAATTAAATTTTCTTTCATGCTTACAAATAATTTTGTAACACCCAGTCAAGTTAAGATGCAGGAGAAAGTTGGATACAGGCAAAGTGAAGCAGTCCTAGTGCTTTTGCCTGTGTGTCTGTGTTTTAAGTCTCACCATGAAGTGCAAACTGACATTGTTTGCTGAAAGGCTTGCAAAGTGTAACTAACAGCAGTGAGATGCTTTTTCTACCGTATGTGGTCATGGAAAATCAGAGCAAGACCTTAATTTGGGTTAAGAGAAGAATTTACTTATTCTTCTCTTCCGAAGTAATTAACAAGTTTTCTGAGGAAGGCTAGGAACTAAAAGTGATTTAATGTTATCATGCAAAGCAACTTTAGTGCTGTGAAAGCCTGCCATAATTTTTTTCTCTTATCTTCCTATCTCTTCAGAATTCTTTTTTCCTACTGAATGGGATTTTTTTTACTCTATTTAGCAAGAGGGGAAAATAAATCTGAAAATTGTCTGTTTGCAACTTCTTCCTAAGTATCTATAAAAAAGTAAACATTTGACCTAATTTTTAAGTAGTTTTCAAAAACTTGGCTAAATGCCAGTAATTCTTGCTTTGTATTCACTATATGAAAATGTCATACAGATCATGTGTGTCAGTTTCAATGGGGTTTTTTGTATTTATCTATCTTTGCTCTTACATGTTAGCTTTGTTAGTACTGCAGAAGCAATCTTGCAAAAAACTGGCTGTATAGAGAGGATGCATAGAAGGCAAAGGATGGGAGATCATGGGGTGTTCTACTGGAAGAAGTAGACACTAATTTATTTTACTATTTCACATAGAGTGATTATGTATTTGTAATTTTAATTTCGCTGAAAAAACCTTCTTCCAAAGCATAGTGCAGTCTAAAGTGACATTTATCTTGGCTCTCTAATCATAATCTTACTGTCAGTTTGCCAGTGCTATGCTTTAAGGGTGGAGGAAATATCTTCTTCAGAAAATATGAAATAGCAGTGATATGCTGCAATACATGTCTTACACTGTGCTGCCTTATGATTTTTGAATGGACACTGTTTGCACACAGCTGTATCAGGGTTTGCATTTTCACTTCAAATCTTCACAGGGATCAGATGAAAATTGAAGCAAATCTGTCTGGGCTCGAGCCAATGCAAATAGTTGTTTCAGTAAGGATTTTAACTTCATCATGTCAGTGAGACATTTACACAATTTATGAAAGCCTCCAGTAATGGGCTGTCTACAATTCCCTTGGCTTACAGGTTTCTCTCCAGCAATTTGAAAATTGCTGTGAACGTTTCCTTTGTGTTGACATCGAAATACTGATGTAACCTCTTTGAGGTTGCAGCTTTCTTTAACATACAAAAATGCTGCAAAATTTTCAGACCTGTTGAATGGGGTTTTTAGCAGTAGTAAAAAGTAGTTTTAAGAAAATTAAAAAGTAATATTTAAAAAATTGATAGAAACCAGCATATATGTAGGTTTGGAGATTTACTGTGGGGCAAGATTATCCTTTAAAGGTGTCTTGCCTTCAAAAGCTGGAGTTGGAGATTTTTTTCCTTTAGAGTTTCATGTACAATGAATTACCTACTGGTAGTCAACTGCAGTTTGCTTCATGGAAGTCCACTTGTCTCTCCCATAAGCTCTGGGTCTTTTTCAAACGCTCAAGCATCAGTTTTGCAATTGATAGAACTTGCAACTAGAACCTTGCAGTGTTTGTTGTGCTTGGGCTAGAATAAGAATCTGTCCACTTCTTACAGGTGAGTAACACCTGAGTTCTGTGTTACAAAATGAAATTATTATAGATTTAATTATTAACATGATATATTCTTCGTCAGCGAAATTCACTCATGGTATATTGAAATGGGATTTTAAATGCTAATTAAAAAGTATTACAAACAATGAAAAGAAAATCTTTGTCTTTTGCTTCTTTATTAAATTAAATTCATTTTGAAGCAGCAGCAGCTTCTTGGTTCTTCTAGCTGATGGAAATGCAGAAATGCAGAATACCTTCCCAGCTTTAGATTACTTCTTCTTTATCACCCGCAAAGGGAGACCAAACCCAGAAATTTAAAGCTATTTAAGGGGCAATTAAATGCTTTACTCTCAAATCTTGCCATTTGTGAAAATGAGAATGAATATGCAGAACTGGTGATTTCTAAGTTATCCTGGTCTCAGCTTCTGCACTGGAAGTTTGTTTGGCTCCACTGTGTTGTGTGTGACACATCCCTGCTTGTATGTCAGAGCTTTTGGATGTGTCCTTCTGGAATGTTACTATCTTTTCTCAATGTTTTGTACATATACATTATCCTCTTTATAAATTTAATTTGCTGCCTTGTTGAATTGTCAAAAAACACATTTTGGCTTTTCTCACACTTTTACTGCTGTGTTATCCATGAAGTATTCTGCTGAGGAGAGCTGAGCTGTGAGTGTTAGGGATGGGGGTTATAATAGGCACTTTTCCATTATGATTTTTTCTTGTGTGATTTTTTTTTAATTGCAGAGATTTCCTATTCTATGGTACACCAGGGACTAGAAAGACACTAGCACCAGACAGTTGCTAATGAATGTAGCCAGGGTGAAGGAGGAGTTTTCTTTTTTATGAGAAATGGTGTCAACTGCCTGAGTGAATGGGTAGGAGAATATGAATGACGGTTTTGTATATTATTTGAGCAGGTATGATTGAAATGTGCCACATGTTCTGTCTGAATTGTGACTAATTTCCTGTGCTTAAGAAGTTTTTTTCATGTTTTGTCAGGTCCTTCCACAGAAATGGGACTGTCAGTGTTTCCTTTTCCAGTGGGGTTTTGGGGGACTAGAAATCTTGGGAGATACTGGGAAATATTAATAATGCAAACAAGAAAATTTTGCAAAGCACAACCAACCCCCTCAAAAAAAACCCAAACTAACCAGTTCCAGTGCTCTTGTAACCATAATGTTTTTCATGTATTTTCTCTTTCATACAGTGCTGTTTTCCTGATGTCAGTGTTCCTGTGTTTTCTTTGTAGGCCTACCAGATGTGACCTTCAATTGTTTTCCTGGATGAGATCAATGCTTTTGCTCCTCTATGGTCCAGCAAACAAGACAAGGTTCATAGGTGGGACATGTCTTGTATCTGTATAGAAGGTGCTTGATGTTTGTGAAAAGAAGAACACAACCTATTTAACTTGATGTGACACCTTCATTGAACCTGAAAAGTAGTAATTCAGTACTAGTGAATTTCAGATGTTTTTTAAATGAGAATTGAAAACAATTCACTAAGCTTGAAATCAGCCCAAGGTCTGTGTTATCTGTATTTAGTGTCTTTGAGTCTTTTGCAAATCAGCATCTCATCATTAAAAGCTTGTCCTTTTTGAGGGATCAGTGGAAATGGTTATGTGGAACTGAAGAAAATTTACTAAACCAGTGAATGAAAATCATATTTTTCTGTTAGTTCAGTTCTTGGAACACTTCTGGCACTAATGGGTGGCTTTGCCAGTGGAAAAGTTGTGGTAATCAGAGCCATCAGCAGACTGGAACTGTAGATCCTGCTTTATGAAGACCTGGACACTTTGTGTGAGAATTCCACTTCAACTTGCCAAACAAAGAGGTCAGAACTTCAACTCAGCCTTAGTGCTTATGAGGCAAAGTCCATCTTTGTAACAAACCCCTTTAACAAGGCAGCATCACAGGGCAGTGCAAGTCTCCATCAGCAGTGTCCAGTTGGACACCAGAGAGCTGTCTGGAGACTGCATTTACTGTGGAGGCCAGACCTGGTACTGGATATGTGTGAGTAAGATGATTTCAACAGGTAGTTACTGCTCTGATAATTTTTGGTTTCACTTTGACCATTGATGGAAATAGGATGCTGCCAGACACCAGAATGTTTGAAAAAGAATGAGTTCAGGAATTAATTATAAAGTATGGCTGTAGCATCTTGAATGCAAAATAAATGGTGTGCACACAAGAATTTCTTTTTGGTAACAAAAGCTTTGATCAAGGCTGGTGCTGGAGCAAATTAAGTGTGTTGGGATTGGATGTTCTTACTTGTACTTATTAACAGAGACTTGGACTAAGATGTAAAGCACACTGCAAGGCTTGGGAACCTCACTGACAACAGCTAAGCAAGAAAATGGGTATGTAGCAACCAAAAAGTTTTGGAGATGGAGGTGGTGTGCGGGGGACAGTGTGTAAAATTGGAACCCTGGTTTTGTGGTTTTTCTCTGGCTATCACTAATACTTTTTAGCACTTTTTGGAAAAAAAAAAAAATAAAAGGCTTCTTGGATCGAAGGCCAGTAAAAGTGCACTTCCATAAAGATCTGCACTCAACCCAGCTTTCCCACACCAGCACTCTGTGTCTCCTGGGGCTCAGTGCCTGCTCCAGGGGGCAAGCCTGGAGTAACAAGGGTGGTCTGAGTCAGGGGGTGTCCCTGCAGCCTCCTTGTGGCTCCAGTCCCATCCTGTCATGTTCAGGCAGCACATGAGAGGACACTAGACTGAAACTAGCACTAGAAGCTGGAAATTCAATCCAGGTGCTCCAGCCCCAGCTGTCCCTGGACAGGGGCAATTCCTGTCCTCGCTGTCCACGAGAAGAGACAGCACATGGTGTTAAAAAGCCACTATGGAATGGTCCTGGAGTGACTGGGAGAGACTGAAGGCAACCAGGGAGACACAAGGTGACATAAGAGCTTCTCCAAGGATGTTGATTCCAACCCAGGGACCCTGTAATCCCATGCTACATCCCAACCTCCTGCCATCCCCCCCATATACACACCCCTTTAGGGACCATACCCTGGCAGGCTCATCCCAGCACCCTGTGCCTGCAGAGCCAGCATTCCTGAGACGCCCCCCGCCACTGGACTGATGCCAGAGGATGTGTGTCCCATGGTGTCAAGTCCAGTTGGAACATAGCCATGTCTTGATGGGTCTGTGTGTCCTATGGCTCTGCACGGCTAAAACTAGCATGCATCTCCAGGGATGGAAGAACTGATGAATGAGAAATTAAGTAATTTTTTTATCCTCTATAAAGTGACAAGATTTCACCTGTTGATCATATTTTTCTTTTTCTTTGCTCTTCTTTGTTTTTTTCCCCATGTTTGTGGTTTTGGCTCTTTTCCAGTTCGCTTTCATTTCCAATGTGTTGCTTCCTGTGCTGCTGCTGCTCCTTTGTCTTTCTCTTTTTCTTGCTGCCATGACTCTTCAGAGCTGGGACTGCTACTCTGCCTTCCAGCTCGACTCTCCAAAGGCTGAGGCTACATTTATCTGCTCACACAAAATAAATTACATTAATTCAAACAGTCACCATTTCCCTGGGTTTTTTCCTCCCCAATTTGGTCTGGGTTCTTTTTTTGCCTCTGGATATGCTTGCACCAAAACTTCTTTCAGCTGCTGACATAATGGCTGACAACACGTGACTGGTTCTGCTTGAAGGCAGGACAGCTACTGCTTTGTGAGTCTAGAACACACCAGAAGGGTCAGTCTGCTTCCACCTCTTCTAGCCTATGATTTACCAGACCTACTGATGGATTTCAACTGGTGTATACTGGCCTCTACTGGTACCTGACACCCATTTTTAATGTTTATTGTCCAAATCTGTGTGCTCACTGACTACTGCACTGTGTGTTAGTGAGGAGGACTCTGACTGATCAGAATACTGACAATATAAATGTTATAGAAGCTCAAGAGGAAGACTTCAGCATTTGTGTGTGTGTTATATCCCCAATCTGCAGATTTGCTCACTGAAAAGGTCCCTTTGTCTTTTCAGCAGAGAGAGATGTTCCTTGGATTGGAGGAAACACTGTTCCAATACCTGTCAATGATTAGAATCATTGTTGATTAATTAGTTTTTATCCAAACTAAGGACGTTTTGGGGGTTACAGTCCACTATCAACCCCCATAATTAATAGGTGAATATGATCTGGAATTGAGAGCATGAATTCAATAGTGCCAGAAGTTTCTGCTACATAGCAGTACAGTCTGGTTTGGGGATTTCACTGGTGTAATCTTTGAAGATGTTGAGCTGCCTGGATTTAATGTTTCAACCAGTGTCTTTTCCACTCTCTAGAACAGTGAAGAATCACCAATCTCTAGGTTAATGAATAAACCACATTTCAAAGCACTCCAAATTAAACTAAACATTGACATTTTTGAAGGCCAAGTCTCTCTCTGTAGCCACACCACCAGAAGAAGGAGGAGGCAACAATTTTCCTTCTGCAGATGGTCACTAGATGAACTAACAAAGTAGATCAGACTAGAAAAAATAATTTTTTGACAGCTAGAAATGAATTTTCCTTGCTGTTACTGTTGTTGGCCTGAACCTGCAGGTTCAATTGCAGGACAATATTGTGTGCTCACAACACCTCACTGGGTTGTTGTTTGGGGATCCTTGGAAAATCATACAGAGACAACTGACAGTGGCATCTCTGCCTCACCTCTGCAGCTCAAACACCTTCTCATCTACTGCCACTTAAATGGAAGCTTTTTGGATTTCTAACCCTCCCCTGCCTGTCTTCAGAACACCTTTGCTTAAAGAAATGGTGCAAGTCCAATGGGTTAATATTTTCTATCACATTACCTCTGCCACTAACTTCCCTCTGGGTGAAATTACTGGCTAGGAGAGAAGTCAGGAATTCAGGCCAGTAAATGGTATAAAATGGTTCATCAAGAGGAGACTACTGTGAGAAGATGGGAGATGGGATGTATTTATTACTTGCTAAAACTGCAGGCATTTAAAAAATGAATTTATCATTCATTTTACTTGCATTAAGTTTACAGTCCTGGAAAAGTGTCACTGTCATTGGCTCCTATGCCTCAAAGGCTCTAGGAATTCATCATCTCTCTCAATGATGTTAGGACCATTTATTCAGCCATCTACATATTTTGGGGGGAAGAAACCCATCAGAACCCAGAACCATGAAAATGTTGGTAACTACAAGTCTGACACAGTAGGCGCAGCAGGAACCAGCAACTGAAGGGGCCTGGATCTGACCTAAGCAGAAAATGTAAAGCAACTTCTCAGCTAATGTATTTGATACAGCTAGAGACTGGAAATTAAGAGCATCACTCCAAGCAGAAAGTTCACGGTAGAGCTGTAGTAATATTATTACTTCAACCAATAGAAACATTCAGTCTTCTTTTCTCAGTTAATCCGTTAGCAGTCAATGAAACTGAGTACACAAATAAGTCCTATGGTTATATAAAATTCATTAATAATGTTTAAATGATCATATATCCAATCTGTAAGTAACTTCTAAGTAAATACTGCTAAATTCCTTTTCCCTAATTTGGGGGAAAGTGAGAAAAATATGTATTTTGACAGGAAATCTCTTCAATTGGTGTTTAATACTTCATGCAACTCAATGGACATGGGATGGGTTTTAATTATCAATTCCTCCAGACAACTGCAGTCATATAAAGGTGTCCTAGAGACAAGCACAGACCCATTTTTCTGGCCATATGTGTGCACTGTCTCACACACACTGAACACCACAATTCTTGCAGCATGCAAGGTTCTCAAGACATCACAGCACATGTATTATTCTCTAAGTATCACCATTTATACCAGTCTAGTTTCATGTAAGGGCTCTAGTCATTAAAAAACTAGCTTTTAGTAAAAAATAATAATAATAAAAAAGCAAAGAGCATCTAAAAGAATATTTCCATGAAGGAAATACTGTGAAACAAACATGGGACTGTTGCTACTCTTGTGATTTTTGCCTAGTAGGTAGACCCTACAAGGTAAACAATACAAAGCATACAGAATGAGCTAAAACTAAACACAAAAACCAAACAGAGAAGCTTCTGTGTTTCTAAGTAACCAAAAAGCAGCTACTGTGAAAGAAAGGACAAAGTTAGCAGTTCAGGTGAGTAAAGAAAGCATAAATAACTCAAACCTTTCTTTGCATGCAGCTATTTGAAAACTTTGAAAAGACCACAGTATGCCAAGAGCAAGGGCTTGTGACTTGAAGGTACATTTGTTTTGGTTTTTTGTTTTATTTTTCTGATGTTTTGTTTTTTCCTTAAATTGCATTGGCTTTCTAATAGGAGAGCTTGATTTGTTTGCTATTAATGTAAGAAATTATATCAATTCAGTTTATGATCAGAGGCCAAAACTGCTTTCAGGAACAAGTCAAGGTAGTCTGTTTGCAAAGGCAAACCACCAAAAAACCCTAAAATTCCTGTTTAACAGTCCAAAAAGATACACTGTTCTGCATGTCTGAGGCCAATTGTTTCCAATTACTTTATTTCTAGGATGTATGTCTAAAGGGGAGATTCTGAACTTCAATTGAACAGAACTGTCACTGTGTTTCCATTATGCCATAGGCAAGTGCAGAAAAATAATCCATCAAAGCATTATGTGTAATCAAACAATGTGGATTTTATCATCATTACTTTGTCCTATCCTTCACCATGATTTTACATAGTCTGCTGATAGCAGAGAGCCAGACATGTGCCAAGACCCTGACTCAGCTGTCAGATCTTGTCAGACATCAACACCATTTCTGTTGGGGTGCCAAATTTCCTGAAAGGCATTTAGGACTTAGTAAGAAGAACATCATTATGGTATAGGAGGAGATGAGTGTCTGACATGGGGCAGTTGGTGAGTTTGTTGAAAAGAAGCACCTGGAAAACATGAGCAAAATCACCATGGGGCAAAAAGGAAGGTAGAGGATGGACATGCTTTTCCTAGAGTGAACCAGTACAAATATTTTATGTTACTGAAATGAATGAATTTTATGCTAGAAATGCCGATTTAAACTGAAAGACTGCAGGTTAACACTGGCCCTGAATGAGTCTTCACAGCACAAAGGAGAGATGCCAGTCAGAGGCTGAGGAAAAGAAAGAAAATAAACGAAGGAGGAAAAAAGGCAGAAGATATATCTGTGCTTTGATGTGGGTGCATGAGAAGGAACAGAAGAATTGCTTTCAAAGATTTTCCTATTATTTCATACAGTTTAATGAGGTTTCTATCTCAGGAAAATCAGATGGGCATAACTCCAGCAAATGCTTGTGCAAGTATGACCAAGTTTAGTTCTCATCTGAAAGCCCAGATAACAGTCACATTCACAACTTAATGATATTATTACATTTTTTCCCTCTTTTCCCTTAGATATACCTTACCTTGCCTATACCAACGTTAGGTACCCACTCCCATGATGGAATCATCCATGGAAGCAATTCTAGAAGACTATTTTCTGCAGCAGCAGGCAGTACTGCAGCATATTATGAACGCAAATGGATGGCAACTGCCTGTGAGGAAAAAAAGCTGACCGCAGTGCATGCTCAAATGCATGTAAAAACAATTTAATCACCAACCCCTCCACTTCCTGCACACCCCATTGCAAGTTTCTCTCACCTCAGGTGTCAAATCCAACCGGGGGCCCTCAGGCATGTAGGAAGTGACAGAAAGTGATGATGCTCAACAGATTCCTAAAATACCTGTGTGAGGTATCAGCACTATCAGGATAAATTAAACTATTTTATAGTACCTGTAATAAACACTCAGTCTTTTTTCTCATCAATCTTAGACAGCATCCAGTGAAACACTGTATGTTGCCAGGGGGAAAATTCCTTGGAAAAGGAAGAACATAGTTCCCTTCTCCCATCTCAGTAGGCTTGGTACCCTGAGGGCTACTGGTCTTACTGTTGAAGACTGTGGCATTAAGTACCTCTGCTTTTTCCTCATCACGTGTTATAGATGGGCTTTTGGAGGCTGGTCACTGAACTAATTTTGAAATTAAGGGAACTAATTTTTGAAATTAATTCAATTTTTTTGGTTGTTTTCATGAAACACTAAGTCTTTATGAAAGGCTGTGCCGCAATAATTTTCAATGGCTATTGAGCCCAAACTGTCCACAAGAAAAGAGTTTGGGAAGGGAGCTTTAGCTGTGAAAGCTGGTTTGTTGGTTTTTGGTTTTTTTTTCCTGAGAGCTACTTCTTGGTGTAGAAATGGTTCGTTACCTGCTGTTAGCTGAGTCAGGAGAATTACAGAGTAAACTTGCCTCAATGAGTCAGAATTTCCTTCTTAGCTTAATTTCAGTGGCTCAGATAACTGTGTTCTTCCTTCTTTTCCCAGGAAAGTTCAGTCTGCCTCCTCCTACACAAGAGTATCACATCTCGTAAACAGTCACACCTAAGCAAGGAGAGGGAAATGTCAGATTGCCAGAGCTCAAACTTCTGAAGATGCAGGTTCAAATAGCAAGTGAAAGTCAAACTGGACCTTCAGCTCCTTTTTTCTTCCCAAGGACAGTTACAGTATTTATTAGGTTTTAGCTTTCCTGAATCCATTGTTATTCTCCCAAATCAGCATCTTCTTGCATAATGCTGCTGCCTCTGTAGTTATGCTGGCCAAACTAATGTTTTTCAGCAACTGCTGTTTTTTTGATTCTGTAGTTTGGTTTTCAAACAGTACCTAATTGAAAAATAATCTCTTGGCTTTCATTCCTTCTATGAGTAGCTTCCCAGTAATGAACAGTGTAAGGTAAAAAAGCTGTACTTCAAGCAGTGTGGACCCAGAGCCACATGTGAAACAGAATAATTATGTCCTAAAGTTTGCAATGCAAGATGTTTTTCCTAACCTAAATTACTTGGAGTTCTACTGTACAGTGCTGTAATGGCAACATGACATTTTTCCCTAGTGCTTTTTTTTTTTTGTATCCAAGTTTCTCATTTTTTTGGAGCTGTGACTTTTGCCAGAAAGTAAAAGTCAAACATTTCCTAGTGAAAAAATGGTGACAGTTCTCTCTGTTTTTGCAGAGACATACCTATTCCAGGTATGGAATACTTCACTGATGCTGTATTCCAAACAAAGAAAAATCCTGACTTAAGACATTTGTGTCACTGCAGATTTGCAGGTACACCCTATGGCTCATGCAAGATATTCTCAGGTGGAAGGAGAATCACAAGTATGTGATGGGAAAGCAAAGAAAATTTACACATGGGGAGCATTTTTGGATTATCCTGAGCTCAGAGTAAGTCTGATTTCAATTTTGCTAATACTAAAGTGGGACATTTTCTTGATACTTGTACAGTTGCAAATTCACTGGTTGTTAACTGATGCCAATTCAAACAATTATGGGAGGGATATTTAACTTGTTAAAATTCAACCTGCAACGGACTATGACTTGTTTCCACAGCTAGTGTAGACTGTTCCTCTTGCTTTTAGTGAACTACATGTTAGGAGACTGGTTTCTCTTCTTAATTTTTAATGTAAAAGGGCTTTTTACATTTTAAAATAGCCTCCTAGTAATGTTGGCTAATAATGTCTTAGCAGTTTTTTTGATGGATTGGGGTGGGGTTGTTTTGGTTTGCTGTTTGCATGTTTTTATGTATAGGAACCAGAAAAGGACTGATTTCAGCAGTGATGACTTTAAACCTGAGGTTTAGTGACCAGACGTTCATCCTGGACAAAATACTAATACTTGCTTTTCTCAATTTCTTTGAAAATCCAGTGTTAGAATTGTGCATACATAGAGCTGCAGTGTTCTAAGGTTACCCCAGTCCCCTGTAGGAAAGAAGCTGCCATCCTAGGCTACAGTTGGGGAAAGGGTCAAGAATGGGCATAGCTCCAGCTTTGCATGGATTGGAGAAGGTTGGAGAAAAGGACCTGCCTTCAGAGGATATTGCTATGAGGAAAATTTGGGAAATGCTATGCTGAAGAGCTGGAGGAGAGTCAAGGCAGAGGAGGCTGCTGTTTACCTGCCATGATGAGAAAGGAAATATTACAGAATCACAGAATCATTTAGGTTGGAAAAGACCTCTGAGTCAAACCTTTGACTGATCTCCACCTTGTAAACTAAACCACAGCACTAAGTGCCACATCCAGTCATTTCTTGAATGTTTCCAGGGTTGGTGACACCTCCACTCCCCTGGGCAGCCTGTTCCAATGTTTAACAACCCTTTCCACAAAGAAATTCCTCCCGACATCCAGCCTAAACCTCCCCTGGCACAGTTTGAGGCTATGCCCTCTTATCTTGTTGCTAGCTGCCTGGGAGAAGACTTTACAGGAGAGTGATTCCTTTTGAGAGGACAGACAGGTCTGCCTCAACTGGCCTGACTCAGCACATTTGGAACAAAACATGACCAAGTGCAGAAAGAGGCATTTGTAACGCTTGTTCCAGATCACAAAATAAACAGAGGGAATGTGCAGCTGGCCTGGTAGCAGCAACAGAGCCTAAGCCTTTGCTCTGCATTTGGCACAAAGAGCTGCAGTGCCTGCATAGGAATTAAACATTTTCTTTTCACCAGACCTCTTTGCCACATTCAGAAACACCAGTGATATGATACTGCAGCTGATCTGAAAAGTGGACAGAATCTGTAAAGATTTTACATTAAGAAAATAGCCAATCCAGTACATACTGATTCTTCTTGGTTTGTATCACCTTGATTATTCCATCTCTAGTAATACAGAAAGCAGGATCTTGAGCAGAACAAATTCAAAGAGAAATGTCTTACTCAGGAATAAAAACCTGCAGATTAACCAAGATCTGTATCACAAACCAACTTAAAACATGTAAAGCAAAATCACCAAATGAAGAACTTAATGTCAAGTTCCTAAGACTTCTACTATGCTGACAGTTTGTGATAGAAAAAGCCACAGATCTTGTTCTCAGAAATTCATTATGCAACATTTTACACAAAAATACAGGATGTTGTTATACAGCCAAGCATCTGGGGTGATTAGCCCTCATTTAAGAAAAAAAATCTCTAGGAAAAGCAGCTATTTACTAGAACTAGGATGAAGGCAGAACAAACTACCAGACTTGTGCAATTTGATCAAGCTGAATGCTAGGAAGCATTCTTTTACCATAAAACAAATCAAACAGAAATACTTATCTTCATTCCAAGAGATGCTGAGTACAAAGCTACTAGTAATTTCCCACAAAAAAGCTCAGACTGGTATCTTTAGAGAGAGAGAGAGGACTAAAATTACCTGAACTATTCAGGAATGTTTCCACAGTACCAAAAAAAAGGAATTCAGGGAAGCCACACAGGAGTATGTCATGAGATGTGCTCAATACGGAACAAAGGGGCACTCAAACCTACATTGCAATGACAGCTGTGAGGCCAGGAGGAAGATACAGCCAAACCAAGAGCAGAGTGAAAACACCAGAGATACATGTATTTTGTTTTATCCATGCTGATCCATACATATTAACTGATGGGCTCTCTTCCTTGGTTGCAAAGCTATCCTCCCACTACCTATAGACACTTCAATGCTCCATCTCAACACACAGTTAAATAATTTCTGCTAAAGCTTTTCCTGACAGTTTTCTTGCATTCAAATATACATGCTCATTCTTCCAACTTTGAGGCATCACCACTGTTTGCAGGAAGCCTGCTCCTTGCACTAAAGAGAACTACTTAGCTGATTTATAGGGCATTTACGCTAACTGCTTTTGGGAACAAACACAGCAGTCTTTTTTCTATTTCCTTTCCTCGGCAAAGAATCAGAACTGTCAGAAATATCCATTAGCACAGTATTTCTCCAAGAATTCTGTCATACTGCTGCTATTACAGGAAAGACAAGAAAAGCAATCTCAGACAAGGACATATGACTTGGCAGACAAGTGAAAAAGAGATATCAGCCTAATATTGCAAGAAGAAACTTAGCTACTGCCAGCAAGCTGACAGCTACAGTTCATGTACATCTGCTGTTTCCCTGGAACAGCATTTTGCAGAAGTGTGAAGTCAGACACTTTGCAATTCTAGCAAGTTAAGACATTAAAGAAAAAAACTCAGCACTCTGAATCCATATTAAAATAACCAAACTTTAATATGTTTTTTTCCAAGATCTAATATACAAATACAACGGTAATAATGTACTCTTCTTTTGTAAGCTTGGATGAAATATATTGAAGTCCACTTTCCGCATGTTATATAAATAACCATCTAAAGCAACCTAGAAAAGAAGAAAAAGGCTTAATATGCATGGTGCACACAAATAATTAGGCATTAAGTTTAAAAAGCAATATGAGAAACCAAATGAGAAACTGCAAAAAAGGCTTGACAGTTTGCCTTTGCTATTAAATGGTAATGTAATCATCACATTCCAAGCATATAAAAAAGTCAAGTTTTGTGGAGAGAAGCGTTATCTTTAGGTAGACCAAACACCAAATTATGAAAATAGACAGGATCTGGGGCTTTTACATTAGAACACCAGTCTATGAATAAAGATATCTTGGGTGGAATGATGTAGTTAAAAGAGAAAGATTAGAAGTGTTGATCAAAACTGTAAGGTTCTACAGTCAGGCACACATTATGATTTCTATGAGTTTTAGGTATTACATCCTCCCAAAATAAGACAGGCGAAGTGGTAGTTCCCCATGCTTAATTTGAATACTCTTCACAAATGCATCAGAACAGTTATAAGTCCATCACTTAAAGAGTGATATCACACCCACCGTACAGAAAAAAGCAGGATACGCCTTCACAGGAACTTTCTTACTGAAAGATCTAGCCTAAAAGTAAATGGGGTAAGGTGGGAGGGAAAAACAAAACACAAAAAAAAGTACTTATCAGAAAAATTTAACATTTCTGATTAAACATCAAGTACTATATATAATGCTTAGAGGCAACACACTGTATTACCAGCGTTATCCCTTTTTATTTTGACATCCTGAAACTGTAACATTTCATTCCATGAAAGCTGTGTACAAAAGTAGTTACACCAAAGTATGTAATACTGGCAGAGGCTTGCAAAAATACTTACAGATTTGACAGACCTCAAGACTACATACTGTAAACCAAGGTAAATTAGTATGCCTTGTTCCAACAAGGTCCTAAGTTGCATCTGGTTTAGTAAATAGAGTTTAACTTTTTTTTTTCCCCTAATAGACAGAAATGATGGAAGAACAGAAATATATTTTTCTGAGTGCATCTTTTTGGTTCAATGTTGCCATCAGTCCCAGGAGTCCATCTGTAAATGCTTTGGTTATGTATCTGAGACATTGAAATTATCTCAGTTCCTCAGTATCCACATATAAAAATCTGAAGCATGGCTGTATCAAATCTGCAGTTTAAACTCATATTCAAGTCAGTACATCTAACAGAGCTGAACAAGTCTTCCTGTAATGCTTGTCTATAAAAACAAAATCCCTTCTTGTTTTGCCTTTTCTTAAAGGCTAAAACAAGCTAACTCTCTATAAATACTGATAAGAGTGTGTGAGTTTGTAAAGTTTAGTTTTTCATGGGCCTTTCCAGACAACTGAGAAAATGAGCCTGAAACTTTAGGAGCAAAAAATTATCAATCTTTTCAGAAGAGAAATTATTTTAAAATGTTCAGATATAATAACACCTGTGTGTGTATATCTATTTCTAAAATAGAAAAATGTTCTTCCCTGATCTAATGCTCTGCCCTTCTATTATTAATTGCAAGATGAGAAAATAAAGTAGTCTTGTTTGACCTTCTCAACCTAGAATGGGTCACATGTAATTCAGAAAGCATTTTATCTCCCTTGATAAACTGAATCCCATAACGACGTAGGACAACAGAGACAAATGCAAAAAGGGAGACCCTTTTTCACCAGAGGAATTGGGGAAGGGGTGCTGAAGAGAAAGAGGGAAAATGTGCAAATGTATTTGTAGGCTTTCAAAGGGAACACTTTGGGAGACTGACAGAGCATTTCATTATATGCTTTTATGCTGATAAAACACACAATTCCTAAGGAAAACTGCAATCTTCATTATCATATTTTGCCACCTGCTGGTCAGCAGCTGCAGTGTCAGGAAGACCTGACCATACTCCAGAAACTTTCTTCTCAATATTAATGGCCACACTACTACAATATGCTTCATGGCTGAGACTCCATTCAGCATTTCAGATTTAGGTGTCTTCTGGCTGTGAAATGGGGGTGGTAATTGTTACCCTCATCCTCTAAAATACATGGCTTGTGTAACAAAAGCTGAGATAGCTGAAACCTCTCTGCAGGTTTGAACATTACCCTACCCTGTAATCCCAACTAAAACAAAGGATAAGTGGCTGTGAAGATCCTCAGGCAAAACAAAATGGTGATTTTATACAGCAGAACAGATGCATTTAAAGGCACCAGCCCATTAGATTTACCTAAGGTCCTGAAATACCCAGGAAATGCTGCTAGCAAAGGCCCATTTCATCCATTAGGCAGAAAGTATCCTTGTCCTTGCATTAACAGAGACCATCTGATTATGAAGGAGGCCAATATTCTGTTACTGCTGCCAGCTATGGCCAGTTCAATTGGTTTGAACACTCTACAGTTCCTGCACTGTCAACAATTCACTGATGATGGGAGACTAGAAGCAAATATTCAGAAAGGAATATTTTAAAAATTTTAATTAAGGTGATAGAACCCACCCATTAAAAAACATACAAAGGGGAAAGAAAATGGGAGGAGTGCCAGGATCAACATTCAGTTGAATAAAATGCTAATGCTGCCCTAATCTGGTTTCTTTGTATTTATACTTTTCTCTTTAGTCTCCAATTACATGACAACATTGCATACTTTCCACAGGACCCTCCCAGTGCATAACATGGGCAGGGCTCTAGGAATGAAGTGGGAAGAAAGGAGGCCAGTTCTCTTCAGAAGTTGGTACACTCATGTTGGGAACCAGGGGACCAAAGCACTATGAATTATCAAATTACCTGACAGGTTCTGAAGAACCAAATTCTCTTCCTGCTTCTATCCCAAAGTTTTCATACAATACCAGCAACCAAATTTAAATACGTGGACCATAAATACACATTACTCACTGCCCTGATATGAGGCATTTTAGGCCATGCACTTGGCATTTTTCTTAGCCAAACAGCAATGGGTTTTATACACTGTACATTATGGGTTGAAGGGTGGAGAATTAAAAAAATTATTTCAGCTTGAACAAAGATAATTGACAGTTTTGGTGTTGTACTTTGTCTCTGTTCCCTGCTTCTAAATGGAATAAACAGTTTTCTTGGGCATGTGACCACAAAAACAGAGACATCAGGTTAAACAACATGAACAGGAATG
>NW_005054344.1:5013286-5027628 GCF_000277835.1 Geospiza fortis | reverse complement strand
AGGAATGCCTTAAATGTGAATTATAATTAGTGTATGAAAAATAAAGCCAAAGGGTACAAAGAATCATAGAATGGTTTGGGTTGGAAGGGATCATCTGGTTCCAACCCCAGCCATGGGCAGGAACACTTCCCACTAGACCAGGCTGCTCAAATCCCCATCCAACCTGCCCTTGGACACTTTCAGGGATGGGGCATCCACAGTTTCTCTGGGCAATCTGTACCAGTGTCTCATCATCCCCACAGTAAAAAATTTCTTCCTAACACCTAATCTAAACCTGCTGTCATTCAGTTTAAAGCCACCTCCCCTTGTCCTTAATGCCCTCGTAAAAAGTCCTTCTCTGGCTTTCTTGCAGGCTCCCTTTAGGTACTGAAGGGCTGTTATAACATATATACATTATTAACATAAAACAAAAACATTAATCATCTCAGTAGGCACTGACTGAACAAACCAGGGATGCCAAATTTGACTTTCAGAAAAAAGATAAGGGCTCTCCTATTTCAATTGCATAAGACACTGTGATCACAGGTAATGCTGTAATTGAGGATTATTTTAATGGTGCAAATGCAGAGATAAATTTGGCATTTCTTTACTCTGAAGTGGCCTCTTTCTAGACTACCTAGACTGGAACCACTGGGTGCAATACTCAAAGTGTACATGTACTTGTAGACCTAAGAAACTCTTTCGTAGCACTTTGGTTTCCAGCTAGAGGAAGACAAAGCATTGCCAATAAAACATTCTTCTGCTTTTGTACTGTGCACTAGGCAAGCATCTCATAATGCAGCTAGAATAAAAGCATGAAATAAAAAATTGAGTAGGACTCTGCAGTTCTTCAGGGCCCATCATCCACTGTTCCAACCAAACAGACTTTGTAATTGACTCGGCTGCATGCCAGAAAAGAAATAAACAGAAAGCACCTTTCTCAACATAGCTTTGGGCATGGCTGGTCATGTCAGGGAATGAATCCCCCCTCCCACACACACGAACCAGCAGTTAAAGACAACATGCTCTGTTTTCCTGGCAGCCATTCCACGGTGAAATCCATATGCAGATGTTCTTTCTATGGTGCTCATCCCATGCTGGCATATAACTACATTTATAAAACTCTACTTCGTTTCTCTTCCAGTAATAATTCTTTTAGACGGCATTTATATATATGAAATTGGACCCGGCTGTGAGTAAACTGTCTCCTGTACATAAAGATAATATTCATACAGAAGTAGTTGTAATATTTGAATCTTTAATGTGGTAGGATTTTTTTCATGTAAACTCTCAAAATAAAAAAGGGCAAAATATTTGAAATTAAGTATGCAGCTTTAAGTCTTCTAACAACAAATGCTTTGTGAAGACTAGCATCAGTTATGTTTATTTAGATAAATAAAAGGAAAGGAATCTCACATGTTCTAGATGAATATGGGCCTGGCTGGCGATGTCATAAATTACATCTCTCACATTTTTCTCTTGCTTGCCTCTTATGAAATCCTCTTGTGAAACTCCATGCTAGACATAGGAAGGAAAACCAAAATCAAAAAAAGAGAAAAAAACCCTCTAAAAATATCAAGTTTCCATTTTTGCTTCTCAAAAACCTGTCCCAGCAATGAAGCTAAGGACTAAAGACTAAAACAGCCTAAGTGTTCTACCATTGCTCTCTCATTTTTAATTCCCTTTCTTTTGGTCAGTCACTTGAAAAAAAAATCAAGAAAACAAAGAGAACAGTTGGTACAGACTCTCTGCACAAGTTTGTTTCCTAAAATTTTGTGGTCAGTAAGATAACAAAGTCAGATTTCAAAGTCTGGAGGATTTAGATCAGTTTAGATACCCGTTTTTTAAAACCATAATCCAAGAATCAACATTCAGCAGATGAAAGCCAATAACAGCTACCACAGAAGCCACGCCAGCTTTTCAGTCTTGGGATTGGTATGCACATCCCAGGCTCACAAAAAACCAACAACCAACAAACTAACCAACAAAACATCAAACAAAGCCGTCTCCAAAAACCAACCAACCAACCAGTCCCAGAACCACCAGAAAAGAGCCAAAAAGCCAACTCCAAACTTATTCTCCAACTACAGTGACCAATGTTAAGACAGGATATGGCATATGCAGAATTGCACCAGTTGCCCAGTCCTCTCAACCACACTGAGGCATGTGAGAGCTGTATGAAGGCGGGCAGAAAGGATTCACAGGAGGTACAGACTCAGGAGAACTCCACAGTTCTTGCCAGCAGCTGAAATGCTTACAAGATTGTCTGCACAGAAAGGATACAAGCTATTTTTACAGTTTCACTGCAGAACACCTTCCATGGCAAGGAATGACTGAATTTTCAGGCTGTGTTTGAAAAGCGAAAATTTGGAAGGGCTCCCATAACATGCAGTCCCAGAAGGGCTGAAAGGAGAGTGTAATTCTTTTCTGTGGTTTTATAACCCTGACCTATATTAGTATCTTTAGGATCTGACCCATATTAGTACCTTACAATCATTTAATCATTTTTTGCAGCTACCTACATTACTAGACTTCCAATCCAAATTTTTAACTGTATTGAAGTTATATTCAGAAAATACTAACACAACCACCTTAGGCATCACCATAATTGCATAAATTTTGGTTAAGCTGAAAAAGAACACCATTAGCATTTAAAAATAAAGACTGGAAATGAAGGAGTAGCAGCTGAGATGTCTAAACCATGGAACATTAATGAAAAATTCCGAGCTTTAATCTCATTTTACCTAAACTGAAAGATCTGCTAAATTCCAGTGCAAATTTGATGTACAGTTTAAATTGGAGGGCTATACCATCTCCTAGAAATGTATGGAATATAGCCTATAACTGTAAAATGTGGAACAGGAAAAACCCACAAACCACCAGCACATTATGAAAAAGTAATAAAGAGAAGCACAAGAAGATTGTTTAAAGTAAAATTTCTCAGAGTGCTTCCTTTATGGCAATAGGAAAAAAAAAAAAGGACAAAACCCATACCCAACCCCGAAACACAAACCCCCAGGACCCATTCTGTACATGCATTTTTATACATTATTGGAAAAATTCCTGTAACCTAATATATTAATACATTTAATAATAACAAACAAACCCCTAAGGAAAATCTAGAATTTCTTGAAGATCACTCCTCTCACTTCCCAAAAGATATAAAGCTGTGACAATTAGCAGGCCACAGCAGAATGAGTAAAAATAAAGAAAAAGCATACCATTTATTTCTGGCATAATAAATTATGCTGTCATACCTAGCCTTGAGAAACAGAGATAGAAAAACTACACTGTTCAATTCCAGACTATTTGCTTCTCTTACCAACATACAAATGTCCATGGGAAGAAAGACCTTTTGTCTTGTACAGTGATAAGGAGTTGCTCTTAAACAGGTAACTATGCCTTGTGCTTTCCCAATGTGACTGGCTGCATGGTCAGCATGGATGTCCCTCACACCTAAAATTGCAGAAACAGTATGTTTAGAAAAAACATGCAGTCAGGCCTGTTGAGGGATATGGTCTTCTCTGATGTGTATCACAGTCATACTTTAAGAAAGCTACATTCATTGGTCCATGATAGAATGGTCCATGTGCATAAACTGCCTTGAGATCTCAACTCAGAGGTGCAAAACAGCAGGAAAATTCATTCATTTCCATATTCAGGAGCAAGATGCCACTTGCTGCAGTATCTGCAGAGGATACACTAAGCAGAGCAACACCTATTCAGATACAACACACTGGTACACAAACTCATTTCATATCCTCTCCCAGGATAACAGTATTCCAAGAACTGCTTTTCCTGCCACTAAAAGTCATTCAAGTGTGAGATTCCTGACAAGTATTAATGCTTACAGTGTGGTTTCATGATTAGCTGCAGCTGATATATCAGTGTAGTGAAGTCAAAGAAAAATGATCCTATGCTTCACCCCCCAAACCCATATCTCTGCCCCCTCCCTTGTGCTGTCAGGAGCAATGAGGCAAACTGAATCAGATCAACAAAACAACAGAAAACAAATGTTAGTTACTGCACAGTCACATAAACTGTGAGAACTGAAAGAGGGAGGTGAGTGGGGCAGAGCAGCACCATTGCTCTTCATGGCAAGACCATACAAGCTTGGCTTAGACTGATTATAAAGCTAAGCTGGGATAAAATGAAAATTTGAATTAAAATTTATAAAAACTCTTAACAGAAGTAGCATTCTACAAAGAAAGCAATGAGGATACAGCAATTGCAGATCAATGAGCCTAATTGACATCTGGAAATAACACTGGGGGTACCAGATTCACTGCAGAAGCCTGTCTGGGTCTTCAGTGGGTCTCAGAATCCTCTGTGAAAGAGTGACTATACCCACACTACAGGGACTGATTTTAGCAATGGCAGCAGAAAGCAAAGTGTGGCTTGGAGGAATCAATGGATATTACTTACTAACTACTTAAGTAATTAGTTAGAGAGCACAAATATTAGTATTTTTAAATGACAGGAGTTGAGAGGAAGTACCAGGACTTCGGATGACAGGAGTACCAGCCAAAATGAGCTTGACAAAAGAAATAACCTGAAATCAGCAAGAATACAACAGCACTCATACTGGGAGAGTACACACTGGGAGAGAGACAACAGGAGACTGGTCAGGAATAAGGAGTCTAAAAAGCACAAGAAATTTAGCAAACACGACCTGAATGAAACCAGGTCCACCTAGTCTAGAAAACACTGCTGATGAGCAACACCAAGAAAGGGGCTGTATTTGATTAGTTTCTCAATTTCTGGGGAAAAATAAATAACAAAAGTTAGCTGTTTAATATGCAGTGAAGGAGACTTTTGCTTAGATATTTTGTTACATTTGTATATTTAAGAGAAGTTAAATTTGAAAATAGGAGACTTAGACTATCCAGACTCTCCATACAGATTTTCAAAAACAGTTTTATCTGATTTGTATGAGGAGTGAGTGATCCAAGCATGACTGAACTTATTCAGGACTTCTCAGAATGGAAGACACTGGCATTTCTCATGGTCCTACATTTCTTCAATAAAAGATTCAGAAAGATATTTGAAACATTTCACTGATTTCCTACTGAGGAAGCAAACATTAGATGTTAAGAAATAAGTTCCTCAATTCTTTCAAAGAAGAATGTACTCACCATCTCTCTCTTTTTACTTCTCTTTTTTTTAACTTTTAACATCAGTATTTGCCTTTCATCAGATTAGTCTGACAAGCAAGAGGAAAATATTGCTACTACAATACTAAACACTAAGTAATAATAATATTTTTTCACCTTTTTTTTACATCCGAGCTCATACTGGGAATATTTCCATAATGCAACAGATACCTAAATGAAAATTACCCTTTTCTTCACTACAAATGAACAGTTCTTTCCCAATCTGTGGTTCTTACATTAGACCTGACACAGACAGTAGCTCTTAATCACAGGGATCATCTATCTTGCATTTTTTTCTAGCTCTTCAATTATCGATAGTTAACCTGCTTATAGGAAGAGGAAAGGATTCAGACCCAAATTTACAACATCACCAAAGGAAGTTTATAGGTTGGGAAGTTGGCTGTTTCAAGATAACCAGTGTCCATCACTGCAATACAGAACAACAGCTGCAGGGTACCTACAGCACTTTGTATTCTGATAAGCAGGAATAACTGAAATACAGTGAAGAGCTGAATTTTCCACATGCTGTAGGAGGAGCAAGAACAGAGGAAACCAAGCAACAAAGAACAGTAGGAAACTGCACTTCAATGAGCTCTGCACTGAGCAGCTTCCAAGGAAAGTAGAGTTCTAGGACAGCTGCAGTACAATTCTACATTTATAGTTCAGCTTCAAAAGATATCTGAAATTCTACCTAGGACAACTTTTACTGAAATTAAACTCCAGTAGGAAAAGAAAAGGCTTTTTGAAATATCAGTAAATATTGTACTTGCACTAATGAGTCATCAGCAAAACCGAGAAAGGGGAAAACACCTACCCAGTGTTTCCAAGGTGAGGTACAAGAGAGCACTCTGAGTGTTCTCAGCGTATGTTTCCAGCTCCTGGATGTTACGGTACGGCCGATCATCCAAATTCTTCTCCTGGAACATAAACACGGAGCTTCAGTAGAATGCAAACATAACTGCTGATGGTACAGGCTTATTACTCCAGTCATGTCAATCCAATGCACCACCAAAAGCAAAAAAGGACAAAATTGAGAGAAAGAGTATAAACTCAGATAGAAGCAGTCATTAAAGCTTATAGCAAGCCTAACAAATAACTATGCTCAACTGTGGCCAAGGAGCAAATACAACTTTCTGCAATAATATGAAATCAGAATTCTCCATAAAAAAGGAAACAGCAAAACCAAAACATTATAGAGTATTCTTACATTACAGGGTTGTCAATATTTAATTTGCATCTGAAGCAGAGAGAAATTTAGATAAACAGGACTGTATTTTCTAAAAACATAAAATAAATCTATGAAATGCACAGAAGTGTTAAAGTCATGTAAAAAACCATAGATGCATAGAATCATAGAGTGGTTTGGGTTGGAAGGGATTTTAAAGATCATCTAGCTCCAAGTTCTCTGCCATGGACATGGAAAGCTTCTACCAGACCAGGTCGCTCAGAAGTCCACCCAATCCCTGAACACCTCATTAAAAGCCCACAACCTCTCTGGACAACCTGTTCCACTGTCTCACCATTCCCACAGTAAAAAACTTCTTTCTCAAATCTAGTCTAAACCTACCCTTCTTCATCTCAAGGCTATTCTCCCTTGTCCTATCGCTACATTCCCTTATCAAAAGTCCCTCTCCAGCTCTTGTAAGCCCCTTCCAGGTACTGGAAGGTGCTCTAAGGTCTCCCCAGAGCCTTCTCTTCCCCAGAATCAACAGCCCCAAATCTCTCAGCCTGAACAACTTAGTGGTGCTAACAAATAATACATCCAAAATAATAAAATACACCCAAAACTGTAACATCCTTCAGCACTCCTCCTGTCCTAGTGGTTTCTATGCTTGAAATATACCACTCTAAAGAGTAAAAAAGTCTTAACATCAAGAAAGTCTGAAGTCTTTCATAGCAATGACCCTCTGCAAGTAACTGACCATCAATTTAATCAATTTATAGCTTCATGAGACACTTACTTTAGCAGCAAAACTAGCTTAGGAGATTCCTGCACTCTGCTTTTCATTCTTGTCCTTGTGTCAGAGTTTGTAGCAACATCACTGTACCAGTGATGTTCTTAACCTTGTTCTTCCCAAGAAAAAAGGTGGCTAGTTTAAACTTCATGTGATTTGAATGCTCCAGTTTACACCACTGCTTAGAAAAAACTCCACAGCCATGATAAGGAGTAGCATGAAAGTGTGGCAGAAGGGTTCAGATAGGTCATTTAAATTTTGAGATTTTATATCCACATGAATTCACAAACTATATCCATTTAAGACAAAAAATAAACAAAGGATTCTATTAGCCATTTTTGCAGAAAGAACAGAAACTATGAAGAGTAGCATCAAGGAAGAATTTTCAAAAATGTAGCAGTATAATTTTTAAAGAGAAATACTACTGTCTGGAAAATTACATAAGCTTTTTTTTACACACAAACCTATAAAAATAAGGAAAAGAAAACCCAAAATATGACTAAACCCAGAATCAGACTCTGAAAGGTAAATACTTACTCTTTCATCTATGATCTTCATGAACCACATTTTAGTCAAGTTATGCCTCTTGACAGCCTGAAAATTAAAAAAATAAAACCTCCTCATCAATGTATACAAAGTGATGGTAGTACTGCATTTTGAAGGCTCAAATACATTTTAGGTATTTAATACAAGACTTGTATTCACTGGGTTAAATCAAAGTGGTAAGTCAGTGGAAAATGAGAATCTTTTTCAAATACAAAAATTTTCAACTGGCATTTACAGCAAGTTGCTGCACACAGAAAATGAAATACGAGACATCATGCCAGCAAACTAAAAGTATTTCTTTAAAAATGTTTATGAAATTAATTTATTCTTGGAGTCATACGTTCCCACAAAATATTTGCAGATAACGATGTTCACTTTCCAAAAAGAACAGAGTTTCCTCAGAGTCTAGCAATAAAAATATTTCCCCTGTACATTCTCAAGAAAATGTCAGCACAACATACCAACATGTACTGTAAAGACAGAATGCTAACAAAGCGATACAATTAATATTATGGGTTTGTTTAAAGAAATATTGCACAGCATCTCATATTCACGCATTCTTCTTTTGGTTCTTGTCTTTTATTTGACTTCCTTCCTGCGCCACTTCATTCTATCAACTTACCTTCAATCCTCTTAATTCCACACTTTGAATTTTTCAGAACATGTTTTCAGAAAGGCTACAATCACATGTGAAAACATCTATAAACAAAATTTACGGAGCAGATTTCTCACGGTTTAGTCCTCATTGCTCACTTTCAACTTCTTCTTTACATCCATCATATTAGTAAATATTTTTCAAAGTTTTACAAGACCAGATCTTCTAGATTCTATATATTCTGCTTGAGACATTACTTGGTATATGAAAAGGAAAATTTTAAGTTATAACTACAAATACTGGTTTTTAGTCTCACTTGTTCACGTCACATATCATTTTGTAAATTAAATCCTTGGAATACGAAGGTCAAGACTTAAAGGACCAAACTCAACTATGCTAAATTACCCAATTTGTATGTTACATCCATTACTTCATTCAAACACATGGGTCCTCATGTCTCAGATGTTTGAAAAATTGGCTTCTTCCACAGAAATGAACAGAGAATTAAGTCTCACTTTTCATACATTCAAAATAGACAGAAAAGATCACGCATCATACAGTTGCTGTGTAAGTTTATATTAAAGTCACCAAGAGCTGAGCTATTAATAATTCTAGAAATACTACCTAAGGCTACTTGTCTACTTTACTAGTGTATAAAAATTTGGAACCTACATGCAAGTATTCTGGGATATACAAAACTTCAGGAACATGTTTAAGCATCATAACTTGAATTTATTCTGGAAAATCACACTGTCCTCATATAAACTTAACAGCAACAAAGGAATATACATAGAATATGCTGTGCAAAGACACGTTAATTCTATTAACAGCTCTGCAATACTTGTGAGCTCAGGTGTCTTTCCAAATCCTTTTTTCTAAGAATTGCAATGACATTCTTGGACGTTTGTGAAGTCATGGGCTTCAAATAGGTCACTCTTGGGGTATTTGCTGAAATATGGAAATAAAATCCCATCTTGACTGCAAAAGTTACCAAGTCACATTGAATTGTTAGTTCACTCCAGTGCTCTGCAGTGCTTAGAGCTATCAGACCTCCTAAAAATACTTTCTGAATTATTTTTCATCATCTTATTTTGCAAGCAGTTTTGTTTGGAATGTATTATATTGGTCTTCCTTTATAGGAATCATACCTGAGGTGAAATCTCACCAAAGACCATTCTTCTTCCACTTCAAAACCAATTTTCTGTTTTGTGAGAAGGGAGTATGTCTGGCAGTCTTAGCAACTGGAGAGGGTTGCAATTGGTACCCCAGAATCAGAATAACTTCTATCTGAATACTGTACTGGTTTTGGCTGGGATAAAGTTAATTTTCTTCACAGCACTTTTATGGTGCTGTGTTCTGGATCTGTGCTGGAAACAGTGTTGTTGGTTAGAACAGATGCCACACAGCACACACAGCACACTGACATTACTTCCCACAGTAATATTAAAGCAGATTTTAGGACAAGAAAGGTGTATTTTACCCTCCACAGCTCTGTAGCAACGGGCTGATGTGGCGGGTTATCGCTGTATATGTCCTCCACAGCGTCCCTCCAGAACTGCATCCGCATCAAACCCGTCGTCTTCTGAGTTATGGAGTCTTTAATCTGGAAAGGATACATCTAGAGTGAAATTCAGTGTCTTTAATAAACTTGGTCTATCTAGGCTCATAAGACAAACACAGGACACAGTCAAACTCAGCAGAGAAAGAACTCAGCTCTGAATTGACATTTATTCCTCATAAAGCTTAGGAACACTGCATAATCTATTTATTCATGGCCCTTGACTGTATAAAAGTTAACCTTGGCAAAACACCACTGACTACAGAAAGAGTACTTACAAGTGTAACTTAAGAGTATCAAAATTCTTATTTTGAATTTCCAGAGTTCAAATGCAAAATCTTCACCACAACCTGATTTAAAACCCACAGAGATTAAATGCTGGGCAACCCTCACTTTAGCTTGCATCCCTGAAGGAATAAATGCAGCGGTGACAGCAGCGAGGGAGGGCACACCATGGGTTGCCAGAAGCACAGCCTACAGAAGCTGGTCAGGGATTTTGCCTGGTCAGCTCATTTCCTGGATCACTCCTTTCTGGCAAGCACTGCCAACCTTCCTGGTTGCACTGGCAGTTTCTGGGCACCTTGCAAATCGGAGACTGCAGCCACTCCTCTTTCACAACTCTCTAACAACAAACTTCCCTCCTGCAGCCTTTTCATCACCTCGCTTCTGCCAACAAAGGCTTGGTCCTCATTATAGCATCCCATTTTTTGACCAATCTTTTACAGTTAGGATTTAGCTGCACTTTACCCATTAAGTGCACGTGAAGCCAGGATTTAGATGCAATCACATAACAGTATCAAGAACCACTGCCTGTTTGTTACAGCTCAATTTTAAAATGGATAAAGAAAAAAGTCATTAAAATTATACACATAAACAAAATAATAGGGCAGGCTGGGTAATTTCCATGGGCCATTCAAAACTGGAGGTTTGTACTGCACTATTTATTCATGGCCCTTGACTGTATAAAAGTTAACCTTGGCAAAACACCACTGACTACAGAAAGAGTACTTACAAGTACTCTTAAGTAACTCTTAAGTTACTCTTGTAACTTAAGAGTATCAAAATTCTTATTTTGAATTTCCAGAGTTCAAAATGTATTTTAATACCTGCCTGAGCCAGTTCCACATTGAATGCTCTCAAGGCAAAAGCAGAGGTTCGAGATTCCACAGGCAGCAGCAGGGAACACAGAAACCCTTCATAGTCACGCTTCCTATAAAAGAATCAAAATGCACATGTTATTTATAGCTCTAAGTCAATTGGATGTGCTATTCCTTAGCACTGAACTCCTGAAAGAGTCGCAGTAAGTTATAGCTCAAAACTCTGACTTTGCAAAAGTAGCAGCTTTTAGGCTTGTTTTAAAGTAAGACCAACTCCAAGAGAGAGTGTAGGCTGCTTGAACTCTCAGTGCACCTCTGAATTCTACATCTCAAGATATCTGGCTAAAGGCATGGAGCACGGCTGTGGCAGAACTGCAAATAGAATCCAGATGGTCCAACTTGCAGATTTCTGTTCCAAACACGAAACCACATTTCTTTAGAAGACTGTTCTTTGGAGCTTGGCAGAAGAGTGCTTGCTTAACCATTAAGTTTTTGTTTACTGGCAACTTTATTCAAAGCATAAAACCTCAGGGAGTTGGCAGTTTTGCTGCAGGTAACTCCTTGCCAACCCGGAGTGATGTGCCTTCGTTTGGCCACGTGGGTGTGCACAAAATTAAAAACACAGCGCTCAGAACCATGTACTACAACATCACTCCAGCTAACAAAAACACCTGACCACCTCTGAAAAACTAAACTGATTGTTTTGAACAACATTTTTGTGTACTTTTTGATAAGCCTGAAACCTGATTCTTCCTTAGAACAAGATGAACTCCCAAGTTTGGCCTGAAGAGTGGAGAAGCAGGTTGTCCAGGAAAACAGATGCACTCATTTTCATTAAGTTTGCTGTTCTTGCAGGTACTCATATTTCTTTTGAATATGATCTTAAAACAGAAAGCCAAACTAAACCCAAAGGTTATTAGGATCGCTACTTTTAGCATCAAACAAAAAGGAAGTGAAGTTTAACAGAGATGCTTAACCCTACAATACACAGCAGCTGAAAACCAGTAAACGCTTTGTTCCACAACTGTTGTCAGACTCCTTTAGACCTCAATGCAAATACAGAAATATCAACAAAAAAAATTTACATTTTTGAGCTGTAGTAGGCTTTAAAGGACGCCTTCATATTAC
Organism: Geospiza fortis; assembly: GCF_000277835.1. NCBI lineage: Eukaryota > Metazoa > Chordata > Aves > Passeriformes > Thraupidae > Geospiza > Geospiza fortis. The sequence goes on along the minus strand of NW_005054344.1, from coordinate 5,015,617 downwards.
AGAACAGATACATTAAACCTCCCTCAGTTAAGACACTTTTTGAAAAGTATTATCAGCTCAAAACCTAGTATTTTTTCAAGACTAATTGTAGAAATACCAGTATTGTCCACCCTAGACAGAGCTGCATGGTTTACAGCCACATTTTCCCAGTTCCAGTCTGTGTTGCTCACACAACACAGAACCACCTCTACTTCGGAACGGAAACAAAGAAATACATTACACAAAGTACACAGCAACACAATAGAGAAAATTATCTTCCCTCTGGTAATGCTGTTGACATGGTGGGGTTTTGGTTGCTTTTTTTCAATTATTCCAAGCTTAAAAATTTAATGCAGCAAATCCATTAAGCCTCAGTAAAATAAAATTGATATTGCTGTAAGATCACGTACCACCCCAACCCTCTTCATGCATTAGTGTTAAGGAATGTAGAAAGGAGGGAATGACCTTAAGTCAGGTATTGAGTTTTTTGATAAATAAGTTGAGGTTTTTCAAAGAAGTATAAACTTATTTATGAACCCACAGACAGAAGAAAAATTAGAAATGGACATAACTGGACTTTCCATATAATGAATTTATAATACAGCTATTGATCCACAAGCTTGTCTTTGAGACCAGGCATCCTTGACAGTAAAAGACATAAAAAATACCTATGAGGAAACCATTTTTTAAGTAAATAGCTTGAAGTGAATTTAGTTGTTTAACAGAAAAAGGAAGACCAAAGAGAAAGGGCAACTTCCATATTGCAAAAACAAATATACATTATTAAAGCACAACTCAGTTGTACTTCCTAATGTGTTGGAGACTCAAATTCTGAACTAGGGAGTTGCTGACACTTGCATAGCCCCAAGTGTTTTATTACTGTTTGAATAATTCCTTCCACTTATTTTTTATAGTTATTATTTCCATGCAATAGTTGAACTACTGGGAACAGCAACTTCAATTAAATAATGCCAAAAGCATAACCACTTTTCATTTTACTATTTTGAATGCTTGTGTATTTTTCTAATTAGTCCTCTTATCATTTAACAAAAATACATATAAAAAAAAAGTTTTAATTCAACCATCTCATTGGAACCGAACTATTCTGTTCATAATTGCTTGTTACTGGAAACATTTCACCTGCAGATGTTAACTTTACCTGTGTATTGTCTGTACACACAGCCTCTGGTCTCCTGAGTATCAGGGAAATGAATCCTGGGTAGAATAACTAGGAAAAGAAAGCTGTATTCTGAAAATCATGAAAAATGCAATGTGGCTGTGCATTCTGGCGCATCTGTACGGGTCAGGTTCTTGCTGCTGCACTGAACATTTAAGATTGTCCCATTTCTTTCCCTTAGTTTTCCTACCTCAAACATTACTGCAGACCACACACATCTCTCTGTCTTTTTACAAGCACCAGATTGAAGAAGATAATCCTGTTCCACTCTTTCTATGCACACATGGAAACCTTCTCCCAGCTTTTGTCAATCATCTGGAAAAACAGTATCCAAAGAGAAGTTACCTAGGTCTTCACTAAGAAACTTGTTTAACATCTTACTTTACAAAGAACCGAATTCCTGGGAACTCCAAAGCAGCCAAGGGGCCCTACACATTGTTTGCAGCCCAGAATCCAAGACTGAAAAGTGACCTGGAAGTCTGACTGCACTGTGCTCTTCTTGGAGCATTTTGGGTTTGACAACAAAAAGGATGTTTTGGAAACATAGCCCTCCTCTTGCGTTTATGACAGAGAAGGTACTGAGCTGCTCCAGCTGTCAGATGTCCTCTGCTTTATCCGTTTTTCCAGGGAGCGCTCAGCAAGCATGGCTAGTTCTCAGTAGCCAAGATCTGAAAACAGCCAATGTTTTTAAACATCCACTTCGGTGATTTCGCTCTCCAAAACACCGATACAAGGGAACAAGAACGTTCCGTTCTTCTGAAGAAACGCAGCCACGGAGGGGCGGCAGGAGGGGGAGGGTACTGCCGGGGGAGGCGGCCCAGGACGGCGGTGGAGCGTCCCTGCCTGGACACATTCAACACCCACCTGGACACGTTCCTGTGTAACCTGCTCTAGGTGACCCTGCCTGGGCGGGGGCTGGACTGGATATCTCCAAAGGTCCCTTCCAATACAGACGAATCAGTGATTCTGTGTGCAGGCTGAATCATCCACGCGGCCTAAATATGCGCCGGGTTTCAATGCTCCCGACACGGCGTGGTCCCGCTGCCCACCGCCTCCGGTCACACGGTCTGTTTTCGGGGCCAGAAGAGCCCGAGGCCGCCCTGGGCAATCCCAGCCATCTTTTCCGGGAAGTCGTCAGCGTTCCCCTCAGCTGGGAAGCGCTGCCGAGCCTTCCC
>NW_005054344.1:5003114-5012899 GCF_000277835.1 Geospiza fortis | reverse complement strand
AAAGGACCTCGGGGTGTTGGTCGGTAGCTGGCTGAACATGAGCCAGCGTGTGTCCGGGTGCCCAAGAAGGCCAATGGCATCCTGGCATCCGTCAGCAGTGGTGTGGCCAGCAGGACCAGGGCAGTGAGAGTATTTGGCTCTGGTGAGGCCGCACGTCAAGTGCTGTGTCCAGTTCTGGGCCCCTCACTACAAGAAGGACATTGAGGGGCTGGAGCATGTCCAGAGAAGGGCAACAGGGCTGCAGAAGGGTCTGGAGCACAAGTCTGATGAGGAGCAGCTGAGGGAACTGAAGGCGTTTAGCCTGGAGAAAAAGCACAGGGAGGACCTTAATGCTCTATGCGAGTGCCTGAGAGGAGGCTGTAGCCAGGTGGGGCTGGCCTCGCAGGTGACAAGTGACACAACAAGAGGAAATTGACATAAGCTGTGAGAGAGGACGTTTAGGTTGCACATTAGGAAGAATTTCTTCACAGAAAGAATGATTAGACATTGGAATGGGATGTCCAGAGAAGTGGTTGAGTCACTGTCCATGGAGATATTTAAGGAAAGACTGGACATGGCACTTAGTGCCTTGATCTAGTTGATGTGGTGTTTGGTCAGATTGGGCTCGATGATCTCAGAGGTCTTTTCACACCTAATTTATTCTGTGATTAAGTTTTTAAACCTGGTGCCCAAAAAAGTCAAGGAAGCTGAATTGTAAAAGCCTCCCTGTTTTGGTCAGTGTGGCATAGGAGTGGCTGTGGGACTGGGAAAAGCCACAGCTGTGCTGTGTGAGGCAGAAAGGCAGAGCAGTTCTGCCCAGGCAACAAAACTAGCCCCAGGGCTCCATCCTTGGTAAAATGTGTTTAAGCTTTGCAGCAGAAGTCTTATTTCCTCCTCTTAGCTGGCAGAGGGGTTCCTCACTATACAGGCTGGCTGGATTTTAACTAGAGACAGAATGGCTCTGTTAGCCATGTAGTCATGGACAGAACAGCTTCCTCAAAGTTTGGCCTATATGAAGACAGCAGAGTCATATAGAAATGGCACTATGTTTAAAAGCAATTTCATCTTAAAAATACACCTCCTAATAGATACCTATTATTAACTAGCTCAATCTAGGTCTTGCAAGAAGAGGCACAAGAGCAGTCTGGCTCTTCTTTCTATCCCCAGCCATGCCATCCTCTTCCTTGGTGCCAACTTTGATCTTCATTTTATAGCGCAGGGAATTAAACCAGCAGAGACACATCCACTGCTCACTTTCATTTTTCATTAGTTCCTTTTCTGCCAGTTTGGTGCCTTCAGTTAGTTCACTGCATGGTCAGCTGGGCAAGGGGCTGTGGGCTGGGGAGAGGGTGGGCCTTCCTGGGCTGTGGGCAGTAATACATGTGTTCATTAGCTCAGCTGCAAAGTGAAGCCATGCAGCAAATACAGGGAGAGTTTTGAGTGGGCAGTGATGTTCAAGGGACAAGGCATCTATTTGGAAATCAGAGCAAGCCTTTATTCTGTGTCACAGAGATGAGGAAGAGAAGGAAGTTAGGGATCACACTTTAACATTATTTATTTTATTGATTAATGGCCCTTGTGGGCTTACTCTGAGCCTTTCTTCTTCCCTTTTTCTCATGTCTAAAGTTCTCTCTGTCTTGAAACTCTGAACCTTGTTTTAAACCATTGCTATGCCTTGAGCAGGATTTATTGTTTGTCAGGGCACCCAAAGAAGGTCATTTAGCTTTGGGTGGAGGCTGAAACTGCTGTTGTTTAAGTTTTCAGGGAGAACCCCTAGATAAACGAATCCAGCTCTTTCAGCTGCTGCCAATTCCTGGCAGAAGGGTTACATAAACATACTCTAAACCTCAAGGGTATTATAAATAAATCTTATAAAATGCTAACCTTTTTTTTGTCTCTGAACAAAAAGGGTGCTAAACTGATTTAAACTCATAGCAAGAAAGGAATAAAGCAGTTGTTTATATAAAATATTAATCCTGACCTTGTTCTCAGTCATTTGTTTCTTACTGTTCTGTACTTTTACTGTTCTTATTAAAGTACTTCTTTTTTCTTTAAACAGATATTTTAAGTGTCATGTGTAATTATTGAAAATCTTCCTCAAGACTGTATAGATTCTAGTAAGTTAGCTTTTTGTGCCACCAGCTCAGTGGGAGTTAAGGATTTGGCTTAACGTTTTAGCAAGTTTTTAACACCGTAAATGAAAATTGAAGCTTTGTAAGAGTCATCTCCAAACTTATTTTTCATTATCTAACTGTGCTAAAAAGCACATTCCATCACCTTTTTCAATATTTCTCAGAAGCTGAAAGGTGACCACCTCTCTGATATGTACTTCTTACTGAATATTTTGTCCCACTGTGCTAGTGACGACAATGGCTGGTTTGGGCAGAGATAGTTCAGTTATTACTCTAACCTGGCATTTCTGGAAAAAAAACCCAAGTTCTTTGTCAAGGAAATACTGATCAGTTATAACCCACCCTTGTTATAAGAAGATCCAGATTCAATTTGCCAACAGAGAAATGGAAAAGAGCCCCTCAGCTGTCCCATTGGCCAGACAGAGGCTGAAGTTCAGGGAGTCTACATATACTCATGTAGACACAAAAGTCTCCATGCTGAGGAGAACAGAGCAGGGTGGAGAGAGATCTCCCCCAGAATATCCAGGGACTGGAGGCTGGGGAGTTAACTGGGATCCCTCATCTCTAGCAACAAGAGCAGAAAGTGATCTGACAGCTCTCCATACTCACATGGCCAAGGATATATTCTCCCTCTCTCTCTCTCATTTTCTGAATAATCCTGGCTTAATTCCAATACCAGAGTTAAGGAAAAATCTGTGTGTGCTAATGATAGTGTTTCCTGTCGAGTTCCATGCTACCGTGAACGGGCACATGCAGTTATTGTTACCTGAACTACTAAAAGTATTCAACCAAAAATCTTTGTTTAAGGAGAACACTAACAAAATTAGTTTAATGGCAGTCATTTAAGTCCTGGCCAAAGAATAATACATTAATATGTGTGCTAATAAATACTGGGCCACTTTAAAACACATTTTCCCCATTTTTCATGCTTTAAACATCTCAGTCTTTAATTATGAAGTAGATGAAAAGCTATCCCAAAGGACATTGCAGTGAAAGGGTTTCATCTTCGTTTGCTGCTGCATTTTTAATTTTTGGTATGTTTCTCTGTAGATTAATTGCTGGTAAACCTTTGTTTATTAATTGTTATTGTTGTTCTCTTTCACTTTCCAGTTTCAGGCACAAATGAGGTTGTACAAGGTGGCATGCTAAAAGCAGTGGGAGACAAAGGTCTCAGTGATTTACGGAGAGTAAGAACCACTGCAAGCTTCCTTGGCTCTGTGCTGTAGGACTGGGCTGGAGCGATGTCCTGCAGAGGGGAAGGAAACAGTAGTTTTTCTTGTCCACTGGCACCTTTGCCAACCATGGGCATATGCCACTGCACTCAATGGGAATGGCTGCTCATCTGATATTCCCAAGCCTCCTGGGGTTTTACCTGGGATTCAGGTATACTCCCATGAAACAGATGGATCTATAAATACATTTTACATACACCATCAAGTAAAAGCCAGATGTTACTGACTTCCAATTACTTCAGATTCCAACTGCATACAGACTTGTGAGTGAAACAGTGTCTTATGCAACCTTTTGATACCTATCTTTTGTTAGGTGGGCTGGTTCAGAGCAAATTTGGGAGAGAATCCCCAAAGGGGCTCCTCTAGAAAAGCAGATTCAATCGGCCCCTCCCCCCAACCGGTCCAGGAGAAAAAATTCTTCTCTCCCCTTCACTCTCTGGAACAAGTCTTAAAGGTGCAAAACTTATTATTCAGCATAAACAGAAACAAGACAATTGGGGATAAAAGCATCATATAGTCAACCCAGGATATTAGGTTAGTCTTATCTCTTTTCAGACAGCAGATTAAAATAGGACTTCTACAGAAAGTAGTTCAGAATAAGGAATAGCTTCAGCTAATCAACTTCATCCCTCTCCTTGCTGTAGTTTACTGACTGTTTCTGATCAGGAACCTCTCTATATTTTTGCCACATTCTTTGAACACTCAAACACACGAATGCAGAACTTGAGGCCAAGTTTTCAAGTCTTTAGTGCATCATAACTGTCCAACATTGACTTTGGGATCAAAATAAGACCTTTAGACCTTAAGAAGCCTTTGCTATTAACCTAACAAATTCCTTCAAAAATCCTGTTCTCTGGGGGACAATGTACTCTCCTCAGAATTTTGTCTCTAGTTTTTCAGCACCCATCGTAAAACTTCCGTATTGCCATGAGAAAAGATTACTTGGCTACCCTTGCACAGGAGTGTAAGCCCACACAAACACAGTTTGGTTCCATGTTGTTGTCTGGTGTGACACACAGTATCAAATGCAAATACTGTGAATATTTGAATGGAATTCACAAAGTGTGTGCTTTTAAGATAAGTGAAAGCCAAGTCCTTCTACTGCTGCTTTGGATGCAAATGTATTTGTAATGAACTCCTGGTTTTGTCTGTATCCCTTATCTTGCACCTGTTATCATCCTTGTTGTAAAAAGCTTAGGGGTAAGCTTGCCAAATGATATGCCCCATCTGTGCTACCTGGATAAACAGTGTTAGCAAGAAATATGCAAACTGAAAAGCCACAAGTTCTTGACAGACAGGTACCAGCACTTTCTCTCTGGCTAGCAAGGACAGGGTCTTTGTGTTCTTTCAACAAGTTGCCAGCCTTTTCTTTGAAATTCTTGTGAAGTTGTTGGGAGGGAGATGAGAGAAAGAAAGAAAGAGAGGAAGCTGAGGGTGTGCAAACTTGTTTGGGGCATGCAGATGAAGTCAACTGCAAATATAACAATGATTTCACCAAGTGAATGTTTCTTCACCAGAAGATAAATTGACCTAAATGTTGTGTCTGCTGTGTTGAAAGCAGGTCTATTTGTTGTGTACACTGCTTTTGTTTATATCTCTTTGCCTGGACCCCTGCAAGCCAGACTAGCACTCAGCAGGAGGGAAGGTGAGTAATGAGAAACTGCACCACTAGGATTTATCCCTGACAAACCTGGAAAGAAGTGACAGCAGATACAGGATGGTGAGAGAGGCCTCAGGCATTTGGGCAAGGCAACAACTGTAAAGAGAACAACTTGTTCCAGAACCTTATCATGTTCTACTGAGGTCTCCACACTTCCCTATGTTTTCTTTTTTAGGAACATACAAATACAGGAGGGACCATTATTGAGTAATTAAAGCACAAAGTTGGCAGCTGGGGTTCTGAGGTCCTGGCATTGAGTTCCTGTGGCTACACATGTACTGTCTGCAATGGTCACCTCTGAGAGAGGTGACCATTCATGGTCCTAGGCCAGGTCATTTTAACTGACTTGCATCTTTAGTGTTCACATCTAAGGGCCTTTTTGGTGCACAGGGCACATCACTACTGTATATTAATGGGGTACAGGGTGCTATGAGAGCTGTCCCATTTGGGAAAGATTCCCCAGGCCTGTGTCCAGCTTTGCCAACTGAGCAGAAGAGATGAGACCAGCAGCACTTGCTGTGGCTGGATACAGACAGCTCCCTCTTCTACTGTTCTTCTGCCTTGTGCTCCCTGTGCAGACATGCTGGGGCTTGTTACTTTTGTGTATTAGAATGAGGTAAAGGGTAGAACTTGGCATCAGGAGTGACCTGCAAGGGAATTTACCTAATGCCATTTCACTAAAAGAAGAGACAGAAGTAGGACCCACATTCCTTTGGCTGCTTGTCACATGGGGTCTGTGTCTGCAAGAACTAGGAAGGATCCCTCACCTGATCTGCATGAGCCTTGTTAGTCAGCAAGGATAATTCATAAACTGGTTACCCTGGCAGAGTCCAAGATGACAGCATGTTTTGGCATTTGGATACATTCCACCAGACACAAGCCAGGAACTTCTGATGTCTTCTGCTGTTTAAAAAAACTGGCGGCCTGAGGGGATCCCTTTTTATTATGGTCAGTTCAGCCTAACCCCTGACCTGTCCAAGAACTTTAACCAGGCTCCAAACTCTTTCGGGGTTGGGTGTGCTGCCAGGCAGCTGGGCAAAACATTACAGGTTTGCTGGCAGTGCTACAGCAACAAATGCACCCTTGCTGCCTCCAAGGCCCTTGTAACAGCTTGTAAAAGAGCTCAGAGAAAACTCTCTGTGCAGAAAAGACACTCCTAGGATGTTGCAGACCAGGCAGTTTGCCAGCTTCCAGGGATAAGACAATGCTTTGGGAAGCTCACCTGTAACCAATGACTGGCAGCAACATGTTCAAAACTTGCAGAGCTGCAAGGACACAGACAGATTCACTGCATCTTGACTTTTGCTCTCTGTCCCAGTGGCAGTCTCCTTCCTCACTCCTGATATGAAACTAACCTCTCCTCCTCTCTCCTGTGTGCATCCCAGACCCTCATGGCAGGTGTTGGCAGTCCCAGTGAGAACAGGCTGCAGAGTCAGCTGCTTAGCAGCCCCAAATCCTGCAAGCTTCTTTTTGAAAAAATTTTCTTTTTGAAACCCATTGTGCAAGGGTGCAGGGTTGCTAACCCAACTAAAATACCCTTAAATGATCTGACAATTTTATACCATGTAGGCCATAAGGAACAATTGTAGGGACAGTACTGCAGAATACAATATAAAGACACATGCCTAGGCTCCTGAGACTGTGCAGCATTTGTTCTATTTGTATTCATCTTAAAATGGTTGCTGAAGGAATATGAGGTTTCCTGGGACTGGTTCCTGAGGTGAGTAAGAGATGCTGATGTGCCAGAGGTCCTGTGGCAGCCAGCTGTACCAAGATAATGCCACATGCAGAACCAGGATCTTGGGTGTCTTAAGTATTTTTTCTGACAAAAACCTGGGCACTTCCAGCTCCTCAGATCAACAACTTGGGCCTGACTGTCCAGTCAAACTGCTTTCTGCCTAGTCTTTATCTCAGGTATAAATTCTGGAACATCCCCTTCTGAAACTCAGCCTGGTTCCTCAGAGGTCACACAGAGTGCTTCCACCCTGTCACATTGTTCTGCTCCATCTCACAGTGGGATCCTACTCTTTCAGCCATCCACATGAGCATTCTTACAGATGGTGTTCTTACTCTCAAAGAGAATCCCTCTCAGCTCTGCTTGGACAAAGTAATTTGTCAGATCCAGGGGGCCTAGGAGAGGGGACACACTTGGGCAGAAACCAGGAGGATCTTCTGCAGAGGGCTTCAGGGCGCAAGTATACATAGGAATTTTGATACTGAAATTTGCAGTGGTAAGTAGAAACAATCACTCTCACAAGTGTTCCTTATCAGCCAGCCATAGTAACTAGCAGAGTACAGCATTTGCTGGAAAGAATGAGGTGCCTAGCTACTGCCCTGCTTTTCACTTCCTCACATTTTTCTGGTGATGTGGAATCTCAAAGCATTTCTAAAACACCTTTTAGAAATCAGCTCTTTTCAAATCCACAAACACTCCAGTTCTGAGCATTATAAATGGCCATGCTAATTAAATGCAGCTAAAATAGTGAAAAGAGTTGCAGGGCAGACAAGATCAATGAAAAAGCACCCTGAGAGAGCACAGAAGGGGGAAAAGTACTGTAGAAAGGTGATTTATGGTGATTCTCTGGTTGCTGAAGCAGAACAATTATTGAGAATCTTAAGGAGAAAGGAGCTTTAGGTTGGAAGATTGACGACTGAAAACCATGGGGAAGTAATCCTTTCAGCACCAGCATGGCAGAGCTTCAGTTCTGGGAGGCAGGTCAGTGTAGGTCAGTGCTGGCTCTGGAAATGCTAAGCTGGGGAACCTCTCTGGTTGCTTTGTTACACCATGTTGCCTCCTCCTCACCCCCTCTTTGACAAAGGGAAGCCAGTGCATTTTGGTGTTGTCATTTCACATTCAGCTCCACAATCTAATTCCTAACCAAAGACTGCAGCCCTAGGCAGCCTGATGCAAGGGTAAAATAAATTGCTCCAACATGGTGATTCATACTTCAGCCTAAAGCTAGGAGTTCTTAAATGTAGGTAGCATTGGGATTTGTCTCCTGTAAGGGGTCCTTTTGTCATCTTTTACCCTATATAAGCCACTATCACCTTTTAACATAAAGACATTTCAAGGTCCATCTTATACAAATACGCATTTGTGAGTTACTTTGTGGCCTCCAATAACTTAGTGGGAAAAAAAAAGTGAGAATAAGCTTTTATTCAAAGTGACATTGTTATCCTTTCCTATAGAAAGTTGTTCCTGCCCAGGGCAGGGGGGATGGAACTAGATAATGTTTAAGGTTTGTTCCAACCCAAGCTGATCTATGATTCTGTACAATCTGAAAACATTGTTTGCAAAGATTCTATCTCCATATTCTACACAATAAGTAATATTCCAGCCTGACAAGATGAGAACTGGAAAGAGTCAGCATGTTGATTTTTGAGCCTTTTAAATTTCTTTTGGATTAATATAATTGCATATTTGAACAATTGTACTGTTATGTTTGGACAGTTATTTTATGACCATCACAGGCTGTAATTAGACATCGTTGTCTCACTTTAAAGATATCATTTCTTTGTTTCAGGAGGTTTCAGACAGCAATTATTGCAATTGGATGGTGTTCCAATAGCCAGTCTCAAGGAAACTCCTATGGTGAGTCAACCATCAGCAAAACACGTCAAGTGTGGTGTTATAATGTCACATAACAGCAAGTCAGTATCTTTGCTAATGTTTTAATGACAACCAACTCAAATAGTCCAGGTTTTCAAAAAGTGTTTCTTATTCACACATAATGCTCTGGGTTGCAAAAACACCCTTGGAGGATAAAGCTAATAAAATAAGCAGCTAGTAATTACAAACTTCTTAGCTTAATTTTATTGTGTGGAAAATAGCAGTTTTCTTGCATGAGAAAGAATCTGCTGTGGCCTGCAAAGTTTCCAGGTGGCCTTGCAGCTTCCACGTTGCTCCAGTCAAAGGGGTCAGTCAGACAGTTGCTGCACTTTCACTGTTGCTGACCTGTGCACCTCTCTGTATTTCACAGGTTGGCTTTATTCAAAAAGTTATATATAGCTGCAAAGCATTAGCCATTAATCTGGCACCATTTGGATGTCAAGTATTAATCATTAATCTCATTAACCCTTTACATGCTGGGTTTGCATTCTCATTTCCTTTTCTTGATAGCAAAATTATGTTTGCAAACAAAATGCAAGCTCACTTTTTCCCTCTGTTTTGGAGAAGCATTGCAGAAGTCTCCTGTTGAGCTTCTTTCCCTCAGAGAGTAAAGCAAACCTGCCCAGCTCAGTGAGCTACTGCACTGCCCCTTGCTAACTGTGACTAATGCAGTTATACCAGAAGGAAGTTTAAAATAATTTTGTTAGCATTTGGAGCATGAGGTTTGTCTTCAGCCAGACCTCAGACCGTGCTTTCCACAGCATTTGGATCACTGAAATACCCTTATATAAGCCTAATTGGCACAATTAGAAGAATAACTCTTTGCAGATGTGTGTTGCTGTAGCAACCTGGGGGGAGGGCAGCCAAAGTGCCCTCCATATTTAGCAAAATAATATTAATCATAATAGATAGATGCACTTTATCCTTTTTGTAAGGCACTTGCTCAGGAGGTAAGTGCCTTAACATGTCCCAACAAGGATCACTGTAATGGAGTCTAAATAATTTGATGCCAAGCTAAAATTCTGTCAGTAGTAACCAAAATGACATCGAAACAGAAACATAGTCAAACATTGATCAAATCTTTCAGAAAACAGGCAGAAGGCTTAGCTGTTCAATGCTTTGATTCCACTGCTGTAGGAGCACTGGGGGAAGAAAGCCACCAAAGGCATCCA
>NW_005054344.1:4994082-5003042 GCF_000277835.1 Geospiza fortis | reverse complement strand
AGCTCTTGAAATCCACCTGCCACCTCCTTTGTGTGAGAGGCACTCCATGCTGCTGGCAGTGGATGTGGATATGTATAAAAGTGTCAGTGGTGCTGGCAGCACAGTGAAACCATGGCAGATCTCCTGCTTCTCATGTGGAAAGAGGGGGAACAGCTGCTTTGCAGAGTGGATCCAAATGATTTGTTCCTGACTCTGCCTTGCCTGTCCCAGTAAAATTGCACATCTCATCCAAGCATCACAGTCTCTTTGAAGTGTCAAAGGGACCATGTGAATTACCCAAGACTCATGACTTAGGACTTGTTTTCATAAACTCTTTTGATTTGAAGCCAATGATAAGTCTGGTATGATTGTTTGCTCATAGTTATTAATTTAACACAGTTTTAAATATTGTCTTTATGTCTTTGCACCTTGAACAGTCACATTGTGTTGCTACAGAGTACAAGAAAAACCTGAACTCAGCTCGGACTGGGACTGAATAATGGGATTTCCATTTCTAAGATGAAGAAGCAAGTGACTAGCATGAATAAACAAGAAAGTCTGAAAAAAAAACAAACACTCATCTTGTGGATGAACATGGAAAATAGAGATTAAAAGGTATCTCAAGAAGTTATCTATACCATCCCACTCTTTACAGATGGATAAATTTTATCTCTATCATTACTAAGTTTTATCTGATCTCTTTTAAAAAGATTTACAGTCCCCAGGCAATCTTGCCTAATGCATCACTAGCCTTATTTTAAGCATTATTTTTAGAAAGTTTTTCCTAATGTCTAACTAAAGCCTATTTCTGCTGCAATGGAATGTCTTATTAATCTGTAATATCTTTATTTTTGAAGACCACTCTCACATTTCTGCTAGGTTTCTCTTCAATAGAACAAGCTCCCCTGTTTGTTCAGTCTTCCTATGTAATTTGCGTTTTTCTAGAACTCTGATCCTACACATTGGTCTCCTCTGTAGCTTGATGAATGTTTTATCTCTACCAAGCATAGTTGCCCAAGCCAGGCTTGCTGAGTTCCCACTGATTTTTGCCCGTACTGGGGAAAGTGGAGGAATCACTTCATCTGCTTTATTGTCTCTATTTATATTTGTACCTCTCACTATGTAGTTTGCTTTTTTTGATAGAGTATGCAATATCCAGAATATTTCATCAGGGCTGCTCCCTACTCATTTGCTCTGTGTTTTTTGCAGAGGATTATTCTTGACCAGACATAAAATATTGGATTTCCTAGTTTTAAATAACCTCTTATTTTTTTCTTTACTGGTGTGAAATTGCTTGGTTGAATGCTAAGCTTATATTTCTTCCATCTTACTTTCAAATTTTTTTAAACTTTATCATGCTGGTTTATGTCTGGGATCTATAAATCTCCAGCTTTGCTCTAGTTACAGTCCCAGAGCCCAGGTACATTATGTTCATGAGCAGCCTCCCCTTACCCTGTTCCAGGTACGGGGTTATGATTATAGCTGTTTGACCTGTTGCACCATTGGAAGTTCAGCTTGTCCTGATAATAGTGCAGTTATGTTTACTGTCCTTGCAGCTCTGGCCATTACATCTCATTACACCATTTTCATAACTCAAACACTGACATTTGAGTGATATTACGTTCCAAAATTCAGATCCAGAGAAAAAGGGTTCTTTCAACTTCAGAGTCTTTTATTTATCTGTTCTCTTGAACTGCCTGTTTTCTCACAACACATTCCACGCTCTGTCACAACCACTCATTGTGTCTTTCCTAAAACCCTGGAGGACACTGTAAGGCCTTGCTTCAGCCAGAAATCTTTTCATAAAAAACTATTTCTTAAACTTCAGCACTTTCACTACAACAGGATGAAAGGTGTATCTTTAAAATACATTGGGTATCATACCTTGAAGCACTGGCACAGGTGAGACAAGTGGTTTGTAGCACATCAGCTGTTGGGGCTGAGCCTTGGGAAATATCAGGTGCTAGGAGGGCATCATTCTCAAGTTGTCACATGCTGTTGTACTGTCACTCATATTTTGGTGTATTTCTTTAAGAATTGAATACTAACTTACTTTCTCTATGTTTTGGACCTCACACCTGCTGAATTGTCAGCTGGAAGAATATCCCAGGAGCCCCTCTACTTCACCTTACCCAAGAACCTTTCCAGCAACTCACAGCCATTTGAAAAGTTCTTAGGCAGCCTAGAGTAGAAAGGGTTAAGTGCAAACACCTCTCTTGCATCATCCCAGTGGAGTGCCTGGCTGCCTGACCCCATCCTACACATGAGGAACTCAGGCAGAGTTACGTAGTCTGCCCAAAGCCACGCAACGGGTTTGCAACTCTACCTGGAGCTACAGCTCTCTCTCTGCAATGGCTGCACAACATGACCTTGCTAGCAAGTTTTACTAAAACCTTTGCTGTCACCTGGGGAGTTATATTGTTATGTAGGAAAGCTAAACCTATCTGTGAACATTGCCTTTTCCAAGCTGGAAGGGCACATGAAAGGGACAATCTGTCCCTTGCCTGAAGGCTTCATTAGGACAAATCTTGAAGAGACTAAGACCTCATAAATTCATTATTGTCCAGGACCAATTTGGAATGCTATCTGAAAAAATAGCTGTAATACCAGATCCTGAGCTGCAGAGATTTAGTAGGCAAGGAAGATGCTCACACCTGGCTCCTGTGAAATGCTTAACCCCACAGACAAGACCTCCCACGTTATTTATTCATTCAGCCACACTCAGCTGGCACAGAGTGCTGGTGTTCTTGTGTGTGAGCTACAGAAACATGCATATATGCTGTAATGCACTGCATAAATAAATTATGAAATACACAAAGACACATATATATTTGTATATATCCCATGTTAAAACGGAGTTGGAATGTGCAAGCTAAGGACACTGTGAAGTATTGACTACTTTGTTACAAATGTAGTGCCTGAGACCTGGGCGCAGGAAGGTTCATGTCTTTTTTATGCACCATGATCACCTCAGCCTCCATTGCAATAGACATTATTTTGTCTGCTCTCAGAAGCCTTTGGCCTTTTTTTTTTTAATTGGGAGTGGTCTGAGCTATGGTGAGGAACATTGGGCTCAGTATTTGTAAGAAGCATCTATGGCTAAAAAGAATAACAACGCAGAATTATGGTGTGTGGCTTTGTACCCTGAAAAGACCAAGAAATCTTTCAAAAATAAATGGTAATTTACACTTAGATGTAATCATATAGTTGAACTCCAAGCACATCTAAGCATATGATATGATTCATATTACTTGGTGATAAACTGATGTTGCTAATTCTTTTGTAACTTGTCACAACAGAACAAAGATAGTGAGCTCTATTTTAGGAAGCATATGAATCAGTGGGAGAGCCAAAAGGAAACAAATGGATCACTGGTGAGACTAAAAATGCCTCAGAGATGTGAGCAGTGTGTCTGCTGACTCTGAGGTTGTGCAGAAAAAATTCAAGGAAGGGTTTTAAGCGTGGCTAGCCACACAAAAAAACCCACATTTTGAGCTGACAATTTAAGGAGGAAGTGATCTTGCACACTGTCTGTCCTTCCTACGTGATTTAAACAAAATATATGATACAGACAAACACAGCTTATTCTCTCACTGAACATTATCTGACAGTCTTTAAAAGGTAAATCCAGCTGAGGAAAATAAATTATATGGCCAAGGGAAGTTCCTCCGAAACAACTTGTATTAACTGATAAAGCAGACTTGCCTATACATTGACTGTGGAGTGCTGATCATCCTAACATCACCACTGAAATGAAGAAAAAAAATGAAGAGTTAATAACCATGGTAATAACCCAGCAACCTCTGAAGTGTGCAAGAATTTAATTTAATAAATGTAACAAATGCATGTTCAATGCCACAGTCAAAAATTCACAGGTCATTTCCCCTTTGGATGTTAAGAACACTTTGCTTGGCTGTGTTAGGTGGGAGGTTTGCTTCTGGAAAGGCTCTCTAATCACATGGCAAAGAAGAGAACAGTAGAAGAGTATTCCTGGCTGTACCCAGAGGTACAATAGAGTCTTTTATTACTGAGTGCTGAAGGAGAGGACAGGTTCAGGCAAGAATAGTGGAAATGCACTGGACTTCAAGTACAAGAGACAAATATGAGAGAGGACAGACAATCCCAATGGAAAATATTTGATGAATGCCTCTGGGCTCAGGAGAAAAATCATTCCCATAATGACAAGAAGAGGCATCTGGCTCTGGCTCTCTGCTGGCTGCCATTGTGGTACAGCACTCCCTACTGTGATGCCCAACATGCTTTAGCCCAAGCTAACAATTCAAATACTACCACTGAAGGTGCTCTAGAAAAATCAGAGTTATTCACACCACTGAAATCTGTACTGACTTCTGAGAGGATTTTTATTTTGACAAGAAGAAAAGTGCAGCTAAAGCTTACCATTATTTTTTCAATCTGACTATGATTTATAATGGCTTCCTGCCAATGGCAATTTGAAGGCAGAGTTGTACCTGGTTTTGCTCTCAAACAATACAAAAAGCAGGATTTGTGTTTTGACAGTTTTGAAGGAAAATGAGTTTTTTCCTAAAATGCATTCTGCTGAAAAGGGCAGCAGATTGCCTTAAAACAGATTGTTTTAAGAGAATAGTTGTTCTGAAAATGGAATCCCTCAGCTTTTTCAGTCTGTCTTAGAGGATCATATCCAGTAATTTCTGCCTCCTTGGATCTTGCTCAGCCAAATCATGAGTGTTCTAGTCATGTCTAAATTGGATTCTTGAATTTGCTGAATTCATGCTGTAGAAATACAGTAACAGGTCTCCAACACCTGTTTTGCATAAAAATCTTGAAAGGCCTGCTTTTACTCAAATTGTAATTTGCTGTTTGGGAAAATAGCATTAGAAACTTATGACTTATAGCAGAAACAATCAATCTATCATCTTGAAGCCCATGTTGCAGAAATCTTTGCACTAAATAAAGTCGGGGGAAGAAGAGCAGTAAAGTCAGTGCCTGTTTTAGTTGAGACTTATGTTTAAATCTAGAAGTCCACTTCAAAAATGGGACTGACATTTGTACAAGCATACAAATGTCAGACTGTGCTTTTTTAGGCTTGGATCTGTTTAGACTGTTCATGCTTTAAACAGCAGGTTTGAAGTGTTTGTACCTAAATTTGGACAGAAGAGTTTGGGCTCTTTTGAACAGTAGCTAGTATCTTCTCCATAGGTAAAACAAATAAAAAATCCAAACCAACACAACAGTATTTCATTGTGGTTAATCATAAACTTAAGATGTTTTTTAAATTAGAAACCTTGACTGTTTCTGCATAATGCGTTCAGTAGGACAGACTAGGGTCTATCTGACAGCTGTGATCTTGCAGTATCACACAGAATCTCTTCCCATACAGCACGGGACTTTCTGCCACAGCCACATGGAAGCTGTAGGGCAAAAGGTTTTAGAGTTCATCTTCACCAGGGTTAAGTTCAGGACATCAGTTTATAACTTACCATTAAACAGAAACTTCCATTTTGGTAGCTGTGCTAGACTGACCTTAAAACAATGGCACACATCAGCAAAGGTGACTGGTGTGGAGGTTCCTGTACTGGTATGCCAGGTTTTTTCTGTGTGGGAACAATGGGTGTGTTTATGCAAATCACTCAGAGTGATATCAAGCTGGTTTTTACACATAGTTTGGAAAGAATTCTTATTTATCTTTGTCTGGAGGATATATCCAAAGTTTAGAGGGAGATTATTTTTTTAGTATGCGCAAGCTCTGTTTGGTGTGGCTCTCCCTCCTGCTACTCACTATTTCTAATACAGAGACAGATCTGCATTCTCACGTACCCCTGAAACAGGCACGGCTGTGGAGCAGGGCCTCTCCAAGAGGCACAACACATGGCAGTGCTTTGTTGTAGGCTCAATGCACTCATTGTAACTCACAGGTCCTGTGGTAGGAAGGTCACTCTCTACTCCATGGCTAGACACACATTGTGCCTGCTAAATGCTGCTGTAGTATTTCATCGCAGTGGGAACCCAGACAATAGGTCATGCCTTGCATTAATGTGTAGGATCTTGAAAAATCAATACAATTCAAATAACAGGGGACTGCTGCCCAGCCATTTACTGTTCCCAGGACACACAGTAAATGAGCAGAAATGGCTGTGCCATTAAGCTTCCACTGAGCACACAGAAAGTACAATGTGCTCGCTGCTAACTCACACCAATAAATTCAGATTCATGCATGGGCACATGTTGCTGCAAATATGAATGGTTCCCTTCCTCCGGACATCTCTTCAGAATATTTTTTCTAATACAAATATAAACATCAAATTCCTCAAAGGAAGGCCAGTTTCTGAGTAAATTTTTGTGTCCAAGCAACTGTATCTCTTTTGCTGGGGGCCTGCTCTAACAGCCATTAGAATCAATAGAAAGGCTAATTGATTTGAAAGGCTTTGGATAAAAGCACCTAAGGCCACAACCTGCACTACTGCAACCACCAGAAAATTTATTCTTGACCTCAGTGAGTGCAGGATGAAATACCTGGGCTCTTGCTCAGCAGGTATTTGAGTCCACACACACAATTCATTTCATTATAAACCATTCATATGCTTAAGTACTTGTCAGATATGGAACAAAAGTGTGATGGTGGCCAGGCTGAGAAAGAGAGTAGCTTTCAGAACTGCCTTTCTCCTGCCAACAGCAATGATATTTGAGAGAAAGAATAAGCAAGTTCATTGGTTCCACCATTTTGTTACAATAGAGAATTAAGAAATAAGTGAAATGAAAATGGAAGAATTTGAGAGCAACACTACAGGAAGAAGAGAGCTTCTATTCCTTCAATTACTTCTCAGGGGACTTTCAAAAATATAAACAGTGACTTTTTATCTTCATTAGGAGTCTGTGTCTCAAATAAAACCCAAGCTTTCCTAGGGCTTGCCTACACTGGAAAAATACATTATGTTAATTGATTAACATTTAATGCTTAATATAACAGTCAGTACAAACAAAGACTAAGGCTTTGACATTTTTTGTTGTTGTTGACCCAAGGTAACCCAGCTGCCAAACATGACAGTTCTTGCCTACACTAAGTGGTTTGTATCACCTTAATTAACGTGTTCTAACACAATGTAATTTTGCAATACAGATTAGTCCTTTGGGGCATTTATTCTGTACATTTAATTTTCTGTCTGGCCTATCTTGAATTTGCAGATATATGCAGCTTCTCCCCTCCCCCTTCCTGAAGCAACTATCATTGAAATTTGAAGACTTTGTAAGCATTCTCATTTCTTGCTCAACTTGTAAACTGAAACTCAATCAAATATACTATTTGTTTATGTCCCTTTTTAGTGCGGATGTTATAAAAATAAAGTTGATCTTTTAATTCAGGAACTGCTAGTTCTGCATGGAAAAGTATCATCAAATGCTAGGTAATTGAAGCTTTTGCAAAAATATTGCAGATTGTACAGCTAGGTAGTCTCTTGGTCAACTCACACAACCTATTCCCAGCCACAGGAAGGCACTTTGCAGCATTTTTCTAAAGTCTGCTTTATTTTGTTTTTCATAGAGAAGCTTTGTCCTTACCAGAAAATGAAGGTGGAAAAAAAAAGAGAAAGCAAAAAAGTAGACAAAAAGATATCATTAAACATTGAGGTTAAAAGATCAAGTTTATCTGGACTCTAGCAACCAACACACTCGTGCTGTACACGTAGTATTTCATTACAAAATGCTATTATTTTGTAATAAACCACGTTCCACAGCACAACTGAAACTGTGAAATATCCTAAATTGGTAGGACATGTTGCATGTAAAATGCTGTTTGCCTACGTATCACTGATTTATTTCAGCCTCTTCTGAAGGACACAGATCTTTGCCCATCCAGCACACACTGCACTCTGAAGTGACCATTAACTTTCTGATATACCCAGTTATATTAAGTGGCTGAAGGTGTGCAGCACAACCACACCAGCTCTCCTGGACTGTAATTTCACTGTCTGGAAATTCCTTTCTGAGAAAAGAGCAGCTAAAACGAAAAGTGCTGCATTTACATTCATTGCCTCTTCTATCTTTTTCCTAAAAAGATGGAGTAAGTGATCTAGTGCATGAGTTCTCTAGGGCTTCACAACCCAGCTAAGGTGCTTCAGCCTAATAAATGTTGAGAGATGTAATTCTTCTCCTATACTCTGCTCCCCTAAGACCCCACTCGGAGTCCTGCATCTAATCCTCAGCACAGGAAGGGCATGGACCTCAGTACAAAAGAGATATGAAGTTCCTGGAGCAGGCCTAGCAGAGAGTTACAAAGTTGGTCAAGGGACTGGAGCATCTTTCTTATTAAGAAAGGCTGAGAGTTGGGCTGTTCAGCCCCAAGCACCTGAGAGGGGACCTCACCATCAGTCTCTGAAGGGAGGGTGACAAGAGGATGGACCAGGCTCTTCACGGTGGTGCCAAGCAATAGGACAAGAGGCAATGGGCAGAAATTGATGCACAGAAGTTCCACCTGAATACAAGGAAAAAATTCTTTACTCTGTGGGTGACTGAGCATGGGAACAGGTTGCCCAGAGAGGTGGTGGAGTCTCTCTCACTGGAGATATTCAAGAGCCATCTGCCACAATCCTGTGCCATGTTCTCTGGGATGGTCCTGCTTGAGCAGGGAAGTTGGACAAGATGACCCTCGGTGCTCCCTTCCAGCCTCAACTGTTCTGTGATTCTGTGACCCGTTGGAGCAAGTTCAGGGGAGTGACACCAAGATGACTCGAGGGATGGATCACCTCTCCTGTGAAGAAGAGACAATCCCTGAGAGAGTTGGGATTGTTTAGCCGTGAGAAGGCTCCAGGGAGACCATAAAGTTCTTCACGGTGAGGGTGGTGAGGCACTGGAAGAGGTTTCCCAGAGGAGCTGTGGCGGTCCCATCCCTGGGAGCGCTCAAGGCCAGGTTGGAGGGGGCTGTGAGCAGCCCGGTCTAGCGGAGCTGTCCCTGTCCAGGACAGGGTCCGGTAACGCCGCCATGGCCCCGCTCCTGCCCGCCCGATCCG
>NW_005054344.1:4970644-4993771 GCF_000277835.1 Geospiza fortis | reverse complement strand
CTGGGACCGACTGGGAGGTGCCTTCTTTGGTTGTGTTTTCTTTTTGCTTAGCACATACCTCATCTCCTTTGCTAGGTTAGAAACAAAACCAAACCATAAAAAAGGAAAAAATACTGTTTTAATTGCAGCGATACTGTATTGTTGACGTTCATTCGGTGTGTTATCTATAACAGCCTCTTAATCATTACTGCAGCTGAGTCAGTTGTTCGACTGGGAGGTGCCTTCTTTGGTTGTGTTTTCTTTTTGCTTAGCACATACCTCATCTCCTTTGCTAGGTTAGAAACAAAACCAAACCATAAAAAAGGAAAAAATACTGTTTTAATTGCAGCGATACTGTATTGTTGACGTTCATTCGGTGTGTTATCTATAACAGCCTCTTAATCATTACTGCAGCTGAGTCAGTTGTTCCCAGCGTTGTGTTTTCCTGCCGCTGACAGTTCCTGACTAAGAACCCGAGAGCCTCTCTCGGTCTCTGTCCTGTTTTCCTCCCCGGACGATGGCCCTTGATAACAGCCTAATTTCTCTTGTGCTGCCTGACTTGCACAATAGCCCACGAGTGTGGCCTTTTTAAAGGCACTTGTCCAAAAGGATGTCAAAGCATCAACCACTTTCTAAATGTGCCGTGGTTTTAAGCCCAGCTGGAGATGAAACCAGGACAAAATGATTCAGATGTTTTTTTGGATCCTCCTTGGGATGGGGGAAGGAAAAAATGGGACACTGCTTTTGATCTACAGAAAGTCATTTGTGGGTCAAAAGCTGAGGTTTGTTTAGCTCACATTCTCGGGAACAGGGATCTCTCTCTTACTTGTTAGAGGGTAATTATTGTATGTTGCTGTGATGCCTTGGGAGCCTTACTAGAGGAGTGCGAGCTCTCATCTTGCTCCACTCTGCTCAGAACAAAAAGACAGCCTCTGCCTGAAGGTACCTCCAGGCTTGATCTAGGAAAGAGGCAACACACGTGTGTGGGAGTACAGGGAAAGCCAGTGCTGATCAGCAGCCACGCAATGGCTTTCTAGTTAGCCTAAAGAAAAAACAAACTAATTTTTTCATAGGCCTTGTGCCAGGAGAGAGTTAGGGAAGGATGTGGAAGGTGACTGGAAAACTACAGACTTCAAGCTTCCACTTAGAATTCATTTCCTTACCCATAGTAAGTTCTGCCTATAACTGAAGCACTCAAACCTTCCCAAGAAGTTGCTTAGGAACACTGTAGGCATTTGGCATTTCCTTAGGTAACCCATCCAGGGCTTAGAGACCTTAATGGTTAAAAGTGTTTCCTGCTAGTAACCACTGGAAGTTGAACTTTGCTGCAGTTAAAGCCACTTCTGCTTGCTCTGGGTATAAAAGAAGGCAATAAATGTTTGCTTCTTTCTTCACATAATTGACTACTGTTGTAATTTTTTCCTTCCCTCTATCAAGCTTTTCCATTTTTAAAATTTTGTTGATTTTCTTTAGACTTCTGACAATTTTTGTAGCTCTCTTTAGGAGAGATCTGATGTTTCATTTTCAAATGTGGTCCTTAAAAATAGACCTGTATCACTATTGCAGCTGAGCCTGTTGTTTCTAGTCTTGTGTTTTCCTGCAGTCAGTCATTTCTCTTGAGCATAACTTGTTGAGTGTCACTGTATCTTTTCATATTGCTCCTGAAGACTACTTTAAATTCTGCTCCTCTCCTTCTGTGCTGTCTGAACAAGGAGGAAGCTGCATAAATGTGTACAGGAGCAGTTCTGCATGGAGCAAGTGTTTGTCCTTACCTTGAACAAGTGGGTGATGGGGTCTGGTGTCCTGGGATAAGATGACACAGGAGGCCAAACAACTCTTTGGTGTGGCCTGAGAGTTCTAGGGTCAAGCAAGGTTATTTATATATTTATATTATTTATATTATTTTATAAATAATATTCTTCATGAGTTGTATCTTTTAATATCTGGGTTTGTCCACTGTCATGTGTCTTGCTTCCTTTCTGAATGCAGGTACTCATACTGTCTTACATGGATATATTCTTCCCTATTTAATTATCAAATAGGTATTTAATCTGTAATAATTCTGACCTGCTTTGATGATTCAAATATTGCTATGGGCAAAAATAACTTGTTGTTAAGTTGGCGAATATTTTCCCCATCGTTTCTGCTTTTTTTACCTGCTTTAATGGCTTCTATTTATTGGCTCATACATAAATATCAAAGGCAGTTCTGGGGTGTTTAAACATTCAGTTTCTTGGTACCAATGGGATTTTTCATCTTAACTGCCAAATGCAGAGGTCAGGCTTACAGTGACCAATTACACGTAGATTTAGGGGAGTGAATTGAGAAATAAGCACTGGGTTTCATTAAACATATCCAATAGTTTTCCATGTTCTTAAACTTAGGATACATGACTAGTTGGGTGGTTGCTGTGAAAATAATCTCGCTGGTAACTCTGTGGTGTACTTTGAACCTGAAGACAGGATGTGCCTTGCTACTGTGTTAACTCGCTGTCAGGGTGGAACAGAGAAGAAACACTGCTTTGGGCTTCCCTGGGAGCCCTCATGGGGCTCCTCTGTGTCAGCAGGGGAGGTGAATTGTCTGGAGCAGAAGCCATGCCCTTGCCCTTGGGGTGTCTCTGACATGGAGGGAGATGGGGAGTGTAGACACAAGAGTCCTATACACCTCCTCCCTTAGGAGAAGGGGGGACTGACACCTAAACAGACCTTTTTTGGGGAGGAGGTCTGAGACAAAGTCAATCAGCTCCCAGGGGAGACCTAGGATTGTGCTTTTTGTGTGCATCTGGCTGGGAGGGGATGGCAGATGCCACTGAAGCTGCCTCTTTTCAGGGAAAAATGTTCACTGGTACCTCAGACTGCACTAACAAGGGGCTTCTAATTTGTTTCCCTAGGGATGTTACCTGTGGTTTTGTCATTAAGATGCTTGTCATCATTTTTTACAGGTTTCACGTAAACTGTTTACAAGTCATGCTTTTGCATGTCCTGTACCTAAGCTGATAAAGCATCTATGCACTTTAATCTCAAGTCTGTGCCACTCTGCTAGTAGTGTGAGCTGTGCCTTGAACCTTGGATATAAAGACCTACCAGCCAAAGTCTTGTTCCTGCCTTAGTAATGTTCCAGAGGTTAAATAACATGCTCATGGGAGAGATTGATAGCTTGTCCAACCAAGAGCCAGAGTTCAGTGAGAAGGAAGATGACGAGTGGATTCTGGTTGACTTTATAGGTAAGATGTCTGTCAGACATAAGTTCTGCCTTTGTCTTGCTCTGGCTCTTGCTTGTCTTACTTCCATGTGAACAAACCAGTAGCTTGGGGAAACTTTATCTCAGCAAAACCAGTGTGGGATTAGAGTGTAGGGTGTCTTCCAAACAAATGTTACATGTTGTGTAAGTTGGTGAGAAAAATGATGTCAGGTTTATAAGCCTGAGACAGGTTTCAGCAGAACCGCTGGTACAAATAAAATCTATTTGACTTATTTCGCAATTATATAGCTTTACTGATAACAGTTGTTTCACGTGTCTAACATGGCTTGTGTGGGAGCTCCCTTTTCCCCTCCCCTGCTTTTAAAAAGTAAAAATTTGTGTATGTGCTAACAGGGCTCTTTTTTTTTTCTTTTTCTTTGTTTTTTTTAATTATTATTATTTCATATCCTGTTTCTGGCTGTGTGCAACTGTGTTGTTTTCGACCTTCTGCTATCACCAACATCCGTGGTTCCTCTCCACTGATGACTGGTCCCCTGCAGCAGACTCTTGCACTAATTGCTCCGTGGAGGAAGCAGACCTCGTTGAAGCATCGGCCACGGACAGCTCGCCCGTCTTCTCTTGTTTATCATCTCCCCTGGAACACTTGCCGGAGGCCAGCGAGTCCTGCTTCATCCAGTTTGAGTCATGTCCTATGGAGGAGAGCTGGTTTATTACCCCTCCCCCATGTTTTACTGCAGGTGGATTAACCACTATCAAAGTGGAGACCAGTCCCATGGAGAACCTCTTGATAGAGCATCCCAGCATGTCTGTGTATGCTGTCCACAACACCTGTCACGGCCTTAATGAGACTGCATGTGGGGATGAGGAGTTTCACAGCCCAGGCAGCCCCAGGTATGTCTGAATTCTCTTGTCAAGGAGCTCTGGTGCTGAAAATATCTGGTTTCTCCTTGATCAGCTTAGACACTTAATACTGAATTTTCCAGCTTATTTCAGGGGAGGTGAATAAAGCATGAATACCACACAAGGTGTGTAGAGTGGTCAGGTGCCTGCCTGCTCAGAAAAATGTTGTACAAGATGGCAGTGTTGGCAAACAGTTGGGTATGCGTTTGGCACTGCAGTGAATTTTCATGGAGCCTTGTTACTCCCTTGCAGAGTATGTTCCAGTTCTGTGTAAACTGGTGGCAGTTAACTGTATAGCCAGTAATATAGATATGAAAGCACTTTGCCCCCTTCACAGCTATGTGTGTTTTTCATAACTGCTAGTCAGTATTCTTTCCGTCACCTTGTGAGATGAAACAGAGAACTTTAATGATCCTGACAGGGACGTGGCTTTGGGTTTAGGTGGGAGGCTTCTATGGTTTTTTTTTTCATTCCTCAACCTAGTGATAAGGACAGGATTAAATTTGCCCACAAGTGGCTTCTGGAGCAAAAGTAAATGGAAAGATTCCACAAAACTTAGTCCCCTCAATGTGAAAATCTGTGCTGCAACCTTCTACTTTTAGTGAAGTAGGTGCTTTTGGGTCCTGAAATTCTATCCATGTGGTTTATTGTAGAGGCATATTTGCCATGCCCTGCCATTCTGTGGTGTTGGTGTATGCAGCTGTACCAGTACAGTGAACATGGCTGTATGAAAATAGAGGATTCCTTTGCCATTATGACCCCGTGTGGTCATTGGGTTTGAAATAATTGGGTGTTTTGTGTATCCCAGTTAGTAACAAAGGCTGACTTTTCATACCATCTAGTTCTTAAGTTTAGAAACAACCACTAAAGAAAAAAATCACAGTATACTATGCTTTGATATACAGGAATAAATTAGTATAGCACTTGAGTTGGTGTAGGTAGATGCCTGTTGACTTGTCCAATCAGCCCCTTGCCGTATTTAAGTTTTTAGCTCAAAGAAACAGGTGACTTTGAAATGACATGCTGCTGTATAATGTTGAAATACAGTGCTGTTACTATTGATCTTGGTCTGGGATTTGTATAATTATTTGGGGAGGACAGTTTATGATGTTAATCATTAGGGTCTAGTTTAAGTTAAATTGGGGGAAACTATGAGCAGACAGCACCTTTAAAATGAGGATCTGAAGGAATCTGCAAGAGTGCTGTAGGCTGCAGGACATGCCCTAGCAAAAGACAGTAAGCCACTTTATCTAAAATACAATTTGCAGTGAATAGTAACACTCAAAAGTTGGATACTGACTTTTCAGTCACTTGACCTGGGGATCCTGATGTAAATTCAGCCAGAGAAGGATCCTGTCTTGTGTTACACAGCACAGTTAAGCTGCTTCCAATGCCTGGGGAAGCCAGAGGTGTGCTCTTCAGCTGGTGTGTAATTCACACTGAACTCTGTGCTGTTGCTGTGTCAAAGGATCCAGGCTCTTGTGCAGGATATTTTGTGTGACAACTGGGGTGAGACTTAAGTCTAAAGCTGAGGTAGACTGCAGAATTTGGGAACATTGGTTACACAGATACTAGAGTAAGTTTCAAAAGCTGTTATGAAGTCTCTATTGGTTTAATGGTTGGCCATTTAATATTGTAGGGCCAAGAAAAGCTGCTTAAGGCACACTGGCACAGTAAGTACTACTGTTTTGGAACAGTGCTTTTTGTTTGATCAGACTGCTAGCAACACTGCTTCCTCTAGAGCCTTGTCTGCCAAAGCAATACTGGTTTTAGGACTAACCTTTGTGCCAAATGATTACTTGATCAAGCCTAACTACATCTGCTTTAACAAGCCAAAATGCGAAGTGCAGAAAAATTACTGAAATGATTGGGTTGGGGGTCTGAAGCCTTTAATGTTTCTTGTGAGCTGTGGTTGTGTAGCATGATGAGCAGGACACTTCTGCTTTCTGGCAAAATAGACACTGGAAGCACAACAGCAAATGTATGTAGTGATGGTCTGGCTTAAGACACAGCCCCTCTAAAACTGCATTTTGACAATGTGATGGAGTCTCATCAACCCTGTTCTCTCAGTGCATGGAGCTCACTAGTGCCAGCCTACCAAGTGCACCTAAGGTACTGAAAGGCTGCATTTTGGAAGAGTATGTGGCTATTTAGCTAATTCAAACCACCTCTGCTATCCCAGTGTCACTTTGATGACAAATGGAAGAGTGTTGGTTTACAACCATTGCTGGAAGAGTATTTGATAGAAGGGGGAAAAAAGCTAGAGTATTTTCAGCCAGCAAGTTTAAACCAGTTTTTCTCCTTTTGTGGAGGAAATATCTTTTTTCATTTTAAATTCCTTTCAAAGCAAAAGGATGTTGTATAAACTTCCCTATTTGTCAGATTAGTCATATTTTTCCATAACAAAACCACAGCAGTTTGTATTAACAGTTGCTGCACTTTGCTAGTTAAGGGTATACTAAGGAAATACAGGTTGCAATAACTGTGGTGTGGCTTCCTGGCTCTGTAATAGCTTTCCCTAGAAAGGCTTCACTTGCAGTTCCACCTCCAGCACTGTTGGATGCACTAAGGGATCGCTCCACAAGGAAAATAGTAGTCCCATATTTGCAGGTACTCTCATGTAAATTAAACTGGTGTAATCTGCAAAGAATGTATTTACAAGGCACTATGAATTGATCTGTGCTTGTTACTGACTTTTTGTTTGGTATTTCAAGTGCTAGGTATAGGACAATATCCAGTGAATAAACAGGAGAAGACCAGCATGTCACATATGACTGTTCTGCAGTCTCTACTCTTCAGTCATTCATATCAAACTACCCAAGGATTCAAAAGCAAGATTGGGATATTAGAAATAAGAAAAAAGTAGAAGGGAGGGAGTATTCCCTTGATGACAAGGAGTATTTCCCTCCAGTGTGCAGTGGGAGGAGGCAGAAGAGCTTACTTCATGTCAGGCACCTGCAGCCTCCCAGAGTAAGGCTACAAAAGGTGCCATGGGCATGGCAGACCTGACTTGCGTCTACAGAGACATCATACGATAATTGCAAGTTAAGCTCTTCCAGAAAAGACTTTATATGACAGAGTCATGCTAATGTTGAAAGACAGACTTCCCAAGAGACCTCTTGCTCATGCCTGGGCAAGTTCCTGGTCTTGCAGACATCTTTCCTGGGCACCACTGACCAGCTGACAGCTGGCTATTGGGCCAGCTGTCCACTGGCCAGCTGTCCACTGAGTGGGGAGAGAGAAGGCAAGAAACTCTGCTGCGACTGGTCTCACACCAGTTCTAGCACTCAGATTAGGGTTTTGCTTTGCTTTTAAAATGGCTAGGCTATTTTTAACTTTACTTTGGAAGTTTCAGGAAATGCCAGTGATTGTTCTGTCAAGTAGGGAAGTCCTTTTTCAATATGATAGTCGCTGCTTGCATAGGCTGCTGGTTTGTTTTTTACTAGTGCATGGTGAAGCAAGGGTTTGCCAAAACTGCTGACTCACTGCTCATGACATTTAGGGGGCTGGTTGAGGAACAATCCTTCTGAGTTATTTTTCATGTGTGTCACAACTGGTCTACCTTTCCATTCCTCTGCATGAACACTGTTTGTTTGGATTTACTTGTGTGGCTGGCAATTGAAATGCACTTTTGTTAGTGTGCTTCTGTTTTCAAGATGATTTTAATGTTCAAGATGATTTTAAACCAAACTTTGCCTAGTGGATAACTCTCAAGTCTTCTAAAGCTGGAGCAGTGTGACACGCATTGCCTTACATTTCTGATCTGTATTGCATCTTGGGCTTAGGGAGGTGGTGTGGGGAAGAAAGAGCACAGTAGAGTAAGACATGAAAATCCTAAGGCTGTTGTGGGGCCCTCACACAAAAAGTGATTTAGCAGCACTACATGTTGCTTACCAGTGTGGTAAGTGGCTTGACCTTACCTCAGCCAAATGTCTGTCCAGTAGAATAAGGGTTCCCTTTTGAAGTGCTGGAGGCTGATGTCCCTCTTCTCCCTTTTGTTTTGCTTGTCCTTCCAATGTACCTCAGTGGTGACTGATACCTGCTTGTTGCATTTCTAGACAGGAGGCCCGAAATGAAACGGGACAGCGTGTTCACTGCTATGTCACGGCTCTTGCTACTAGTTCAACTTTTCTGGAAAAAAACAAGAGTTTTCGTCCTACCCACTGGATAAAAGAACATAATGAGAGACACTGTCTCAACAGGAACAGTCTCCGTCGCCAAAACCTCGCCAGGGATTGCCACTCTCGGCAAATCAAGCACAACGGACTGTTTGTTCACCAGCCTTGCCAGCGTCAGTTCAATTACTGATGGTTCTTGTGGTTTTAATCTATGGCCTAATTGTTTCTTAGGTTGCTTTTGTTTTCATGTGTAGGTAAGTGTGGTCAATCTGAAGCTGATTGTCAATCCCTCAAACACAATCGTAACTAGTGTTGCATTATTTTCAAAAGACACATAAATCTCCAAACATCTTGCATCAAGTTCTAAATGTTGATGTTAAATATCAATGTCTTGGAAGCCTATCAGTATGATAGTTTGTGTGCTGTTTTATAAACTTTGATGTATAGATGGATTCTTAGTTGGTATTTTAAAGAAATTTAACTGAGATGGAAATCAGTTACATTTTGCATTAATCAAAACGAAGTTAGAAAATTTGAGGTTAGCCATTTGCTTTAATGACCAGTACTTGACAGCTTGTGTATCTGTCTGTATTCAGCATATATGATGACTTTCTGACAAGGAAATTCTATAGCTGCCAGTGGATATTACATAGCTGTGCTGAGCTGTTTCAAGAAGGATATCTCATCTAAATTCCTAGGACTTACTTGTGTTAGTGGGGGCTGTGTAGGTGTGCTGGGTACTTGATATGGATATTGAAAGAGGGTTAAATGTCCCACCAACATTGTTGCAGTACAAGATGGCACCAGTGTTACAGGTGTAGTACCTCACAGTGGAGTGGGAAGAAAAGTGAACCCTTGGGTAACATGCAGATGCACAACACAGAACTGAACTGGGCTTTACCAGATAAAGTTTGAGTTTCTCTAACTACTTCTGTCTTTGAAGCACGTGTTTCCCCTACCCTATCTCATTTAATCTCTAGTCTAGTTAAAGGAGAAGGATGGTGGATTGACCATTCTTTTAACCTGTCAGTAGCTGACTGCTCTTCAAAGAAGTCAGGCTGATAGACAGCTATTTCTGTGCTACAAATTACTATTAGATTGTCTCATATTCACAGTTGAGAGTAGATCAGAAGTAGCTAGAAGGAAGCTTTTATTCGAAGTTCTCCTAATTTTCTCTCTTTTTCTCTATGAAAATGAAATCCAAGTTAATGGGGACTGGAAATGAAGGGCAGTGTGAGGTAGGGGGAATTGGATGCTGAGCTAAACACAGTGATAACAGTGTATAAAAATTGATCAATCAGCTGTGGTTGTTCTCCTAGCCCACTGGAGGCAGAAGGACTTAATAGCAATTCCATAGGCCAACAGGAAAGAAAAGCCATTCAAAACTATCAAGTAGTTTTCTTAAGAGCACTGAGCAAGATGTTTTGGAAGTTGGCAGGCAGTGCCAACTACAACTACAGGTTGAGTTCACCTGTTAACAAAAGCTGTGTTACACAGCAGCCAGTGGTATGCTGGACCCTGATAGATCAATCTGGGAAATGGATTAAATGGGAGTGGAAGTAAGGAAGCAGAAACCTTCCATGAGAGAAGCAGGGGGAACCAAAAGTAAGTTTATCTTCCTTTCTGCCAGTGCTTAATGTGACTTGCTGTTTTCCCTTGTGTTTAGTGCCTAGGGCATTACAGTGTTAACGTTACACTCAGCTGTGTCTTCCAGTAGTCCTTACACAGAAGTTGGTACAAGGAGTCATGTGAGGAGACCTTGAAATAAGACAAGGTCAATAATGTGAATTGTTCCAGACCTATGAAGTATTTAAATTCAGCCAGATGCTTCAATTTCACTGAAGCAAAACCCCAGCAATTCAAATTGACCTTGATGTAGTGGTACTGTTGTGTGTTCTGCAGCTGAAATTGTTGTGGAACCTACTTAGCATACAGGGAACAGCATTCATAACTTATGTTTCACTGCAGACGTGCTGCTTCACTGCAATTAGGATTGTCACAAAGGGATGTTGAAAATAATTAAATGTACAAAAGCAAGAGGTGCTTTCCTGGATACACTAGTTTTTGGGGTTTTGTTGTTTGGTGATTTTTTTTTTTTGATAAATTGAATTCACATGGACACTGAAAGAAAACGAAATTGGTCACACCATAATCTTCCAAAAGAGATATTTTGTTACTGCTGTTTTAGCAGTATGTGCCCATGTCCATACACCAATTCTCATGTGGTCCAAATACTTTGGTTTATCTGCAAATAGCTGTAGTTTTACCAGTCTCTTATCTGTTCACAAGTACTCTTACTTGCCTCAGATTATCTACCTACTTTTATCACTCCAACTTTTTGTCTAGCTTAAACTTCCTTATCCTTGTTGCCAACTTTCTAGCTCAGGAAAATTCTTTGCTTTCCTGTATTACTTTTCTTTATATAAAAGTAACTACTTTCCTTCAGCTTTAATTTTCTTAAAGTGCAATGAAGGAAGATGGAGTCTCCACCTCCCTGTGTTGGAAGGAGTAAGTAATCCCTT
Source organism: Geospiza fortis (assembly GCF_000277835.1). NCBI lineage: Eukaryota > Metazoa > Chordata > Aves > Passeriformes > Thraupidae > Geospiza > Geospiza fortis. The sequence goes on along the minus strand of NW_005054344.1, from coordinate 4,983,051 downwards.
AACTCCTAATGGGGAGATGGAGCTGAGAGTATAAGGCTCCCAGGCATTAAAATGAGAGCCTTGGTCTGTTCTTCTCAGTAGGCAAGTAAATGCAACTTTAGACTGCTCCTAGAATTGGGAGATACTGATCTTTTTATACTGCATTACTAGATGACTTTCTGGTGATGAAAACCTATATCTTTCAGGATATAAACTATTTTGTTGCACAAAGCTGTGCTTCTCAATTTGTAATATTGGAAACCATATTATTGTATGAGATAGTACTACATCAATGGCTTTTTGTTAATTTGTTTTACATATTTATGTTGGTCTAGCCCTGTTTTGTGCCTGGAGCTATTGGGCAATTAGATTTGTTCTGGTTTACTGTTTTAATAGTGAGCTGTGTGGCTTTTTATATGGTTTTTTGAATTGTATTAAAGTGTGTGTTTTTTCTTGTAAAAGTGGAGGCCTTGCACTGTCTCATACTGATTGATATTCATGAATCTTGCTGAAATTATTTTCATATGTATTGGTCAATGGACAGATTTGCATTTTAAACTGTGCCTTCTACACAGCAAACTTGAAGATTCAAAAGGGACATTTCAGTTGGGATTAATACTGTACATCAGTCTATGCATATATGGCAGCTTCTCTCCAGAGCCACTTCTCTATTTGTAGCAGTCCTTTTGATATGGAAGAATCTGTGGCTCTTATTTTTAATAGTTTAACACAAGCTGAAAACAGACAAAATACAGCACTTTGCCAAAAAAGGTAGCATTGCTTAACCAGTGTGTATTTACTAAAGTGATCTTCTGTATTTTGTTTTCATGGTGCGTTCTGCGCACTGTGGGGAAACATGATCTTAACTCTCAATAAAAAATGGCCTATTAAAAGTTGTCAGTCTGTTCTTTAATGTTATAGGTTAATGAAAATCCAAATGTCTGAGCATTCTGTGCAGGTGGCAGGTCCAAGTACTATGTCTCTCATTGCTTGCTCTAGTACAGCAGTTGCTCTGGGATTTGGTCTGCATTGCTGATCCGGTGACAATGTGCATCCGAGCAGTGTTGCACATCTCTGCTGACTGCTGCCTTTCCTGACCAATGTGCAGGAACTCTATAGGTGGACAGGACAGAGATAAAAACCACATGAAATGTGCAGTGTGGTGGGGATTTTTTTCTGTATCTTAGCTGAACATCTCTTGTTTCAGCTCATTCCCCACTACCTGTCATTTCCCTGCCATGCACCACCATGAAAAAATCTGTATGGGGGCAGAGACCCTGTGCAGATGCCTAGGGATGGGGTTAGGGAAGGTAACATAAAGCCACCTGCAGCTGACCTTGGCAAGGGTTATGGAGGGGACCAAAATCCATGTGACAAAGGACATGGAGAAGGCTGAGGTACTCCATGTCTTTGCATTGGTGTCTACTGGGAAGACCACCCTTTGGGACTGCAGGCCCCTGGCACCTGTGGGAAATGTGAAAGCAATGAAGATCAACCCTTGGATGAGAAGTCTCAAGGTAAGGAATGCTTAAAGAAATGCACCATGCACAGTTTGATGGGATGCACCCATAAGTGGTGAAGGAGCTGGCTCAGAAACTCAGAGCTTGCTGGGCTGCAGCAGGCAGGGTGTTGACAGCAAGGAGGAGGGAGGTGATGTTGCACCTCCCCCCTCGGCCAGTGAGACACAGCTGAATGGCATGTCCAGTGCTGAGCTCCCACTATGAGAGGGCATGGATGTACTAGAGGGTATCCAGCAAGAGGCCAGGGCATAATAGGATTGAGGACTGAAATAGCCAGGAGAGGATGAGAGCTGGGATTGTTTAGGCTGGGGAAGAAAAGTCAGAGGGGATCTTGTTAAGGTATATAAACAGCTGAAGGGGGCAATGAAGGCAACAGAGCTACTCTTCTCTGGTGGTGCCTAGTGAAAGGACAAAAGGCAGTGTGTGCAAGCTGAAATACAGGGAATCCTTGAATGTAAGAAATGGGCTCAGTGATCTCCATGTTATTATGGCTTTTTCTGAAACTATATGAATGAGTGGGGATTTTTGCCTCCAGTCATTGGGGATCCTTGATCTCTGTGGCTTTCCAAAGATCATTGAGATTGGCCTTGAAATTACATCAGCCAGCTCTCTCAGTACATTGGATACAGGCTTCCATGGATTTGTATGAGCTGAGTTGTTAGAAGTAGTTCCTGATTTAATTCTCACCCACCAAACAAGCAGGGTGACAAAATGATCTATTTAACTGACAGCAGTGAAAAGGTATTTGTGCAACAAGGCATCCATCTTCCCAGAGCAAGAACTGAGTAAAATCTTTCCCTTTGAAATGTAGATTTTGTCCTGTACATTTATCAAAGCAGCAAGTCTATGCTGAGAGCTGTACAGTATTCTTCAGGAGAAGGTTTCATCAATTATGCTTGTATTATTGTACCTATGCAGACAACCTAATGTAGTTAAGCTGATAGTGTTCCTTTTGGGAGTGCTTATTTCAGACCTGATGCAACTTTTAAAATTTTGCTTGGACAGTCTCCAAAACACCAGGAACTAGTGTCTTTTGTAACTTCTCTGTGCTGAAGCAAAAATGGTTGTATGAAGGGTTGCATTAGTGTAACTATTAGCTTAAGTTCTCACTTTACACTCTAGTTTTCTGTCTACATAAATCCTTGTATGTCTCTGATACAGTGCCTTCATCGGTGTTAAACGTCAGAGAGAACCATAATTACTACTCTGGTTCCTCATCAAGTAATTTGGTATCTGCTTTCTTTGTTTCATTGACTTCTGGTGCATGTTTATAGCCACAAAATATTGTGACTGTTACTGAGTGATACTTGCAAGGAAGGTTTGGGCTTTTTGGAACATGTAGGAATGACTCATCAAAAGAACATGCTGATGCTGCTATGGCACTGTTGTTCCCACGGTGTAGTCATGATATATCTGTCTTAGAGTAAATGAGACTGAACTGAGACTTAACAGGATACCTTTTGCAGCCAGCTTTTACTTGATGAAAATACTGTTCTGGAGTTACTGCTGTATAACTGATATTTCAGAAGAGTCTTGACTTGTTCAAAAGTTCTGTGTGCAGACTGATAGCTCAACACTCAAATAGCTTAATAAGGCAAATTAACTATTGCAGTTTCATGAGTAAGCTAGGGAAAAGGAATAATAACAACAACAATAACAACCCCCCCCCAACAAATAGTTAAGAGTAACAAAACTAGGCTAGTGTCCAGGAGCAGGCTTCAGATCTCAGCTTGCAGACATGGGATGTGCCATAGGTCTATACTTTTTCCTCTATAGATTTCAAATTGTTGTGTCCAAGCAAGGTGACTTAGGCAGTATAATTTAAAAAATACCATTATGCACAAAAATAAATCTATCAGAGTGCTAAAAGAATTGTAGATTCCCTGAAATGAGGCTGTACAGAGAATCAGTAGCAGAGAGAGGTGGAAAAGAGAAGGGAAGCCTCAGGCTTTTGGGATATGTGGTTATCATCCAAGAGCTGTCAATTTTTGCAAGGTAAACAAAGGAGATGAGACCTTGATCAAGAAAGGGAGGACTGACATGGGCAGAAGTATCCCCTTGTCTACTCCTAGCAATGGATTTCAATTTTAGCTCTTCTATCTATGGTGTGAGACCGAGGAATGATTGATGGGCCAGAGCCAGTGGTCTGAGATACAGTAAGGCCAAGTGCTGAATCCTTCACTTGGATCACAATAACCCTGTGCAGTGCTGCAGGCTTGGGGAAGAGTGGCTGGAAAGTGACCAGTCAGAAAAGGATCTGGGGGTGCAGGCTGACATGTTTGGATGGTTACAAGCTCTTTGGGAGGGTTAGACATGGCAGAAGAGGTAGGGGTTGCACTGTATGTAATGGAAGGGCTGGAATGTGTGGAGCTCACAGTTGGCAATGGCAAATTGAGAGACTCTGGATAAGAATCAAGGGGCAAAAAAACAATGTGGATGTCATTGTGGGAGTCTACTATAGAGCTGTCAGGCAGGACAATGACATCAACAAATTATTTTTTGAAGAACTAAGGGACACTTCCAAATCAACTGCTCTTGTCCTTATGGGGAAATTCAACCTGACAGAAATTAACTGGGAGCATCACACAGCCGGTACAACCTGGGCCTAAAAGATGTGGACAACAATTTTATGGAACAGGTACTGGGGGAGCTGACGCAGAAAGGTGCCCTCCTGGATCTGCCGTTTGTCATCAGAGTGGATCTTGTGAGCAATGTGGTGACTGATGCCATCTTGGCCACAGCGACTACAAAGTGGTCGAGGTTAAAATCCTTGTTGACAGGAGGAAAAGTGCAGGAAGACCTCAACTCTGAACATGAGGAGAGCAGACTTTAGGCTGCTCAAGGACCTAGTAAGAAAAGTCCCCTGGGAAATGTTTCAGTAGTGCTGGGGTCTGCCAGTGCTGGTCACTTTTTAAACATCAGTTCCTAAGGGCACAGGAGCAGCAATTCCCCAGTGTCACAAGTCAAGCAGAAGGCTGGCTTGGTGAGCAGGGATCATCTTTTGGTCTAAGGCAAGAAAAGGAAGGTGTGTGCCCAGTGGAAGCAAGGTCAGGTGACCTGTAAGAATACAGAGATGCAGCTTGCCACCATAGGGAGAAAATTCATGCAGCTGATCAGTTGGATTTGAAGCTGGCCAGAAAAGTGGGAGACAGTAAGAAGTTTAAGAAGTTTTTTCAAATACATTAATGGCAAAAGGCAGCAGAGAAATAATATCACCTGTTACAGGATGTGAATGGGCACCTCACAAACAGGGACATGGACAAGGCAGAGGTGCTTAATGCATTCTTTGCCTCTGTCTTCAACACAGATGATGGACCAAGGGGGTCTCAGTGCTCTGAGCTGGAGGACCATGGCTGTGAGAATGAGCAAATCACAGCTGACCCTGAACTTGTGCAGGATCTACTCCTCCAGCTGGATCCCTACAAATCTATAGGGCCTGATGGGATAGATCCAAGAATCCTCAAAGAACTAGCTGATGTCATCACAAAATCTCTCTTGATTTTTGAACTGGGAATCTAGAGAGGTCCCAGCTGACTGAAAGCTGGTGACCATTGGCCTGATTTCAAGAAAGGCAAGAAGGGGAACACTGGAAAATACAGACCTGTCTGTCCCCCTTTAGTGCTGGTAAAATAATGGAAAAGATTATTCTGGGAAGTATTGAAAAACACCTCAATGTCAACACAGTCATAGGTCACAGCCAGCGCAGCTTCATGAGGAGAAAGTTTTGCTTATCAAACCTGACTTCCTTCTGTAACAGGGTAACCAACCTTGCTGATCTAGGAAAGACTTTTTGGACTTCAGCAAAGCTTTTGATACTCTTTCTCTCAGGATTCTTCTGGACAAAATGTCCAGCACACAGGTTCTGTGTGCAGACTGATAGCTCAACACTCAAATAGCTTAATAAGGCAAATTAACTATTGCAGTTTCATGAGTAAGCTAGGGAAAAGGAATAATAACAACAACAATAACAACCCCCCCCCAACAAATAGTTAAGAGTAACAAAACTAGGCTAGTGTCCAGGAGCAGGCTTCAGATCTCAGCTTGCAGACATGGGATGTGCCATAGGTCTATACTTTTTCCTCTATAGATTTCAAATTGTTGTGTCCAAGCAAGGTGACTTAGGCAGTATAATTTAAAAAATACCATTATGCACAAAAATAAATCTATCAGAGTGCTAAAAGAATTGTAGATTCCCTGAAATGAGGCTGTACAGAGAATCAGTAGCAGAGAGAGGTGGAAAAGAGAAGGGAAGCCTCAGGCTTTTGGGATATGTGGTTATCATCCAAGAGCTGTCAATTTTTGCAAGGTAAACAAAGGAGATGAGACCTTGATCAAGAAAGGGAGGACTGACATGGGCAGAAGTATCCCCTTGTCTACTCCTAGCAATGGATTTCAATTTTAGCTCTTCTATCTATGGTGTGAGACCGAGGAATGATTGATGGGCCAGAGCCAGTGGTCTGAGATACAGTAAGGCCAAGTGCTGAATCCTTCACTTGGATCACAATAACCCTGTGCAGTGCTGCAGGCTTGGGGAAGAGTGGCTGGAAAGTGACCAGTCAGAAAAGGATCTGGGGGTGCAGGCTGACATGTTTGGATGGTTACAAGCTCTTTGGGAGGGTTAGACATGGCAGAAGAGGTAGGGGTTGCACTGTATGTAATGGAAGGGCTGGAATGTGTGGAGCTCACAGTTGGCAATGGCAAATTGAGAGACTCTGGATAAGAATCAAGGGGCAAAAAAACAATGTGGATGTCATTGTGGGAGTCTACTATAGAGCTGTCAGGCAGGACAATGACATCAACAAATTATTTTTTGAAGAACTAAGGGACACTTCCAAATCAACTGCTCTTGTCCTTATGGGGAAATTCAACCTGACAGAAATTAACTGGGAGCATCACACAGCCGGTACAACCTGGGCCTAAAAGATGTGGACAACAATTTTATGGAACAGGTACTGGGGGAGCTGACGCAGAAAGGTGCCCTCCTGGATCTGCCGTTTGTCATCAGAGTGGATCTTGTGAGCAATGTGGTGACTGATGCCATCTTGGCCACAGCGACTACAAAGTGGTCGAGGTTAAAATCCTTGTTGACAGGAGGAAAAGTGCAGGAAGACCTCAACTCTGAACATGAGGAGAGCAGACTTTAGGCTGCTCAAGGACCTAGTAAGAAAAGTCCCCTGGGAAATGTTTCAGTAGTGCTGGGGTCTGCCAGTGCTGGTCACTTTTTAAACATCAGTTCCTAATGGCACTTTAAACATCAGTTCCTAAGGGCACAGGAGCAGCAATTCCCCAGTGTCACAAGTCAAGCAGAAGGCTGGCTTGGTGAGCAGGGATCATCTTTTGGTCTAAGGCAAGAAAAGGAAGGTGTGTGCCCAGTGGAAGCAAGGTCAGGTGACCTGTAAGAATACAGAGATGCAGCTTGCCACCATAGGGAGAAAATTCATGCAGCTGATCAGTTGGATTTGAAGCTGGCCAGAAAAGTGGGAGACAGTAAGAAGTTTATAGATTTTTCAGATATATAATAGCAAAATGCAGCATAGAAATAACATCACCTGTTACAGGATGTGGATGGGCACCTCACAAACAGGGACATGGACAAGGCAGAGGTGCTTAATGCATTCTTTGCCTCTGTCTTCAACACAGATGATGGACCAAGGGGGTCTCAGTGCTCTGAGCTGGAGGACCATGGCTGTGAGAATGAGCAAATCACAGCTGACCCTGAACTTGTGCAGGATCTACTCCTCCAGCTGGATCCCTACAAATCTATAGGGCCTGATGGGATAGATCCAAGAATCCTCAAAGAACTAGCTGATGTCATCACAAAATCTCTCTTGATTTTTGAACTGGGAATCTAGAGAGGTCCCAGCTGACTGAAAGCTGGTGACCATTGGCCTGATTTCAAGAAAGGCAAGAAGGGGAACACTGGAAAATACAGACCTGTCTGTCCCCCTTTAGTGCTGGTAAAATAATGGAAAAGATTATTCTGGGAAGTATTGAAAAACACCTCAATGTCAACACAGTCATAGGTCACAGCCAGCGCAGCTTCATGAGGAGAAAGTTTTGCTTATCAAACCTGACTTCCTTCTGTAACAGGGTAACCAACCTTGCTGATCTAGGAAAGACTTTTTGGACTTCAGCAAAGCTTTTGATACTCTTTCTCTCAGGATTCTTCTGGACAAAATGTCCAGCACACAGCTGGATAAACACATTGTGTGATGGGTGAGCAGCTGGCTCAGGGGTCAGGCTCAGAGGGTTTACAGTGAGTGGGGTGACACCAGGCTGGAGACCTGTCACTCGTGGGGTTCTGCAGGGCCCCATCCTCAGCCCAGTTCTCTTCAACAACGTTATTAACAATTTGGACACAGTGCTTAAAGAAATCCTAAGTAAGGTTATCAAGGACCGCAAACTGGGAGGAGCTGTTGACTCGCTTGAGTTCAGGGAGGCCCTGCAGAGAGAACTCAACTAGGGAGATGGGCAATCACCAACAGTATGTGGTTTAACAAGGACAAGTGCCAGATTCTGCATGTGGGGTGGAGCAACCCAGTGTAGGGACAGCCTGGGGGATGAGAGACTGGAGAGCAGCACCACAAAAAGGGACCTGGGGGTCTTGGTCAGTGGAAAGTTGAATGAGTCAGCAGTGCCCTGGCAGCCAGGAGGGCCAACCCTGTCTGAGGGGGCACAGCATCACCAGCAGGGCACGGGAGGGGATTGTCCTGCTCTGCTCTGAGCTGGGACAGCCTCACCTCGAGCGCTGGGGGCAGTTTTGGGCACCACAACACAAAGAAGACATTAAACTATTAGAGAGTGTCCAAAGGAGGGCCATGAGGATGTGGAGGGTCTATAGGAGAACCCTTATTAGGAGCAGCTGAGGTAGGTTTGTTCAGCCTGGAGGAGACTGAGGGGAGACCTCAATATCCTCATGAGGGGAGGCAGAGGGGTGGGACTGACGTCTTCACTCTCATGACCAGTGGCAGGACCCAAGGGAACAGCATAAAGCTGAGCCAGGAGGTTTAGGCTGGATATAAGAAAAATTCGGGTTCTTCACCCAGACGATAGAGAACATTGCAACAGACTCCTCAGGGAAGTGGTCACAGCACCAAGCCTGACACAGTTCAAGAATTGTTTAGACAATGCTCTCAGACACTCGGAGTGATTCTTGGGGTGCCCTGGGCAGGCCCAGTAGTGGGACTTGATGATGTGGATGATTTCTACTCAGCATAGTCTATGATTCTATGACAGCAGCTGAACATGAACCACCACTACAGGCGCTCCTTCTCACTGCAGAGACACTATCCCTACTGCGGTATGACTGTGGGCTTTGCTCAGGAAATTAAGTGTAAGAATTGTTCTTCAAAGGTGTTTCATCTTGGTGTGTTCACAGCAGGAGTTTAAATCTTTATGTACAGGAAAGGCTATGGGTCTCTGACATGAATATGAGTTCTCATGGATACAAATAAAGTGCCTTCTGCATAAAAGGGCTTTCAGAACAAGAGAGTGGTTTTTTCCAAGCTTCCTTCTGATAAGAAAGGTGCATGATCTCAAAAAGAAAGAGGCTACTAATAAGAACCAGAAGGACATAGTTCATTGGTTTGCTTTCTAACTGTTGTGAAGTGACAGCATCTACCTTCTGAATGTGAGTTTAAAAGGCTGGTGACTCTGATTCTCCACCTCCTTTAAAAGATCTGTCTGAATGCAACACTGTGCCATGTGCTCTGGGATGGCCCTGCTTAAGCAGGGAGGTTGGGTCAGATGACCCACTGTGCTCCCTTCCAACCTTGTCCATTCTGTGATTCTGTGAAAAGGTCTCTGAATGAAACAAGCAGGAAAGCAGAACATTGTATGTTCTAATAGAAAACAAAAAGTTTTTAAACTGCAGAGTTTCAAGCTGTCTCAGGCTCTTCAACATAAAAAATACCTTTATGGAAGGGCGTAACTTCCTGCTGAAGTATTTCTCTTTAGGAGGTATGAAGCTTTAATGGTGCTTTGTTTAGGCTATGTAGCTGAAGCCATAAATAACCTTAAAACTCCTCTTAAAAACAGTGAAGTTCATCCACAGAACAGCAAGCCTTTCCCTTTACTGCCTTACACAACAGCTTTGACAAAATGGCTGTGACTGAGAAGGACAAAGCCTGACAGCACAAGCAGATGAACATAACAATACACTTACTGCAAGGTAGGAGGAATATGGGACATGATATTCCATGTTATTTTTGTGCCCAGATCACAGTGGAGCTGTGTACAACTGTTCTAATGAAATCCTGCTTCTTTCCTTGGGAACACCTAAATGGATTAAGAAACTCCCTGGCGGAAGAACAGTATTGAGCACACAGTAATTGGATTGATCCTCGTAGCTTTAGATCTGTGCATTTTAGATCATTCATAGATTCCAGGGTCCTTCAAATAAATCCATAAAAGGATAACCAAGAAAAACAACCTCAGGTGTGTAAACTTGTAAGGAAGGCCTTAACACCTTCTCTGGGATATACCTGCAAGTGGTAATTGGGAAAAAAAAAAGAAAAAAAAAAAGAAAACTACTAGATATCTAAAAGGACTTGCCACAAACACTGCTCAGCAGTAGTATATTTCTAGAAGCTTAAAAAAAATCTTCTTTTACATTCATCCTCCCTAAGGAGGCATCCACACAGTGAAAGAGGATGTATTATGCGTCAATCCACTTGGAAATGTCCCATTGTGGACTAACCCACTTCAGCTTTATTGCCACATCAAAAGGTCAGTGTGTTAGCTTGCATTAAAATCATAATTTCATTGTCTGTTGCAGGATTCAATTGCACATTAGCTTCTGGGATTTTGGTTTGGTTTGGTTTGGTTTGGTTTGGTTTGGTTTGGTTGGTTGTTTTGTGGGATTTTTTTACTGATGAAAATTTATGGGAAATGTTGCTGGCAGGATGAGGAATGCTCATGGGACTTGGTGCATATTCCACTACTGAATCAAAACCACAACAATGGGGCAGGTGACCTGCAGCAGCTCACATGAAAAGGTCTAGAAAAATGAGCAGCATAATCATCACAGTTTTTGTGCTGAGACCTATTCATGGCCAACCTGACCCATTCGATTTTTAGCTACCATTCCCTTTACAGTATTCTCCTTTCTCAGTGTGCCATGGAATTTATCCCTGATGTACCAAACCCACTGTGCTGTGTGGAGCCTGGTTGCCAACAAACCCTAATCAGGCATCTCTGAAGGGTAGAGGACTTTTAGGGGAAAATTATAATTTGTCTCTCTTCTCTTGGTAGCTGAAGTTTCAGTTGTTTTTAACAAATTAGCTATGGTAGTATTTCAACTTCAGCAAGTCAGCTAAAGGCGGGAGGTCAGTTAGGTCAAGTTTGCCCAAATTCAGGGAACCACCTTTTCTCTGTAGTCAGTGGAGTAGGAGATGAACTTCCAGACAGCAGGATGCATTTTGCTGGTGGATTTCAGTGGAAGTCAACTAAAAGAGATACCTGCATGTCGACTGCAGGCATCCTGAACTATGACATGGGTTAGATTTCTTGCAATGAGCTGATGCAACACATTCAGTTGACAAAAGATTGTTTAAATGACAGTGTTTTGGGCTTTTTTGCATTCCTTTTGAGCCACAGCTAGCAGATTTTCTTCATGACAAGGTCTAGAACAGGTATTTTGCAGAGCTGAGGTGGCTGGCTGGCTGCAATATCCATCTTGCACATGTCAGTGCTTTACTTCAAGTTTGCAGGAATTGTTGGCCCCACTTCATCAGGTTCTGTAAGGACACACAGCTGAGAGATGGTCCTCAGTGCCCAAAACTTGGGACCTGTTAAATTGCTGTCAGTGACCCTACTGTGACATCTCTGCCTTGGTGGGCTGCACTGCTTTTTCTCTTGCCCCCTTTAAAAGGGCAAAGCTACCAGAAGAGAAGCACTTGGTTATTGTGTTTAATTATTAGAATACATACTTGAAGGCAAAACCTATGCTTACTCTTCAATAATGTTACACTTGGGAAAAGAAAAATAAAAACAAAAAAAGAAGATGTGGATTTACTTGAAGGCAGACATGGCTTCTCTTTGTGCTGTTTTGCAGGACGTGCTCAGCACTGAGAGAAAGTGCCCGTTTTTCCTTATCAGCAAAATGGCTGTGGGTGCCCTGCATTGGGTGTTTTAAAGAAAAGTGTCTGCTTACAGCATTGCTAGGTATGTGGTGTTGTGCGTTTGGTTGCTTTTGGGATAGTGTGGATTTTTTGGGGGGATTGTTTTGGAATATGTATTAAGAAAACTCCGTGCAACCATTGAGCGGCCTTAACAGGAGGTGTGCTGGCGCTGAGGGTAAGGTTCAGCATCGTCTGCTGGAGAAGGGGATTGCAGGCTGGGTGCTCCTGCAGTGGGCCCTGCTGCCCTTGGACACAGCGGGACCCTGAGGTGGGCGTGGCTGGAAGGTGTGGAAAGCTGCTCTGTAGGGAATATGGCTTGTCCACGCGATGTCATGGAGGCTGTGCTTGGGGGAGGCCTGTCCAGCTGGCACAGAATCACAGAAATAATTAGGTTGGAAAAGGCCTCTGGGATCATCGAGTCCAGCCTCTGAATGAACACCACCATGTCAACTAGACCGTGGCACTAAGCGCCCCATCCAGTCTTTCCTTAAACACCTCCAGGGATGGTGGCTCCACCACTTCCCTGGACAGTCCATTCCAATGTCTTATCAACTTTTCTGCGAAGAAATTCTCTGTAATGTCCAACTCCAACCTCCCCTAGTGCAGCCTAAGACTCTGTTCTCTTGTCCTGTCCCTTATTACCCGGGAGAAGAGGATGTTCCCTACTTGGTTATAACCTCCTTTCAGGGGGCTGTAGGGAGCGATGAGGCCATTCCAGAGCCTGCTCTCTACCCCGCCATACATCGTGCAGCGGGATGTTTGACAGCCTGCGGCTGCCGGGCGCGCC